>NC_028646.1:63820724-63916668 GCF_001406875.1 Solanum pennellii
AGGATTTGAATTCCTTTCAACAGATTTATAAGAATGCTTAGCATACTTAGATTCAACACAAATTCGACATTTTGATTTATTGCACTCAATTTTTGAAAAAATATTTAAGTTAATCAGTTTTCGCAAGGTTTTGTTATTAACGTGTCCCAAACGTTCATGCCATAAACATTTAGACTCAAGCAAGTAAGAAGAAGCAAAATCTTTATTCATATCAACTGCAATTAGATTGAGTTTGAAAAGGTCATCACTAAGGTAGCCTTTTCCTATATACACATCATTTTTGCTTACTACTATTTTATCAGAAATAAATACACATTTAAATCCATTCTTGGTCAGAACTGGAATTGAAACTAAATTCTTTCTCAATTCTGGAACATATGAGACCGTATTCAATGTCACCACCTTGCCTGATGTCATCTTTAATAGGACTTTGTCAGTTCCTTCCACTTTGCAACAGCGGAGTTTGCCATAAATAATTTTTCATCTGTAAGTGCTGGAGTATATGATGAAAATAATTCNTGTTTTCACATCCATTTGATGAATTTCAAGACCGTATACTGCAGCTAGTGCAATTAACATCCGTAGTGATGTAATCCTAGTCACTGGCGAGTATGTGTCAAAATAATCAAGACCTTCTTTTTGTCTAAAACCTTTGACAACAAGTCTTGCTTTATATTTGTCAATAGTTTCATATTCTTTCATCTTCCTTTTAAAAATCCATTTTGAACCCAAGGGTTTGTTCCCTGGAGGAAGATCAAACAACTCCCAAGTATGATTGCTTAAGATTAATTCAATTTCACTATTAACAGCCTCCTTCCAAGAGGTTGAGTCGCTAGACAACATTGCTTCCTTGAATGTTTGAGGCTCACTTTCAAGAAGAAATGTTACAAAATCTGATCCAAATGAAGTAGATGTCTTTTGACGTTTACTCCGTCTTGGACTTTCTTCATTTTGTTCATTCTCTTTTGGTTCTTCTCTGGGTTGTTTAGTTACCCCACTAGATGACTCAAGTCTAGTCTTATACGGATAGATATGTTCAAAAAATTCAGCACTATCTGATTCCATTATCGTATTATCATGATTATCCGGATGTTCGGACTTATGTACCAAAAATCGACATGCCTTACTGATTGTGGCATATCTAATGAATACACAATCCACAGTCTTAGGTCCTATTTTTACCCTCTTAGGTATAGGAACTTGCACTTTGGCTAGACACCCCCACACTTTTAAATATTTCATATTGGGTTTTCTACCTTTCCATTTCTCATATGGAATTACATTTGTCTTTGAGTGATGCACTCTGTTAAGTATCTGATTTGCTGTGAGGATAGCTTCCCCCCACAAGTTCTGTGGTAAACCTGAACTTATAAGTAATGCATTCATCATTTCTTTTAAAGTTCGGTTTTTTCTTTCTGCAATTCCATTAGACTGAGGAGTGTAGGGAGCAGTAGTTTGATGGATTATTCCATTTTCTAAACATATTTNTTACCACAATTAAAGCAGTTTCCATTGAATTTCTTCTTAGGAGGATTGCTCTTTGGACCAGATGCTTTCTTTCTTTTCTTTAATTTTGTGGGATCTTCTTCAACAAAATTTACTCCAGATATTGTTGAATTACCACGTGACCTCTTTTCTGCAGCCTTTTTATCCTCTTCGATTCTCAACCTTACTATGAGATCTTCAACAGTCATCTCCTTGCGTTTGTGTTTCAAGTAGTTTTTAAAGTCCTTCCACAATGGAGGTAACTTTTCAATAATTGCAGCCACTTGAAAAGCATCATTCAAAATCAATCCTACATTAAAGGTTATGTGAGTATTAAGGGAAAACTTAATATTTCTAACATAGGCATTGAATAAATTTATACCTTCAGCAAGGAGATCATGGATTATGACCTGCAATTCTTGAACTTAATATTGTCTAGATTCATTTCTCGTATTTTAATATTTATTTTGTTCTTTTTTATTTATTGAATTTTGACTTAACACATTTATTAATGAAATAGTAATAATTAGTATAGTGAATTTATACCATTTTATCCCTATTAATTGATATGATATCAAACATATTAACTCACTATATTTTTCAAAAAAATATTAATAAATTAAGCATGGGAAAAATAAAATCATTATTTTTTGATTGATGGAAAAAAGACAAGTAAAAGGAGATATCAAATTTAAAAAAAAAGATAAGGGACGGAGGAAATAGTTAATAATGAATATTTTATATACATATTTCTTCTTCTTACATGATGTGTCACTGTCTTTAATTATCTTGGTCTTTGTTTTATTTTTATCTTGGTCTTTATCAATCATCATCCAATTAGTTAGCTTATCATATGTATTCCTTTTTTGAAAGTTAACTTTTTCAAAGAAGTGCTTCCAAATCATTTTGTCGAAATCTACAATATTAATCCAATTAAATTTACATTTATATTGAAAAAAAACACTTCTTAATAAAAACAATTTTAAATTTAAGGCTCAAAACTTGAGACTTGTAATTATAGTTATTAGAGTATCTATTATAATTCAACTATCTTTGTTAGTAATGTTATGTACATCTTTGCATTAACTTGAGTTTCTCAAATTTACGATAATACTTTTCAAATTTCTAAATTTTTACTTTATAAATTATATTCAAGAGTATGATTTAATTATAATAAGTATTACTAGTTAAATAAATGAATTTACAGGTTTAATAAAATCTGTTATATTTCACTAAAATGCAAAAAAAAAAAAAAAAAAAAAACCTTCACTCTATTTTGTGAATGTGTCCATTTGAATTGAACGACATTAAGTAATAGACTCTTCACAAGTGGTTGAACAAGTCATAAGATTATTTGCATCATCTTTTGCCATATTAGAAAAATCATTTTCATTTGAATATAAATAGAAATTATAATTTGAAACATAGTAAAATCAAAATTATCTCGACAAATGTAAATACATTTACTGAGAATTGATTACATTGGTTGCTTCAACAAAAATAGAGTTTGATATAAATATCATTAGCCTTGGTTTCAGTAATAGCAGTGGACTTCTCAGTGTCAAGTGCAACATCAATATATAAAACTTCGAGATGAAATTTGATATGTTCGCACCAATCTGAGAAGTTAAAATTGTTAAAAGTCGTAATAGAGACATTTCGAATGAAGATCAAATACTGCAAATATTATATGCTCATTTATTAATACTTTGAGTTATGAATTTTAAACATACTATCAAATTCAGAAATGATTTATAAAATTTTAAATGTAAATTGATATCCTCCTTTGGGCGAAACATCAAAATATAATTTTATACATAATGACGATTAAATGTGAATTTAACGTAATTTAATATTTTTAATGTGTCAATCAATAATATTTATTATTTCTAGATAAATAAAACTAACAACACATCTAAATTATCTCCTTAATGTTCAATGGTTATGAAAATAAATAATCAACCTTTGAGTGATCCATAAATATATAGCCAAAAACTTCAATATATCCATAAGTGTTATATCGATTATAAGCATCGAAATAATGGATAATTAAATATAGTTTTTTTAAAAAAAATTATTTATTCATAAAGATTTAACCACTTTGGTAATTAACGAATCATATATAAATAATTTCAAAATTAAAATACATCATAATAGTGAATAATTATTTCCATTAATACTAAAGACCTATATGACAAAATTAGTACAATAATAAGGGATAATAAAACTATGCATATATAAATTATTATACATACAATGATGTTATAAAACAAAATAAATTATGGATCAACAATTCACTATTTAATTCACATAACATTTTTTGAAGGTCATGACTAAAATTTTTTTTTCTTAATTAAAAGGAAAGAATAAGTGTGCTAATACAAATTCAACTTTTCAATGAATGGAACTCAACTACTCAAAATATAATATTCTGAATTCAAATTAGCCATACAATTAAATTAATACTCATAATTGTTTTCAAATAAAGACAATATTAATTCTATGAAAAATCATTAGTTCTTAAATCAGGCTATGACACCACATGTTAGATTTAATGAGATTGTGAAAACATAAACAATTTAAACGTTCATAAATCCTATCAATTATTCAGGATCACAGAAATATATGATTTTCACATTAATCTATTACTATAATAATTCAGTTAAGAATACATACCCGAACCAGTCATGCTGTTTTTTTAAAAATCTTCACTTGAATTGAGCGGTAGTCTTTTTCTTTGTTGTTCTTCAGAAATTGTTTCTCTCTTGCCTTACACTTCATGAATAACTTTGATGAATAAGATTATAACTTTATGGCAGAGAGATGACCCTTTAAATAGGAGAGTTTTTAACATTATTCTTACTTTTCATCAGGGTGAGTAATGGAGATGATGGGTAGCTTTAAGATTACCAAGTAACTTCCCACTTAATGGCCAGTTGGAAGAAATAATGAATAGTTGAAACTTACTAAGTGTTCGAATTCTGATCCCCAAAATTGCTTAAGGAACAGGTTTATTCTATATATTCTTTTGCAGATTACAATAGTTACGTTTTGTGAAATAAATAAAATAATAGCACAATATATTATCGCGGAAAACCCCAACTCTTAAGGGTAACAACCACAACCTACACCTCTGTAGGATTTAACTCCACTTTATCAAACTTCAAGTCTCAACAAAAGGTTACAAAGCTATGTAACCTAAGGAATTATAAACTCTAATTCCTAGAGGAATTATAAACTCTATTTTCTAGCTAAGAAATTATAAACTCTAATTTCTATCTACCCAAAGACACAAAAACTCTAGGTTTTATAAATTCTAATGTTCTTCAAGTTCTACAACTTGTCGAACAACTCCTACTCACAAAACTCAGATTGTAAACAAGACTCTTGAATACAATCTTACAATTTTTCCTCACAAATTGCAACACTCCGAATAAATCTCAAAACTCTCTCAAACCTATTAATCGTATTTTGATCTTCTCTCTGTGTAAGTACACACTTTTCTTCAAGCGAATCTATCGCCCTATTTATAGATTACATCTCTTCAAAGTCTTGTTCAACTCAAACTAGACTTTGTCATGTCTTCAATCCCTTGTTTAACTCGAAATCCTTCTTCACGTAGAATTCTACATTGGAATCGACTTGAAAAAAAACCTTTTTACGTAATTTTCTTAAATAAATAAGAAAGCACAATTTCCTTAAATAAATAAGAAAACACAATTTCCTTAAATAGATTTCTTTAAATAGGAATTAGTTTTCCTTCTTTAAGTTGGCTTTGAACTCCTTTATAAAAGGAAACTTTTTTTACTGGTTACTTGTAGAAAAAAACAATAATTCCACAACTTTATAACTTTTAATTTAGCGGTTGACGTTCTCCTTATCCAAGTCGGATTCCATCTGTGAGGAACACGTTGGACAACCTGTTTCTTTCATTTGTTCCTGTATTTGTCAATTATCAAAATCTTTCTCATTCTAACAAATTCCCCCTTTTTTATGATGACAAATATACATTACGAACTCAGCAAATAAGACACACATCTTCTCCCTTTTTTCATGTTAATGCTACAATTCCTTAACTTTGCCATACTTCAAAACAACGATACTTTAACAAATTTCCCCTTTTTGACTATGACAAATTTTATCTTCTTGCATTGAATAGGTACACATAATTCATATGCTACTGCTTCCCGTTTTTTACATCAGGCAAAAATAAAACACTGTGAAGGCATACACCCTACTAAGGGAAGCCAATTTGATTCCTACTCAAACACTTTAAAAATAAAGAACTCAATGAGCTATAACAAAGCGTTTGCACAAACATATGAGATAGACATGAACCTGAAACTCAAACCCAACAGAAGCATTACTCAAAAAGTATATACACCACAAATGTAATCAAAATTAAATATAGAATCAAGCATTTGGAAGTCAAAGGCTAGAGTTGCTAGGTAATATCAAAAGATGAGAGGATAAATAAAAGTCATTTTTTAGTAGCAAAGATATTTTTTGGATTAACAAGATTAGCAGCCTTCTCAATTTCAAAGGTAATCTTTGTCTATGCACGCTCAATCCTTTTATTCTCTCTTTTTATATCACTTTTAAGAAACTTATTCAATCAATCATGTTCCCTCTGCTGAAACAATAGTTCACCCATCTTTAATTTCAATAGATTCAGTAAAAGGAATAAATTTTCTTGAATATCACTTGTAAAGGAACATGTTCTCTCAATCTGTTTCCTGGACGTGTACTATCAGGTGCAACACCAACATAAAACCTTTTTTATAACAATATGAAATCCCAGTTTATATGGTTCCTAATAGAAGAACTAGGTTCGACATATGGGTCTCCCATCGATTCCCCCTCACTAGATGCACCCAAGTTGAACCTAACAAGTGAACTTTGTTCAAGTGTAGGGTCCCAAAAATATTCCCCCTCACAATGTAAGACTTTACTCAATACAAAAGTTTCCCCCTAAGAACTAACACACTCTACTTTCTTAATCTATATAATAAGGCGCCAAAGTAGAGGTGTTCTCCATCAAATTCATCTCATCCATAGACCATCACATTGGGATATGACTTTTAAATAAGATATTTATTTTGGTAGTATTTAGGGCATGCATATCTTTTGGGACAAGTGAAAGAAATAGATTCAAGTGCATTGACTTTATATTTAATCATGAATAATTGTAGTGCACATACCATAGATCTCTGGATATACTGAATTTTGCTTCAATTTTACTAAGTCTCTCCTGTGCTAGATGCAAATATAATGTTATAGTGCATGAGTAACATGACTTTAAAAGTGGTACAGAGACATACAACTTAATGTGCAAACTGAGCATAGAATTCAAGATTAGGGGCAGTATACACAATGTTCATTAGCCATTTAGGGATACAAATGTGAACTTAATCATCCCCAAGTTCCAAAATTTTCCTTTTTAAAGAATTTTCCTTGGCTGATCACTTTGATTGGTTGATCATGTGAGTGCAAATAACTGTTTGATACTGCATAGGTTGGACCTGCTCCTTTCACATGCTTCTTTAGTCTTTCCCTTTCCTGTTTTTTTTTTCTCAACCCTTTTTTTTTCAGTCAATGTTATTCATCCATTTCTTTTTTTTTTCAAGTTGAGAATTTTTTTTCTAGTTTCAATCATACATCTGAAGCAACATGTTCAATTGGTGAATGTTGCATGCTTTCTCTCACTTTTCCTGCAAATTTAAAGGTTAGATTTAGGAACCCAGACTAGCTTGGGTCTTTTGTTTTGATCAAAAGGATAAACAAAATCTCTATGAGTCTATTTGGGCAGATTGTTTTTTCTAGGAATATACATGTTCCTCTGAACAGTTTTATAAATTCCTCTTGCTTTATTTTCTGCACTAACTCTGTATTTCAGACAATTTTTGTTAGAGTGACCTGAGTTACCACAAATAATACATAACAAAGAATTTTCAATCATAGGTTGTTCATACCCTATTCCAGTTCTTATGTTCCGAGTATTGTTACCTAGATGTGTTACTATCATGGAAGATTTTCTCCATTTATTAGCTCTTTACAGATCAATTTTTATCATAGACAATTCAAGATTAATTCTCCAAGAATTTTCCCTTTCAAAAGACAGTTTATTGTTTATCCTCATCAAATCTTGGTCACATCTGATTTGGTCACCACTAATTTTTTCTTTTTCTTTCCCACTAACACTTTATTTCAAAATTTCATAGTTGAGAGCCAAAGTGCAGGAATCAAGTTGTTGTACTTGTTCCTTTAGGAGTTGATTTTCTTTCTTGAGATCAGAATTAACTTTTTCAAGATCAATATACTCAAACTTTAAACTAGTCATAGAAGCAAATAATTGATTTTTGGTTTTAACTAGTTCTTGAATTGCATCCATGGAAGTGAGCAATAAGAAGGATAACTTTTTCTTAGAGAACTTTACTAGTTTATCTTTTAAATTAGGAAAAATACCCAAGTACCCCCTCAACCTATGCCCGAAATCCCAGAGACACACTTATACTATACTAAGGACCTATTACCCCCCCGAACTTATTTTATATGTAATTTTCTACTCATTTTTAGCCTACGTGACACTAGTTCGAAAAAAAAAAGTCAACCATCGTTGGGCCCACAAGATAGTGCCACGTACGCTAAAAAGGGGTAAAAAATTATTAATAAAATAAGTTCAGGGGGGTAATAGGACCTTAGTATAGTATAAGTGTGTCTCTGAGATTTCGGGCATAAGTTGAGAGGGTACTTGGGCATTATCCCTATAAATTAAAAAGATTTACCTCCATTTCTTCAGAGTCTGATTCAGGTTCAGTTTTCGATTCTTCTATGGACATCAAAGTGAGGTCCTCATCATCTTCGTCATATATGTCCGAACCTGTTCCCCAAGCTGCATATATTGCTTGTTTCTTTTCTTTGTTTTTCTTTATGTTGAGAAATTCTTTATTTTTTTTTCGGCTCTTTTATTTTTCCATTCTACTTTCCACATAGGAGAGTCCTTAATCTGATGATCAGTTTGACCACATTTGAAACAACCTCCATCTTCGTGGTTTCTCAACAATTTTTTCTTTCGTAAGTGGTGTTTTCTTTACATAACTCAATCCTTTTTTTGAAGAATTTCATGAAGTTTCTTCTTATTAGTGTCAAATCATCATCATCTATATCTGATTCATCACTTTCAGTTGCTTTGAATCCAAGATTTTTCTCTTTGTTTCCTTCACCTCTTTTGTCAACATTCATCTCATAAGTTTTGAGATTTCCTACTAATTCATCCAAACTCATATTAGTTAGATTCTTGACTTCTCTGATTGCAGTGACTTTTATTTCTCATGGTCTAGGCAGAGTCCTTAGTACTTTGTCTACCTGTTCCTCAGTGGTGTATACTTTGCCCAAAGATGTTAACTAGTTTACAACAGTAGTAAATCTGGTGATCATATCTTGAAGTGATTCTCCGGATTTCATCTTGAAGGCTTCAGATTTAGAACAAAGTCTGGCAATTCTAAATTTACGAACTTGAGTTGTACCTTTATGAGCGTTTTTTAAAGTATCCCATATTTGTTTTAAAGAGGTACAACTGGAGATGCGGTTAAACTCATCAGGTTCTAGTCGACATATGAGAATGCACTTAGCTTTTGCATTCTTCCCTAGCATCTTGTAGTCAGCTTCTCCGTAATTTTCTGTAGGTTTAGGTACCTTATTCCCTTCACTATCAGTAATAGTAGGAGTAAATGTTCCATTAGTAATTCTAACTCATAGTTCGTAATCTTCAGCTTGAATGAAGTCTTCCATCATTGTCTTCCACCAAGAGTAGTATTCTCCATTAAATAATGGTGGTCTGTTGATGTGTTGCCCTTGACCGTGCCCAAGAGGAGGTGCAGAATTCATAATGATCTTATCTTGAGTTGTTAGACTCTTCAAAGATAACCTGCTCTGATACCAATTGTTCGAATTCTGACCCCCAAAATCGCTTAAGGAACATGTTTATTCTATATGTTGCTTTGCAGATTACAATATTTACGTTTTATGAAGCAAATAAAATAATAACACAATATTTTACTGCAGAAAACCCCAACTCTTAAAAGGAAACAACCACGAACTACACCTCTGTAGGATTTAACTCCACTTTATTAAACTTCAAGTCTCAACAAAAGGTTACAAAGCTATGTAACCTAAGGAATTATAAACTCTAATTCCTAGAGGAATTATAAACTCTATTTCCTAGCTAAGAAATTATAAACTCTAATTTCAATCTACCCAAAGACACAAAAACTCTAGGTTTTATAAATTCTAATGTTCTTCAAGTTCTACAACTTGTCGAAAAACTCCTACTCACAAAACTCAGATTGTAAACAAGACTCTTGAATACAATCTTACAATTTTTCCTCACAAATTGCAACACTCCGAATAAATCTCAAAACTCTCTCAAACCTATTAATCGTGTTTTGATCTTCTCTCTGTGTAAGTGCACACTTTTCTTCAAGCGAATCTAACGCCCAATTTATGGATCACATCTTTTCAAAGTCTTGTTCAACTCAAACTAGCCTTTGTCATGTCTTGAATTCCTTGTTTAACTCGTAATCCTTCTTCACGTAGAATTTCACGTTGGAATCGACTTGAAAAAAAACGTTTTTATGTAATTTCCTTAAATAAATAAGAAAGCACAATTTTCTTAAATAAATAAGAAAACACAATTTCCTTAAATAGATTTTCTTAAATAGGAATTAGTTTTCCTTCTTTCACTTGGCTTTGAATTCCTTTATAAAAGAAAACTTTTTGAACTGGTTGTTTGTTGAAAAAAAATAATAATTCCACAGCTTTATAACTTCTAATTCACCTCGTTGACGTTCTCCTTATCCAAGTCGGATTCACTCTGTAAGGATTAGATCGAACAACCTGTTTCTTTCATCTGTTCCTGTATTTATCAATTATCAAAATCTTTCTCATTCTAACACTAAGTAACTTCTCCATTTCTTCACACATATTTAGTTTTTAATTTATATTAATTATTAAACCAAAATATAATAACGTGGGCCATAGAAATTGTTGGGAATTAAACACACAACACACACAAATAATCTAGAGAAAAGAGAAACGGAACACAAACGGGACACACAAGAATTTAACGTGGTTCGGTTTCCCTACTCCACGACTGTAACAGGAGGATTTTATTTCACTTGTGCTACACTAGAATTACAAATACAAGAATCATATTTATAGGAAAGCCAAATGGTTAACCTAGGGTTTCAGTATGGGTCGGGCCGGCTCACAAGCCTCCACAAAGCCCAACAATCTCCCACTTGGAGGCTTGAAGAATTTCAACTGTCATCCACTTAGAACACTTGTATGTCTAGTAATCTTTTTCAACTCTCTCCTGCTACAGCGGCCTTCTCATCAGTCAACTGAAAGGCCCGTTGAAGCTCCCCGAAGCTTCAACACATCAGTCACGGCTGAAACTGCCCTTGACTCGTCCTCGGTCCCTACCGGCTCCCACTTGAGACACGAACTGCCGGATCCTAGAACTCCCTGAGAACAAACACTCTCCATACTCAGCAAGAAATTTTCTGGAGACGTATCAACAGCTGGAATACTGGTTCTCTTGACCCACTGTCTTCTAGGAGCCTTGGCTGAAGCACGGCCGGTGCTCCCACTGCCACGAACGCCTCTGACTGGTCTTCCTGAACCTTTCCTTGCTCGTTCATCCTGAATCTGACCTGTGGCTCTGGGTTTCTTTCTTGCAAAGACAACCTTCTTCTGCCCACGAGATTCTGTGAACCGGACTTTGTTTTTCTTCTGAACTGGGACGGTCACTCCCTCAGACGGTAATCCGACAATATACAACGATCCTCTTTTTGTTCCACGAGCCATGACAAGATTGCCCCTCACGACCTTCCACTGCCCATTTCCGAACTTCACATGATGTCCCTGTTCATCCAACTGCCTAACAGAAATCAAACTTTTCGTCAAGCTTGGAACAACTCTGACATCCTTCAAGGTCCAGAAACCGACTGGCGTCTTCAGCACCATGTCACCCATGCCCGTAACATCAAGAGCTCTATCGTCTGCAAGCCTTACCTTTCCAAAGTCTCCAATAACCAGATTCTGCAATGCTTCACTGCTGTGGGTAGCGTGAAAAGAAGCACCAGAATCCATGACCCAGGAATCCACATTGCTCTCCGCGCAACAGATAAACAAATCCTCGTTGACGCTGTCTTCTGCAATGTTGACTTGTTTGTCTTTCTGGCATTGATTCCTGAAATGCCCCACCTCCTTGCAGTTCCAACATGTTACACCTGAGCCATCCCGAGCCTTCGACTGACTCCTTCTTCGGTTCCTGCTCCCACTACCTCTGTTATTTCCTCTGCCTCTGACGACGTTTAGCATATCACCTGATGATTCTCCAGAACTCCTTCTTCTGACATCCTCGCCAAGAACGAGATCACGAATCTTCTCAAAGGTGAATCCATTAGGTCCCACTGAACTGGCAACTGCTGTAACCGTTCCGGACCAACTGTCAGGCAATGATGATAACAGTAGTAAAGCTTGAACTTCATCATCGAACTTAATGCCAACTGACAAAAGTCTGGCTAAGATCGAATTCAATGAGTTGATGTGCTCGGTAACTGAACTGCCTTCCTTCATCTTTGTGTTCACCAACTCTCTAATCAGAAAAATTTTGTTTGCTGCAGATGGCTTCTCGTACATGTTAGACAAGGCTTCCAAGATGCCTTTCGCTGTCTTCTCCTTAAGAATGTTGAACGCAACATTCTTGGTCAACGAGAGTCGGATAACTGACATAGCTTTCCGATCCAAAACTGCCCACTCTGCATCAGACAATTTTCCTTGCTTGTCACCCAACACTACGTCCAAATCTTTCTGAACCAGCAAATCTTCAATCTGCATCTTCCACCAACTGAAATCTGTACCATCGAACTTCTCAATTCGGAACTTCCCATCTTCTGCCATCTCAAAGGACTTCGGCAATTCCCTTAACGGCGTCTACAGACAGCGGGCGGCGATTTGGACGATGCTCACGATCTGGACGCTCGCGGCTGGATCTGAGGCTCCTCGACGCGGCGGCCAACGGAACGGCGCGACGGACAGCACACGGACGACGGCTGTTCGCACCCTGCGCGGTTCTCCTAGCCGGCTGCTGCTTGAGGTTACCCACACGGTAACGGCGGCTACTCCTCCCTGCACACAGTTCTTCACACAAGAACCCTAGGTGACAATTTCTCACAGTTTGTGTTACAATGTTGTTGAAACCTCGCTCTGATACCGCTTGTTGGGAATTAAACACACAACACACACAAATAATCTAGAGAAAAGAGAAACGGAACACAAACGGGACACACAAGAATTTAACGTGGTTCGGTTTCCCTACTCCACGACTGTAACAGGAGGATTTTATTTCACTTGTGCTACTCTAGAATTACAAATACAAGGATCATATTTATAGGAAAGCCAAATGGTTAACCTAGGGTTTCAGTAATGGGTCGGGCCGGCTCACAAGCCTCCACAAAGCCCAACAGAAATTTACATCAAAATGTTCATCCATGTTTCCTTCAAAGTTAGTCACACACGCTCTCAACATATCTTAAAGAGTATGAATAGTTCTGAACAACATCCAGAGAATTAAGAGAGTTACGTTATGGAGCTCCTCAAATAATTATTTTTACAAGAAGAGAAAGTTCCAACTTCCTACGTATCCCAATCATAAATCAAGTTTGCTACAAGGGATCAATCCTTATCATAATACCTCAAATAAAAACCTTCTGGCTTGACAATCCATACACATGTGTATGTGTAATGTATCATTGGTCCCCCATGGATACAACTCTCAGGGTCATTAAACACATCAAATTACTCTCTTTTGAATCCCACCAAAAATGACTAAAATAGAATGAACGATTCCACAAAATGCCCAAGTGAAGTCTTGGGTACTAGATAGCCAACGCTCTCCAAAGTCATCATCTTTGGAAGCATAGTGAAGTTTCAGTGGAGGCGAATTGGGAGGAAGATCGTCGATGATTTTTACATGATATTTCTTGTTCAAAAACCAAGCTCTTGTAAGGTCAAAGGAAAACATAGATAATAACAACAATAGGATGATCAGGAGAGAGCTAGGGTGACTCATTTTGAGGAAATATAATTTGATTATACAAATTTTTTTCTTCACATATTGATGTCCAACAACTATTGTTTGACTAATTTAAGACAATCTCTAAGAAAACACTGTTCATTGACTAGTAAGGATGTTCATACTTGTTTGTAGAATTTTCAAGAATTTTTTTTTAAGAGATAAATTGGTAATTCTTTTTTTTTTAATTTCTTAATATGTGTGTGAAAAAGAAAATGATCAACTAATATAGAACAAAGGGAACACCATTTCCAAAAAACAAGAAAAGCATTGACTCACTTAGAAGATACCCCTCAGTCCCTATTTGCTTGTCAAATACTCACTCTATTCCATATTAATTAAATTTGAGAGGCTATGCACAATTATCAAGAAAAACATTTAAGGACATAATTTAAACCATACTTTCCACTATTGTCCTTTGTGAAATAATAAATGTAACTTTATAAGTAGTGCATTTATTTCTTAAAAATACTCTCCCAACCGTTACTTGTCCAATTTTGAATTGACACACTTATTAAGAAAACAATGATTAATATAGTGAGTGTACCATTTTACCCATATTAGTTATGAAGTGGATGAATTAAAAACTTAAAATTTTCCAAAACTTCTACCTTTTTTTAAGTAATTAATTGAGGGTATAATATGTAAAGAAGTGTTCTTTCGTGATTTGTGAAATTGGACAAGTAACTATGGACCAATGTATGTATAATGTATCATTGGTCCCTCATGGATACAACTCTCAGGGTCATTAAATTTAATTAATATGGAATAGACAATCAAAAAGGAGAAAAATAGACAGGTAATTATGGACGGAAGTATAACACTTCATTAAAGGAAATGACAAATATGGAAAATATTTCAAACATTCATCTTGAACTTTGAACAATGAAAAAATTCCTAAAATTCTGATAATCATTTTCATCTCAACACTTTCTTTCTTTATCATCAAACACAATGTCTTAGACTTTTAGTTATGAAAGCAATAGAAACACAATGACAAGAGAAGAGTGATTCTTATTCTTTCAATAAGTATGTTCAAGTGTGCACAATAAGAGTTCCTATGCCTCCACATATAGTATTAATAGAGGCATACAAAAGGTTGTTATAGCATAATTGAATTAACATGGGAGATTGACTATGGGAAAAGTTTATACTCATTATGATGTATGTAGTGAAGGATTAACTATATATACATCATAGAGAATATTCGGGGTGTAATGACTCGAAAGTTAATTTTAAGAATTTTTATATAAAAATACTATTTCCCCCCTCTTGATAGTTGTCTCGAATAATTATTGATATGTCGGTGAAGTTGATGAAAATTTTAAAGCTATTCAATAATCGTTGTTATTAAATTGACTGATATTTATTTAAGTTAATTGATAATAATGGCCATGAATGAAAACTCATTTAAGACCCTATACTTCTTAGCCCAAATATATTAAAATGAGTTTATAGGGTTTTATATTTTATTCCACAACTGAGAGAGAGGAGACTTTACGCGAGAGGCAGAAAGGCGGAATTTGCATTGCCGAAAAAAAATATTTGGTGCTTCAGATAAACCTCGACATAGTAATTACTTTAATAGGCAGTATAATTATCTTTTAAGAAAAAAAAGTCCTTTAAGTTATTGTTGTTTGGAAAAGTTTCTGCCAAAAAATAATGGCAACCATATTATATTCAATAATTATTTAATAATTAAAATTAGTGGTCCAATTTAGATTTTTAGTAAGTTTTTGAACAGTGCATAGGTTAGCGTGCATATTGACTCATTACTGAGTTAATTTGTTCATGAATTTTTCTTAATAATATAATATTAATTGCACTAGATGGTAAATGATCCATCTTATGTGGACACTTTAGTTTCTTAGTTGGGAAAAGTTAGTGATACATATTTAAAGGGTTAATGATGATGTAATCATTAGAAAAATATACTTTTAAAGAGCTAGTTAATGTTCTGCTTATGTTCTGGTAGTCTTGAGTAGTATCGGTTCTTTGTTAAAGGATACGGATAATGAATAAAATTTTGGTTTACAAGTTATATCTTATTTTATTTATTATGATTTAATTATTGATATATTGAAATAAATAATTAAATATTTGATATATTGTATGATGTGAATATGATTAAATCTATAATATTGGGGGAAGTAGAACTAAACCCTAGACTTGAAATTTGGAGGAAATTGAAGAGTTGACATGTTAATTGACATTAAGGTTAAAAATTGGATTATCGTAAAATCGGTGTTGTTAAATTAGAAATCTCATGGTGAATCTGTACTTGAATAGATTGCATTGATTTGGAAGTTCAACGAAAGAGGAAGGCTCAAGTTTCGGAGTGAATTCTTGATTGTTTGAGGCAAGTGATTTCTAAACTCTTGTTAAGTGTATGGAATGCGTGTATTTCCTTGTGGTATATGCTTGGGAGTAACGGGACTTGGTAATGGGTTGATTTGTCCACATTTATTAATTCTAATGATGAAAACAAAGAGTAATAAAAGGTAATGTGAATAATCCCTTGTGCGTGATGTGATGATAATGGAGAGCGATTTTAAAGGCTTCTTGAATCATTGTTGATGTTGTTGTGAATTGTGTTGTGTTATGAAAATGGTCATATCCTCTTTGTTTGTGTGAACATATGTCATTTACATTATTTTAAGACATGGTTGTGACAGTGTTATGTGCATTGAGAAAAAATGAGAGTTCAAAGAGGATGTACCATTTCGAGGGACGTATCGCGCGCCGCGATGGATACTATATTTCGAGGGACGTATCACGCGCCGTGATGGTTACTATTATCGAGGATCGTGTCGTGCGCCGCGACAGATGCATGGACAGATATGTCCCCCACGGGTCCCGGACTGAGAGACAACGTGTGTGTATCACTAGGTCAGACATGCATCATTATACTTGACATTGCATTCCATTGCATTGCACATACTTATCATTAGTGAACTTGATATCGTGTTTTGCTGATTATCTGATTGTCTTTCTGTTGAACTTGTGATTGATCAATATTGAGCTTGTTATTGCGGATATGTAATGTGTTGAAGTATTGTTATTGCGGATATGTAATTTGTTGAAGTATTGTTGTTGAGGATATGTAATTTGTGAAAGTGTTGTTGTTGAGGATATGTAATTTGTCTAAGTGTTGTTGTTGAGCTACGTGCTATGTAAACTGTGAGCTGTTAGGTTGAGTTGATTTTAATGCACGTTGTAGTTGTGGAGGTTCGGTTGAGGGTGGTAGGAGTACCCGTATTTCATCCCCTTAACTTGTTTTTAGAGGTTTACTTGCTGCGTACTACAATTTTTTTTTGTAGGTTATGAGCCTGGATTTTTGTTGTACTTGTCATTCTCTTCTTTTCCGAGGCTTCTTAGAGATTTGTGAGGTAGCTGTTTCCATCTCAGCAGACTTTCTTCTCCATAATTATGATCTTGTTCTATTCTAGAAACAAGTTCATTTGAGACTTGAGTTTTTCTTTTGAATCAATTTGTCACGACCCCAAAATAGGTGTGATGGCACTTGTGTTATTCCACCAAGACAAGTCAGCCTAAAACCCAATATCTAACAAAGTGCGGAAGTAAATGACAATCCAACAACAATTTCTATTATGAAATCAAGTCATATTAATTCAATTCCCAAAACCAGGTTGTCACGTGCACAAGCCTCTAATATAAATATTAGAATTGAAATAAAATAGAAGTCTTAAATGAAGTTGTCTTTCAAGTAAAAACAAAGTCATAAACTGGAGTAGGAAAGTTTGTTGAGATGACAAACAGCTACCTCACAACCCTCCACAGGATGCCTCGAAAACGAAAAGAATGACAGGTATCACGAAGATCCGGGCTCGTGACCTACAAAAATTTGTAGAAGCAAGGGGTGAGTACCAAACCACGCGGTACCCAACAAGCAAACCTCTAAACACAAGTTAAGTGAACAAAATACGGATACTCCTTACACCCTATCTAAACCTCCACGCTACAGCCTAACAGTTTACCAAACACACAACTCAATAACCACACTCTATTAGTTTACACATTCTCAATAACAACTCAATATACAACAATCACAAGCTTCACAGAGAAACAATCACAAGATCAGCAAAACACGTGTTCAAGTTCATCAATAATAAAATGTGCAATGCCATGAGATGCAATGTCAAATATAGTGATGCATGTCTTTCTTAACGATACACACCCGCTGTCTCTCAGTCCGGGACCCATGGGGGACATATCTGTCCATGCATCTGTCGCGGCGCACGACACGACCCTCGATAATAGTAATCGTCGCGGCGCGCGATACGTCCCTCGAAATATAATATCCATCACGGCGCGCGATACGACCCTCGAAATGGTACCTCCTCTTATTACATAACTCTTATCACAACCATGTTTCAAGTGCAGTTTGACTTACATACAAAAATAAAAATGAGGAGATAGTCATTTTGATAACAAAGCACAATTTGCAACAAGGAATACAATACCAACAAATAAGCAACAAGTCTCCAAATCATTCTCAACATCACACAAGGAAATACACGAATTTCGTACGTTTAACAAGAGTTTAGAAATCCACTTGCCTTAGCCAATCGAATAATTACTCTTGGACTTGAGCCTTCCCTTTCCGTTGAGCTTCCAAACCAATGGAATCTATTCAAGTATATATTCACAATAAGGTTTCAGAACTAACAACACTCACACTTTTCTGTGTTTAACCTTGACCTAAAAATACACCCCAAATTTATAATCAAGTTTGTAATTCTTGATATCAATTAAAATTTCTACTATCATAGTTTTCAAGTTTCAAATTTAGGATTGCATCCCAAATTTTTCCAACGTCATAATTTAAATGGTACTCACAAAATCTTATTCATCTAATATTTAAATTACATACCAATATATCAAAACTTGAACCATAATATAATAACTAATATTCTGAAATTAACGCCTAATTATGCATTAACGTATTCTGCACTATTTTTTTTACGGAAAAGGGCCTAAAATACCCTCAAAGTATTGAAAATGGTACAAAATTACCCTTCATCCACCTATTGGCTCCAAAATGCCCTTCCCACCAATCTATTGGGTCCAAAGTACCCTTGTCATCCACCTTTTGGATCAAAATTGACCACTTATTTAACGGTTTTATATTTAAACTATTTAAATATTTTTAAAATACGTAGCGCTCAACTATTTGTTATAATTTAACTTATTAGTGTAATTTATAAATCAATCCACTACCCACCCATTACTAATTAAATCCCTCCAAATTAATGAACCCGTCACATTATTAATGCAAGCTATTGCCAATTGAGTGTTTTTAAAAAACTATAGAAGTAAATTATCATACATTCAAGTGGCTACATAAAAATCACCGATAAACTTAAAAGTCTGACTATGTTCATCTTAATTATTCTTACGTCTCAATTATGTGATGTTACTTCATAGGTAACTTTTTTTCAAAATAATATATTAACGGTTTTAAAATAAATCATAAATATTTATAAAATAATATTTACAAAAAGTGCATGAATTAATTCGGGATGTATTATTTTTTTTCCTTTAATCATAAATTTCTAATTCAATTTTGAAAGAAAGTGTCCTCCTAAATAACCGGCTCAACCTAAATTTAATTGGGGCTTCGATTTGGACTCGAATAATTTTGAATGTCATTTTCAGTAATCTATAATTCATCGTGTTTTAGTAGTTTTTATGACGATTTTAATATTATAATTGAATCATTAATTGAGTGAGGTTTAGTTAGTAATAAGTGGGCAGTGGATTGATTTATAAATTATATTAATAAATTAAAATTATAATTAATATTTGAACGCCCAGTATTTAAAAATATATTTTAAGAGTTTAATTTTAAAATAATTAAAAAATGGTCAATTTTGAACCCAAAGATGGATGACAAGGGTATTTTGGAGCCAATAGGTGGATGAAAAGGGCATTTTGGAGCCAATAGGTGGATGAAGGGTAATTTTGTACCATTCAATACTTTAAGGGTATTTTAGGCCCTTGTCCGATTATTTCTTTTCTTTCAACCCACTAATGGTTGGCTCATTATGAACCAATCATTGACCCACTAATGATTGGCTCATCATGAACCAATCATTGATCCACTAATGATTCAAAATGTTTTCATAATTTCTAACTATTCACGTGATTTTCTATTCTGCATTTTTTTTTTACTCATATGCAATCTTCATTTATTATTATACATACACACATATATATAATTTATTATATAATATTTCTATATGCACACATCTATGTGCAGAAATCAAGAAAATTAAAGGAATAGAAAACTTACCTTAAGCAGTTCGTAAGCCGCAAGTGCAGAGAAACCCTTCGCCCCTTTTTTTTTTCTTTTCCTTATTTATTTTTTTTGAATTATTTATGTACTAAAAGTGGTGAAACTTTACCCACTTTTTTTTTATTAAATTGTCTAAAGGGTATAAGGTCTTAAAACTTTTATCACTTTAGCCCATTAACTATTAATTTAATCAATTATCTACAATTATTCATCCATTAATTAACTCAAGTTAAGCAAATATTCAAAATTTCCAAAAATGACCTTATGGGTCATTACACAATTGTAGTACTTTAGAGGCTTGTACGACAACCAGGTTTTGGGGGTACTTTTAAGTAACTTATAAATTTTCCGCATTTTATTATAATTTTAGGCTGACTTGTCTTGATGGGATAAGACGAGTGTCATCACGTCCATTTTTGGGTCGTGACACGGGGACATTTATATTAATATTTCATAATTAAAAATTAATTGTTATTGTTTTTTTTATTACCTATTATTCAGATTTTTTTATGTCTAAACTATTGGGACATTAATTTTAAATTTATTAGTGAGGATTTTATATTGACAACAAATTTTATATAGTAATAGAGGACAAACGTGAACCCACGTTTCTAGGACTAGAATATATATAAAGGAGGATCATAGACAAGGTGATGTGGCACCTCTCTATGGCCTCCATTTTACATTTAGCCTTTTCCTTTTTTTTTTTATATAAAATAAAATAATTATTATATAATTGAAAAATACTTAAATTTATTACAAGTAAATATTTTATTAATGGAGGATCATTTATAACAGAAATTCTTCTTATTTTTTTTATTTATTTATCTCACTTATGATAAAAGGAAAAACACAATTTATTTATTTTTGACTTTTTTAATTTAAATTAGTTATCATATTGTAAAAATATATTACTTTATTTATACAATAAATATTTTATTAATGTAGGAACATTAATAAAAGAACTCTCTATATATTTTTTCTATTTATTTATCTCACTTCTAATCATGAAATCATAAAAAAAAAATTTACATTTTAAGTGTTTTAATTTATTCACTAGGAGTTACTATCCATGACTTGTCCCTCTTTAATTTTTACTTTTAATAATATTCATAACTCTCATAATTTTTATGTCTATAACCTCCAAATTAAATTTGTAAGTTTATGATGTCTTATGATATTTCTTTATTTTGTCTATAAATTCATATTAGTTTCATGAAGATTCACACTCACAATTATCCTTTCTCTTTTCATCTTATTGGTTTGGTTTGTAACAAAAAAGAAGTACATGAAGGTAAGAAATATTTCATTGCAAATTTTTAATTTTTATTTTCTCTATTTTTATCCATAAAAAATCGTATTTGGTTTGTGAATGAAATTAACATGTAACAAAAAAAAGTACATGAAGTTAATAAATGTATCATTTTCAAGTCCTTATATTTTCATTTCCTTTATTTTGTCTATATAACTTCATATTTATTTTCATGAAGATTCATATACAAAGTTATAATTTCTCTTCTTCATCATACTTGTTTGTGAATTAACTAACATGTAACAAAAAAAATATATGAAGGTAATATATATTTCATTCTAAAGTCTTTCTTATTATTTTCATGTAATATTTTTTTTTATGTTTGTATTATCATTTATCAAGTAACTATGATTAAAAAAATCTTTGTAATTCTTAACAATGTGTTGTTCGTATGCAATTGCTCTTTCTAATAATTAGTTTTCCAAATATTGTATATTTTGATTATAATATTTGTTAGATTTTAAGAAATAATTATTATTTATTATTGTTACTACTATTGAAAAGATAATACACAACTATATTACATATAGTTTATGAAGCATAATTAGAAATTATTTTTCACTTTGAATTGTAGTAGCAACTTAGTTACTTTTGCTAGAGTTTTTTAAAATTTGATTTATATAAATAATTTAGTTAAATATATTATATTGTCAATAATTATCATTTGATCCTTAGTATTCTACTTTCTCTTTGTTATGAAGAAAAATTAATATAAATTATTTTATTTTAACAACAAAAAAGTTTATGATGATTAGGAGTTTCATTTTTATTATAATCATACAAAATTAAAAATTAAAATATTACTTTCATGATGTCATTTTCTTGTGTATATAACAATATGTCATCGTTCTTTTTTCTTTGAAATGTATTTATAATTTTTATGTAGTCACCAATTATTATATTTTCTCTGTTCATTTTTTATATTTTCACCCCATATTTTTATTTATTTATTTTACAAATAAAATCAGTACTATAATTAGTAATACATTTAATGTCTAATAAAATTATACATTTGAATATATTTTTGACACTTTCACTCTTTGTTATTTTAAACAAGACTTACATTCGCTATATAAGAATGTTTTCTACCATGTGAAGACATAATGAATGAATAATTTTGTTTCTATCACTAGTAAAATAAAATGGGAAGTGAATTAATCAGATATGATCTTTTCTTACATGATCTTTACCTAAATTGTTTTTTTATAGAACGGAAAATGATCTAAAATACTTTTGAAATATTGAAAATGGTACAAAATTATCCTCTATCCATTTATAGGCTTCAAAATGTCCTTCTCATCTATCTATTTGTTCCAAAATACCCTTGTCATCCACAGTTGATTCAAAATTGACCACTTATTTAACGGTATTAAAATTAAATTGTTTAAATATTTTTAAATATCTTTGGCGTTCAACTATTAGTTATAATTTAATTTAATAATATAATTTTTAAACCAATCCACTACTCACTCATTACTAACTAAATTCTACTTAATTAATAACCAATTATGATATCAAAATCGCCATAACACTACTAAAATACGACGAAATTATAGATTCCTGGAAATAACATCCAAAACTATTCGAGTACGAATTGAAGCCCCAATTAAATTTAAGTTGAGCCTCTTATATAGAAGGACACTTTCAATAGGATTCTTTTTCAACTTTGAGTTTGAAATTTATGATTAAAGGTGAAGAAGTAGTACATCCTAAATTAATTCATGGACTGCTTTTTAATATAATTTTATAAATATTTATGATTTGTTTTAAAACCTTTAATATATTATTTTTACAAAAAAGTTATCTATGAAGTAACATCAAATAATTGAGATGAAAGAATAATTAAGATGATTATAGTCAGACTTTTAAGTTTATCGGTAATTTTTATTTAGACACTTGAATGTATGATAATTTACTTCTATAGATATTTTCGCCTCAAATTTTTTTAAAAAAATTCCTTGGCAGTAGCTTTCCTGTTGTTGCATTAGTAAAGTGTCGAGTTTATTAATTTGGTGGGGTTTAATTAGTAATGAGTGGGTAGTGGATTGATTTATAAATTATACTAATAAGTTAAATTATAACAAATAGTTGAGTGTCACATATTTAAAAATATATATAAATAGTTTAAATTTAAAACTGTTAAATAAGTGGTCAATTTTGAACCCAGAGGTGGATGACAAGTGTATTTAGGAGCCAATAGGTTGGTGAGAAGGGTATTTTGGAGCCAATAGTTGGATGAAGGATAATTTTATACCATTTCCAATACTTTGAGGGTATTTTTTGCTCTTTTTCGTTTATAGAATATATTTTTTGAGAAAATTATATATGTTTTATTACCGGCTTTAGATATGTGTTACCGAAGATGTACTATAAGATGGTGAAAAAACTCAAATAGAATAATTTTAAAAATCTTATTAAATGGAATACAAAATACTTATTAAGCAATTCATAATTATAATATTTTTAATAAAATGTTCCAACAAGTATAACAATTTATTAAATTTTAAACTTTACGCATTTTTAAATTCTATATTTTATTTTAGAGCCTCCAATTTCTTGATGTTTTTAAAGTTTTAACAACATAATTATACAAAGGTAAAATAGAAAAATATATTAAATATAGTATTCCAATTATAAATTAAGAACCACATTTTGATAATTGACATCATTATTTGATATTATCTTCTCATTAGTTCAAGGATATATAAAATAAACACGGGACACCCAAGAGTAATTGAGAGCATTTTCAGAAATGTTATAATTGCTAGACTCCAAAATTAAAGATTTTGTTACTAAGATGTGAAAGGAAACTTTCTCTAATTAGTTGACTCCAAAATTAAGATTTAGTTACTAAGATGTGCAGGAAAAATTAGTATAAATATGCATCACCTTTTAATATCCAACAAAATATTTTCTAAAAATGGGTCACCCAAGTTTTATCACAATCATACTCTTGTTGGTGTTACTTGTCTTTCCCCTTGGCCTTATTAGAGGTTGTGCTGATTGGGAAAGATATCAGATACAAATCATCGACGATCTTCCTTCCGATTCACCTCAACTGAAATTTCATTGTGCTTCACCATACAATGACTTTGGAATCAAATTTTTATCCAGTACCCAAAACTTCACTTGGTCATTTTGCGATAATCGTTTGGGTGGTATTTCATATCAATGTCATTTTTGGTGGAGTTCAAAGGATAGCGTATTTGATGTATTTGACGATCGTTGGTATTGTATCCGTAGGAGTGTCGTTAGTGATGATTACATACTAACATGTGCATGGGTGGTCAGACCAGAAGGTTTTTATTTGGGAACAGAGTATGAAAAAAATGGAACTCTTAAGAAGCACATGGTTTATGAGTGGTGATTTCTCTTCTTGTAAAAGTAAAATGCAGATTGGATCTTATATTAAATTGAAATGACCTTATGTGATTTATAATTATTTTGGTTCATGTTATGTGTTGGGCATGTGTGATATTCATGTTTGTGTTGTTTGGTTGGCGAATAGTTTGATGCGCGTTGGAATCCAAATTCAATTTTCCATCATTTATGATAGATATCTAATCATACAAACATGATAAATATAGTTCCGTTAATCAAACACATATAACTAGTTCAACATAATTCAAACTTTCGAATTGTTTCATTATGTCCCCTTGAAAACATTCATCTCAAAGTATGGATCATATTTTTATTGTTTCTTTTTAGTCTTCACCTAAGACCTGAGTTTGAAATGATTTACATTTAGTATCCAATTCCCCTCTCCATTTCTTTAATTTAATGTTTCCTTTTGGTTATGATTTACCGTTAGTATCCATGTTTTTGTTTGAATGGGAGATTTAGCTATTTCTCGAGATTAATTGGAAGGAACTCCTACAAAATTAAATTGAAGAAATAATGATTATTTTTATTTATTTATTTTTAAACGAAAAAGGCCTAAAATACCCCTTTAACTCTGTGAATTGGTACAAAATTTCCCCTATTCTACCTTTGGGCTTAAAATGCCTTTGACGTCATTATTTTGGCTCTATTTCACCCCTCATCTAACCCCATAAATAATAACCTCAATTAGCAAATTCTTTTATAACGTGTTACTATCCTATTGACTACCCTAATTATTTTTGTAAGCAAGTTTACCACTAGATAGTGCCTGGCAGTCTCATTTAAACATAAAAAGCATCAATAGGGACAGGTACAAGCAAGGAAGGCTAACCTTACCTTACTAATCCTAATGAAGCACCTAACTTGTACTACCTGACAAGCATGAAGAAAATAAGAAGTAGAGAGAACTAAGTATTTTCTGATCATGATAGAGTTTGTACTACAATCCATGATGATATTACAAATAAGGATGCTTAAATAATGTAAAAATATGTCAATCAAGCAGAAAGTTGAGTTACCAGCTTTAAACTTTCTATTACAAAAGCATAAATCAAAAAAGATTGTTTGCCCATCAAAAGAAACTTGAACTATTTTTCTTTTGTCTTCTTCTTCAAATCTATCCAACAACACTTGATGATTCATACCTTCTTTATGGATTTACCAGAAATAGTTGAACCTATTGATACTATCAAATGGTTTTGATCTGCTTGTCGCATCGATAGGTGCCTTGGAACAAACTCCTCGGTCATTTTACCGTCCCAACTATGTTGCCTTCCATGTGTCTTCTTTTTGCTTTTGTTACTTCCACTTCTTTGTTGCCTAGGTGATGCATCCCCTTCCCTGTCTACTCTATCAAAGCAAATGTCCAGTATATTTTCTTCCTCATCTTTATTAAGAGAGTCCTCACCCAAATCCACTCCATCTTCGTCAAGAGAATCCTCACTCAAATCAATTGTATTTGACACCAATACCCTTGACTCATTCCTCTTTGCAAGAACATTTTAGGCACAAATACGAGAACTTCTGGACTTAATTTGTTATTCAAAGCAGGTCGTACGGCTTGTTTTTCTTGGATAAATTTGTTATCATTCTCCGTTAAACTTACTTGCTTTCTAATAGTCCTCAATAAAACTTCAAAGTTATTCGAACATAATAGGTCTCTTGAGGCATTAGTAGTATCTGACCTCTTCTCATTGTCATGAAAATTCTCAGTCGGACCCATTTCACTACATGGAAAATTATTTTGACTATTAGGAGAAATGATCCGACTTATAGATGATTTTTTGTGTCAACCAGTGTCCAGGTTTTAGTTGGATTCTCATTTTCAACTTGCGAAAACCACTGCCAAGAATTTTAAGCATCTTCAACATCAGATGTATCCATTAGTTTTTGTCCTTAATCCATTAATTTTAACCCTAAATCAACTTGCGGCGCATCTACCCCAATTCTTGTTGTGCCCCCTGCATTTTTAGTTGCATTAGATATCAAATTCAGCCAAACTTCTTTTGATTGCACCTCATTAGTAGCAACCTATTGGTTATTGAAATCACCTTTGTTTTCGGTAGTTATTTGAACACCAATATTACTTGTATCAACATCCATTGAGTCTACATGATTTTGTTTGGAAGTGGAAACAACCAATTGTCGATCTAAAGAATTAGCTTTACTTTGATTGATATCTACAATCTTTTTTTTTAATTAGGGAAAATGCATAAGTAGCCCCCCAAGCTATGCTCGAAATCCCAGAGACACACTTATAGTATACTAAGGTCCTATTACCTCCCTGAACTTATTCTATAAATAATTTTTTACCCCTTTTCTATCTACATGGAACTAGCTTGAAAAAAAAAATATCAACACGTATTGGGCCCACAAAATAGTGTCACGTAAACTGAAAAGGGCTAGAAAACTATTTATAAAATAAGTTCATGGTGGTAATAGGACCTTAGTAAAGTATAAGTGTGTCTCTGAGATTTCGGGCATAGGTTTGGTGGGGGGGGGGATACTTGTGCATTTTCCCTTTAATTTAATATTTTTCTCGCATTCACGTTGATACTTTTCCCTATATCTTTTAAAGCACCTTCAATAGTATCATTAATTTTTAGGCTTTTTGATCTCTTTTCAAAATCAAACGACAACTATCTTCATCATGACCTTCGTGCTTACAGTAATTGCAATACAAAGGTGGATTATCATATAAAATCTCTTGAAAAAACTCGACCAACTTACAAGGTTTCCCATTCACAAACTGCAACTTATATGATTTGGAAGAGTTTCCATAATATTAAGCATAACTTTGATCCTAGCCATGCTAGGTCTTGACTTGATTTGAGTAGCTTTATCTATAGCTAATGGTTTCCCAACTGCTGATGATATAGGCAACAAACACTTCTTTGCAAAACAATCTAGAGATAAGTAGAGTAAAAAAATCCAAATCACAGCTAACATCGTTTCCTCCTTAGGGCCGGTTATATCCAATGGACCATGGGAAAAACCTATATTGGTGCTCATCTCCATTCTAAGGAAGATAATTAATTAAGGGAGGTAAAGCTAGTATATAATCTTCATATTGATCAAACCTCAACAAAATTTTTCTTGGATCAAGAAAGTCAATTAAACAATTGCCCTTAATACCAAGATGTTTCCATAAAATTGACCTTGATACATTCAAATCTGGCACGCCACGGGATAATTTGAACACCACTGCTTGATGTAATCCCTTTTTGATCATAAAGTCTTGTCTTTCTCCATTGAAAACGTTATAGTAGGTTCTCCATAAATTATTTTGATTGATTTTACAATTGTTTTTAAGTTAATTAGGATAGATTGTTTAGGATTTATAGTATTGAAATTGAAAAGGATGGCGTATGTGGTGATTTGGGGTGGTGGAGCAGGCTAAACAGCCTCGATAAGTGTCCGTCCAATGTCCATAGCAGCCATGATAGCTTCCAGCCGCTGCCTATGTAGAAGCCACCAGAACCCTAGGTCGGTAGAAACTCCNCCCCCCCCACCCGTAACCTAGATCTTTTAACCCAAATTCAACATTGTCAATTGTATAATCTTATTCCTCTATTTTCCTATCTGTCTCTTTTCTCTCTGTTTTTTTCTTCTTCATTAGAACCATGAAAAATGGTAAAGAAAAATTTGTTGTAGAAGTGGTGGCAGCACATAACTTGATGCGAACAGATGGTGGAAGTTCTTCATCACCATTTGTAGCAGTTGAGTTTAAGAATCAGAGACAAGTAAAAAATGAGAGATTTTGAACCCTGTATGGAATGAAAAACGTGTGTATCATGTGAATGATGTTTTTGATATTCCTTATCGGACGATTAAAGTGAATGTTTTCAACGAAAAAGGTCAAACACAAGCAGAAATTTTCTCGGTCGAGCTTGGATTTTTGTGTCAAGCATTGCTGGAGGGAGGGGGGGGGATGTATAACTAACCCAACCTATGTCCGAAAATTCAGAGATACACTTATACTATACTAAGGTTCTATACCCCTTAAACTTATTTTATAAATAATTTTCTACCCCTTTTTGACTTACGTGACACTAGCTTGAAAAAAATTATCTCCCCCTTGAAAACAGTCATCTCAAAATATGAATCATATTTTTATTCTTTCTTGTTAATCTTCACATAAGACATGAGTTTGTTATGAATTACATTTTGTATCCAATTCGCCTCTCCGTTTCTTTAATTCTATGTTTCCTTTTGGTTATGATTTACCTTTAGTATCCAAGTTTTGGTTTGAATAGGAGATTTTGCTCTTTCTCGAGATTAATTGGAAAGAACTCCTACAAAACTTAACTGAACAAATAATAATTATTTTTATTTATCTATTTTAAAATGAAAAAGGCCTACAATATTCCGCAATTTTGTGTATTGGTACAAAATTATTCTTTTGTATCTTTCGGATCTAAATTCCCCTTGACGTCAATATTTTGACTCTCATCTTTAACCGCCTAAATAATAACCTCAATTAGCAAATTCTTTTATGACGTGTTACTATCCTATTGGTTACCCTAATAGTTAATTAAACAAATTAAAAAAAATACCCACCCAAAAGTCCCACCGATAACCTAGATCTTTTAACCCAACTTCAACACTGTCAATTGTATCATCTTTTTCCTCTATTTTCCTATCTGTCTCTTTTCTCTCTGTTTTCTGGGTCGAGCTTTAATTTCTTTGTCAAGCATTGCTAAAGAATGGGAAGAAATGCGCAACTTTACACACTTGATAAAAGGAGTTTTTTTTCTCATGTGGTGAGTTTGACCCAAATTCAGAATCCAGCCCATAAAATCAGGACAAATAAAATTTTAAAATCAATTTTTTTTCATCTTCTTGCTCGATGAATAAAAAAAATATTTTTATCTCTTTACTCCATAAAAATTTCATACTTTTGCAACCACATATATTCTTGTGGACTCATCATCTTGTCAATTCAATTTTCTTACTTTAACATAATTAATATCTATTAGAAGTGGGCAAATATCATCATTAAAATCTGCCGCTGCAGGCAATGGTACCAAAACTATTCATGGTAAATAGGGTTACATTGCCCTTCTTTCTTCAATGGAAGTAATTGAAATCCAGAGGAAAAAAAGAGTAAAAATTTCATATCCATATGCTACATAATATGATTAAAAACGGGTAAAAAGAACAAAGATTATTGTTCATGAGTTTTTTCTTATAAAAAAAAGGTGAAGATTTATTCTTTTTTAATAAACATCAAAAACCCATTAGATTTTTATAAATTTTCTTATGTAAAGACTCGCTTTTCGCTAAAAACGGAGATCAATGTTCTAGTAAATTGCCTCCTATGGTTTGAAAAAGAAAATCAGAAAAATTTAGCAAGAAAAAAATTTGATTGGGTACTTTTAATGCTACCGAAGAAGCTTTTGAGGTTTATCAATATAATAAATATGAGTTTCAGGAGAAGTTGGAAAGGATAAAAATGCAATAGAAAAGGTTGTTTCTGCAAAATTTGAAGTTGGGTATTGTTCTTTGAGTGAACCGTCATTAACAGTTGATTCTCAAAATACAGATTTCTCAAATGAGTCTAATGATAGATTGAAGAAGGCTAATTATTTGGGTTACCTAGTTGTTGGGTTGGTTTCATTTTAAGATAATTATTCTGTTTCGGGGTTTTCAATTAAAAGAGGGATACACGTGATAAGTTTGATATTGACATGGGTAAGAATAACTCTGTTTTAACCATAAGGGCATGAGCAACCAACAAAACAATGTTGAGGGGTATTTTGTTTTTTACCCTTTTACCTAAAAAATCCTCCCCCTTGCCTTCATTTTTTTTTTTGAAAATGTCGTTTTTGGAAAAAAAAATAATCTCGGGACAGGTTATGGGTCAAATCTTAGGGTCGCCTTTTGAATGATCATCGTGGTCTTTTCCTAGTTTGGTTGTAAGAGTCGGGTTCTAGATCAATTATCGGAGTTGATTTTCAAATTAGAAATTATTTTCCTAAAGAGTATATTTTATACTCAAGCCAAAAATAAAAGATTTTATTGAAAAATATTTTTCGTTTGTCAACCAAACCTAAAAAATATTTTCTACTCAACCACCAAACAAAAAAAAACTTCTAGGAAAATATTTTCTATGAAAAACATTTTCTTCGTACCAAACACACTTATTATCCAAGTTTTTGTTCGAATGAGAGATTTTACTCTTTCTCGAGATCAATTGGAACGGGAACTCCAACAAAATTTAATTGGACAAATAACAACTTTTTTTTAAAGCTTAGGTTATGAAAAAGTGAAAAAGTGGAATTGGTTGTGGGATCATGAATACTTTCATTACTTCAAAAACTTAGGGTATAAAATATAAGTTTATCAAAAAAACATTAAAATTCCAAAACAATTAAACAAATTTTATTTCAAGTTTGAAACCTTTTGTCGAGACACCTTTCTAAGAAGAAAACCTTTCTTATCTAACCTTTTCATCTTCCATCTTTTTTCTTGAAACCACAAACCTGAGAGTAAAACTAAACCTCTCTCGTCTTCTTTTTTCTCACTAAATAAACCTTACCTTCATTTGTTCCCTAAATGCTATTGGAGTAACAAAATTAGTTCATTAATCTTCTTCCTCGTTGTTCAAAGTTATGTCACCAATCTATTGACATAAAATATGAGCTATTTTCTTTGTATGCTGGTTGTGCAGAGTTTGTTTGTTCATATATATAGGTAGTGTATATCACGATACAAGCCTATATCCTAGACATGACCGACTCTTGAGAATCATTGTTGATCCCCAAACAATTTCTCATCCTAGATGACTAGCGGAAGATGGATTCAAGCATACAATGCTTAAAACTGAATGAAATTGATGAAACTCAAATACAAAGCTTTAACTCAAATGATTTACTCTGATATAAATAGAATATTCAATTAGCCAAAAATAGGCAACTAAAATCTTTAAAACATTTAACAAAATAAATGAAACAAACTTCTCAAACTCTGATGTATATCTATAAATCCTCTACTGTTACATAAGGATATTGGGACAAGACCCACGACAACTCAAAATTATTGTATGTTAGATAAAGGTGAAGTCCTCCAGAATATAAGAAAGATCACCAAAGTTGACTGGAACTGCAAGTGGTATCAACAATGCTCCTGTTGATAACCCAACTACCTGTATCAGCATCATGAAATGATACGGGCCAAATGACGGTAGTACATGGAATATACGAGCATGTAAGGGGAATTCTAAAGTATGACATAAGATTGAACTGATGGAAAAGAAACATATTTACCTCTTCTCAACTCACTCAACTCAAGGAATACTCAAGGATACTCAAAGATATTAAAACTTAATCAACTCAGAAGTACTCAAGAATAAGATACTCAACTCAGAGAAATAGGGCTCAACTCAATAATAAGTTACTCAATTATGGGTTACTCAACTTAAGATAAAGCAACAATAAAAAATCCAACATATGAAAAGTTTTGAAAACAATAGATAGCAACTTAATCTATTGAAAGTATAGTAATACTCAGTCTCTATATAAAAATACAATATAACTTTGTGGAGATTCTCTAACCGACAACCATCAGTATAAGCTATGTAAAAAGTATAACATTTTCTACCCACGTTGGCTATATGGCTTATGAGGATTTTGACTTATTTTAAGTTATTTTTTTATATTTGTCAAATACTTGTCAAAAACTGAGTTAAAAGTAGATTTGACTGACTTTCAAGCCAATACAAACAGGCTCTTTGAGTGCTTTTTAAGAAATTTTATAATTTCTGGACTCCAAAATTAAGATTTGTTACTAAGATGTGAAGGAAAATTTTGTACAAATTTGCATCATATTTTAATATCCAACATTATATTTTCTTAAAAGGGATTACCCCGACTTTATCACGATCATCCTCTTGTTGTTATTATTTGTATTTCCCTTTTACCTTATTAAAAGTTGTTTTACAACCATAAAGTATCACGTACAAATCATCGACGATTTTCCTTCTGATTCACCTTAACTAAAAATTCATTGTGCTTCAAAAGATGATGACTTTGGAGACCGATTCCTATCTAGCACCCTCATAATTGTATCACCATACATGTGCATGGGTGGTTACACTAGATGGTTTTTATTTGGGATACTATGATTAAAAAAAGTGGAATTCTTTCGACGTACAAAGCTTATGATTGAGTTAATTAATTTATAGCAAGTTGGAGGTTTCTCTTCTTGTAAGGAAATTAAAATGTAATACTTGTTTGAGCTTTGAATTCATTTGCTTGATGGTTACGTGTGTTTGAGAAAATAATAATTTTATACTTTGAGATTTTTTTTTATAATATTGTCTAGATTCATTTCTCGTATTTTAATATTTATTTTGTTCTTTTTTATTCATTGAATTTTGACTTAACACATTTATTAATGAAATAGTAATAATTAGTATAGTGAATTTATACCATTTTATCCCTATTAATTGATAGTATATCAAACATATTAACTCACTATATTTTTCAAAAAAATATTAATAAATTAAGCATGGAAAAAATAAAATCATTATTTTTTGATTGATGGAAAAACGACAAGTAACAGGAGATATCAAATTTAAAAAAAAAAAAAGATAATAGAGACGGAGGAAATAGTTTAATAATGAATATTTTATAGACATATTTATTCTTCTTACATGATGTGTCACTGTCTTTAATTATCTTGGTCTTTGTTTTATTTTTATCTTGGTCTTTATCAATCATCATCCAATTAGTTAGCTTATCAAATGTATTCCTTTTTTGAAAGTTAGCTTTTTCAAAGAAGTGCTCCCAAATTATTTTATTTCATATTCGAAATCTATAATATTAATCCAATTAAAATTTAAATTTATATTAAAATAAAACACTTCTTAACAAAAATAATTTTAAATTTAAGGTTCAGACTTGAGACTTGTAATTATAGTTGTTATAGTATCTATTATAATTCAACTACTCTTTATTAGTAATGTTATGTACATCTTTGCATTAACTTGATTTTCTCAAATTTACGATAATACTTTTCAAATTTCTAAAATTTTATTTTATAAATTATGTTCAAGAGTATGGTTTAATTATAATAAGTTCTACTAGTTAAAGGTGACAACTATTCTGTAAAATTATTAAAAAAAAGTCTAACAAACTCAATACGCAATTATAACAATATCTAAAAAAAACTTGTTTGAATTTTGTAATTCAATATTATTTAATAAATGAATTTACAGGTTTAACAAACTCTGTTATATATTTCAGTAAAATGCAAAAAAAAAAAAAAACCGTCACTCTATTTTGTGAACGTGTCCTTTTGAATTGAACGACATTAAGTGAAAGACTCTTCACAAGTGGTTGAACAAGTCATGACATTATATGCATCATCTTTTGCCATATTAAAAAAATCATTTTCATTTGAATATTAATAGAACTTATAATTTTTGAAACATCGTAAAATCAAAATTATCTCGACAAATGTAAATACATTTACTGAGAATTGATTACATTGGTTGCTTCAATAAAATTAGAGTTTGATATAAATGTCATTAGCCTTGGCTCAAGACAAAAGTAGCGTGCTATGTGCCAAACATCTCTTATTAATTAGCAGAAGAACTTGTAGACTCCACTCTAAGAGAATTATTACATAATTTTTAGTCAGTAGATTTTTTAAAAATATCACTACTAGATCTATATATGAATGAGCCTCAAAAAAGAGAAACATAATTAACGGAAAATAAAATCAGTATTGTGTAATCATGAGATTTCATTCTATTTTGTCATTTGTGTGGAGTATGGTGTGATAGATGAACTATTCTTATAAAAATGAAGTATCAACATTGTGCTTCTTTTGCATTTATGGTGAGAACTGATAACCAAGAAGATCGTGTTACCAAGTTTGAGATGATTCTTCTACAAATTTCAAAAAATCTTTTGCATTTTTAGTTTTGGAAAGAATAGTCATAATTTTGCTCGTAACATTCATTCGCATAAACATTATGCCTAATATGTTAGATCGATCTCAGTGCTTATGATAGGATCTTTCTTCAGTACTATTGGTTTCAATAATAGCAGTTGACTTCTCAGTGTAAAGTGCAACATCAATATCTAAAACTTCGAGATGAAATTTGATATGTTCACACCAATCTAAGAAGTTAAGACTTTTAAAGGTCGTAATAGAGACAGTACGAATGAAGAGCAAATACTGCAAATATTATATGCTTATTTATTAATACTTTGAGTAATGAATTTTAAACATACTATCAAATTCAGAAATGGATTATAAAATTTTAAATGTAAATTGATGTCCTCCTTTTGGCGAAACATCAAAATATAACTTTATACATAATGATGATTAAATGTGAATTTAACGTAATTCAATATTTTTTAATGTGTAAATCAATAATATTTATTATTTCTGGATAAATAAATAAAACTAACAACATATCTAAATTATCTCCTTAATGTTTAATGGTTATAAAAATAAATAATCAACCTTTGGGTGATCCATAAATATATAGCCAAAAACTTCAATATATCCATAAGTGTTATATCGATTATAAGCATCGAAATAATCGATATTAAATATATGTTTATTTTTTTTTTAAAATTATTTATTCATAAAGATTTAACCACTTTGGTGATTAGCGAATCACCTATAAATAATTTCAAAATTAAAATACATCATAATAGTGAATAATTATTTCCCTTAATACTAAACACCTATATGACAAAATTAGTACAATAATAAGGGATAATAACACTATGCATATATGAATTATTATATATACAATGATGTTATAAAACAAAATAAATTGTGGATCAACACTTCACTATTTAATTCACATAACTTTTTTTTGAAGGTCATGACTAAAATTTATTTTCTTAATTAAAAGAAAAGAACAAGTGTGCTAATACAAATTAAAGTTTTCAATGAATGAAACTCAACTACTCAAAATATAATATTCTGAATCCGAATTATCCATACAATTAAGTGAATACTCATAATTGTTTTCAAATAAAGACAATATTAATTCTATGAAAAATCATTAGTTCTTAAATCAGGCTATGATATCACATGTTAGATTTAATGAAATAGTGAAAACATAAACAATTAAACATTCATAAATCCTATTCATTATTCAGGATCATAGAAATATATGATTTTCACATTAATCTATTACTATAATAATTCAGTTAAGAATACATATCCGAACCAGTCATGTTGTTTTTTTGAAAATCTTGACTTGAATTGAGCAGAAGTCTTTTTTTTTGTTGTTCTTTAGAAATTGTTTATCTCTCTTGCCTTACACTTCATGAATAACTTTGATGAATAAGATTATAACTTTATGGCAGAGAGAGAACCCTTTATATTAGAGAGTTTTTAATATTATTCTTACTTTTCATCATGGTGAGTAATGGAGATGATGGGTAGTTTTAAGATTACCAAGTAACTTCCCACTTAATAGGCAGTTGGAAGAAATAATGAATAGTTGAAAGTTACTAAGTGTTCGAATTCTGATCCCCAAAATCGCTTAAGGAACAAGTTTATTTTATATGTTCCTTTGCAGATTACAACAGTTACGTTTTGTGAAGCAAATAAAATAATAGCACAATATTTTATCGTGGAAAACCCCAACTCTTAAGGGTAACAACCACAACCTACACCTCTGTAGGATTTTACTCCACTTTATTAAACTTTAAGTCTCAACAAAAGATTGCAAAGCTATGTAACCTAAGGAATTATAAACTCTAATTCCTAGCTAAGAAATTATAAACTCTAATTTCTAGCTACCCAAAGACACAAAACCCCTCGTTTTTATAACTTCTAATGTTCTTCAAGTTCTATAACTTGTCGAATAACTCCTACTCACAAAACTCAGATTGTAAACAAGACTCTTAAATACAATCTTACAATTTTTCCTCACAAATTGCAACACTCCCAATAAATCTTAAAACTCTCTCAAACCTCTTGATCGTGTTTTGATCTACTCTCTCTGTAGATGCACACTTTTCTTCAAGCGAATCTATCGATCTATTTATAGATCACATCTCCTCAAAGTCTTGTTCAACTCAAACTAGACTTTGTCATTTCTTCAATTCCTTGTTTAACTCAAAATCCTTCTTCACGTATAATTCTTCATTGAAATCAACTTGAAAAAAAACCTTTTTATGTAATTTTCTTAATTAAATAAGTAAGCACAATTTTCTTAAATAAATAAGAAAACACTTCCTTAAATAGGAATTAGTTTTCTTTCTTTCACTTGGCTTTGAACTCCTTTATAAAAGGAAACTTTTTGTACTGGTTACTTGTAGAAAAAAACAATAACTCCACAATTTTAAAACTTGTAATTCACGCGGTTGACGTTCTCCTTATCCAAGTCGGATTCAGTCTGTAAGGAACACGTTGGACAACCTGTTTCTTTCATCTTTTCCTGTATTTGTCAATTATCAAAAGCTTTCTCATTCTAACAAATTTCTCCTTTTTTATGATGACAAATATACATTACGAACTCAGCATATAAGACACATATCTTCTCCCTTTTGTCATGTTAATGCTACAATTCCTTAACTTTGCCATACTTCAAAACAACGAGACTTAAAAAAATTTCCCTTTTTTGACTATGACACATTTTATCTTCTTGCATTGAATAGGTACACATAATTCATATGCTACTGCTTCCCCCTTTTGACATCAGGCAAAAATAAAACACTGTGAAGGCATACACCATACTAAGAGAAGCGAATTTGATTCCTACTCAAACACTTAAAAATTAAAGAACTCAATTAGCTATAACAAAGCGTTTGCACAAACATATGAGATAGACATGAACCTGAAACTCAAACCCAACATTGGCATTACTCAAAAAGTATATACACCACAAATGTAATCAAAATTAAACATAGAATCAAGCATTTGGAAGTCAAAGGCTAGAGTGGCTAGGTAATATCAAAAGATGAGAGGATAAATAAAAGTCATTTTTTATTAGCAAAGATATTTTTTGGACCAACAAGATTAGCAGCCTTCTCAATTTCAAAGGTAACCTTGGTCTACGCACGCTTAATCCTTTTTTTTCTTTTTTTATATCACTTTTAAGGAACTTATTCAATCAATCATGTTCCCTCTGCAGAAACAATAGTTCACTCATGTTTAATTTCAATAGATTCAGTAAAAGGAACAAAATTTCTTGAATATCACTTGTAAAGTAAAATATTCTCTCAATCTGTTCCCTAGACGTGTACTATCAGGTGCAACACCAACATAATACCTTTTTTTTTTTTTATAATAATCTGAAATCCCAGTTTATATATTTCCCAGTAGAAGAACTAGGTTCGAAATATGGGTCTCCCATTGATCCCCCCTCACTAGATGCACCCAAGTTGAACTTAACAAGTGAACTTTGTTCAAGTGTAGGGTCCCCAAAATATTTCCCCTCACAATGTAAATCCTCCAAGACTTTACTCAATACAAAGATTCCCCCTAAGAACTAGCACACTCTATTTTCTTAATCTATATTTATAAGGCACCAAAGTAGAGGTGTTCTCCATCAAATTCATCTCATCCATAGACCATCACATTGGGATAAGGCTTTTTAAGAAGATATTTGTTTTGGTAGTATTTAGGGCATGAATATCTTTTGGGACAAGTGGAAGAAATAGGTTAAAGTGCATTGATTTTATATTTAATCATGAATAATTGTAATGCACATACCTTAGATCTCTGGATATACTGAATTTTGCTTCAATTTTACTAAGTCTCTCTCATGTGCTAGATGCAAATATAATGTTATAGGGCATGAGTAACATGACTTTAAAAGTGTTATAGAGACATACAACTTAATGTACAAAACTGAGCATAGAATTCAAGATTACAGGGCAGTATACACAATGTTCATTAGCCATTTAGGGATACTCATGTGAACTTAATCATCCCCAAGTTCCAAAATTTTCCTTTTGAAAGTATTTTTCTTGGCTGATCATATTTTTGATTGATTGATCATCTGAGTGCGAATAACTGTTTGATACTGCATAGGTTGAACCTGCTCCTTTCACATGCTTCTTCAGTCTTTCCCTTTTCTGATTTTTTTCTCAACCCCTTTTTTTCCAGTCAATGTTATTCTTCCATTCCTTTTTTTTCCAAGTTGAGAGAAATTTTTTCTAGTTTCAATCATGTATCTGAAGCAACATGTTCAATTAGTGAATGTTGCATGCTTACTCTCACTTTTCCTGCAAATTCAAAGGTTAGATTTAGGAACCCAGACTAGCTTGGGTCCTTTGTTTTGATCAAAAGGATAAATAAGATATCTATGAGCAGACTGTTTCTTCTAGGAATATACCTGTTCCTCTGAACAGTTTCATAAATTCCTCTTGCTTTATTTTCTGCACTAACTCTGTATTTCAGACAATTTTTCTTAATGTGACCTGAATTACCACAAATAATACATAACAAAGAATTTCCAATCATAGGTTGTTTATACCCTATTCCAGTTCTTATGTTCCGAGTATTGTTACCTAGATGTGTTACTATAATGGAAGATTTTGTCCATTTATTAGCTCTTTCCAGATCAATTTTTATCCTAAACAATTCAAGATTAATTCTCCTAGAATTTTCCCTTTCAAAAGATAGTTCATTATTTAACCTCATTAAATCTTGGTCACATCTGATTTGGTCACCACTAGTTTTTTCTTTTTCATTCCCAGTAACACTTTATTTCAGAATTTCATATCTGAGAGCCAAAGTGCGGAATCAAGTTTTTGTACCTGTTCCTTTAGGAGTTGATTTTCTTTCTTGAGGTCAGGATTAACTTTTTTAAGATCAATACACTCAAACTTTAAACTAGTCATAGAAGCAAACAATTGATTTTTGGTTTTAACTAGTTCTTGAATTGTATCTATGGAAGTGAGTAATAAGAAGGATAACTTTTTCTTGGAGAACTTTACTAGTTTATCTTTTAAATTAAAAAGATTTACCTCCATTTCTTCAGATTCTGATTCAAGTTTAGTTTTTGATTGTTATATGGCCATCAAAGCGTGGTCCTCATTATCTTCGTCATACATGTCCGAACCTGTCCTCCAAGCTGCATACGTTGCTTGTTCCTTTTCTTTGTTTTTCTTTTTGTTGAGAAATTCTTTCTTCTGTTTTTCGGCTCTTTCCTTTTTCCATTCTACTTTCCACATAGGACAGTCCTTATCTGATGATCAGTTTGACCACATTTGAAACAACCTCCGTCTTGTGGTTTCTCAGCAATATTTTCTTTCATAAGTGGTGTTTTCTTTACAGAATTCAATCTTCTTTTTGAAGAATTTCTTGAAGTTTCTTCTTATTTGTGTCAAATCATCATCATTTATATCTGATTCATCACTTCCAATTGCTTTGAATCCAAGATTTTTCTCTTTGTTTCCTTCACCTCTTTTGTCAACATTCATTTCATAAGTTTTGAGATTTCCTACTAATTCATCAAAACTCATATTAGTTAGATTCTTGGCTTCTCTGATTGCAGTGACTTTTATTTTCCATGATCTAGGCAGAGTTCTTAGTACTTTGTCTACCTGTTCCTTAGTGGTGTATACTTTGCCCAAGGATGTTAACTAGTTTACAACAGTAGTAAATCTGGTGATCATATCTTGAAGTGATTCTCCGGATTTCATCTTGAAGGCTTCATATTAGGAATAAAGTCTGGCAATTCTAAATTTACAAACTTGAGTTGTACCTTTGTAAGCGTTCTTTAAAGTGTTCCATATTGTTATAAAAAGGTACAACTGGAGATGCGGTTAAACTCATCAGGTCCTAGTCCACATACGAGAATGCACTTAGCTTTTGCATTCTTCCCTAGCATCTTGTAGTCAGCTTCTCCGTAATTTTCTGTAGGTTTAGGTACCTTATTCCCTCCACTATCAGTTATAGTAAGAGTTTATGGTCCATTTGTAATTCTAACACATAGTTCGTAATCTTCATCTTGAATGATGTCTTCCATCCTTGTCTTCCATTAAGAGTAGTATTTTCCATTAAATAATGGTAATCTGTTGATGTGTTGCCCTTGACCGTACCCAAGAGGAGGTGCAGAATTCATAATGATTTTACCTTGAGTTGTTAGACTTTTCAAAGATAACCTCTCTGATACCAATTGTTCGAATTCTGACCCCAAAATCGCTTAAAGAACATGTTTATTCTATATGTACCTTTGCAGATTACAATATTTACGTTTTGTGACGCAAATAAAATAATAGCACAATATTTGATCGCGGAAAACCTCAACTCTTAACGGTAACAACCACGACCTACACCTCTGTAGGATTTTACTCCACTTTATTAAACTTTAAGTCTCAACAAAAGATTACAAAGCTATGTAACCTAAGGAATTATAAACTCTAATTCCTAGAGGAATTATAAACTCTAATTCCTAGCTAAGAAATTATGAACTCTAATTTCTAGCTACCGAAAGACACAAAATCCCCTGGTTTTATATCTTCTAATGTTCTTCAAGTTCTACAACTTATCGATCAACTCCTACTCACAAAACTCAGATTGTAAACAAGACTCTTGAATACAATCTTACAACTTTTCGTCACAAATTGCAACACTCCAAATAAATCTCAAAACTCTCTCAAACCTCTTAATCGTGTTTTGATCTTCTCTCTGTGTAAGTGCACACTTTTCTTCGAGCGAATCTATCTCCCTATTTATAGATCACATCTCTTCGAAGTCTTGTTCAACTCAAACTAGACTTTGTCATGTCTTCAATTCCTTGTTTAACTCGAAATCCTTCTTCACGTAGAATTTCACGTTGAACTCGACTTGAAAAAAAAACCTTTCTACGTAATTTTCTTAAATAAATAAGAAAGCACTATTTCCTTAAATAAATAAGAAAATACAATTTCCTTAAATAGATTTCCTTAAATAGGAATTAGTTTTCCTTCTTTCACTTAGCTTTGAACTCCTTTATAAAAGGAAACTTTTCGTAGTTGTTGCTTGTCGAAAAAAAATGATAATTCCACAACTTTATAGCTTCCAATTCACGTGGTTGACGTTCTCCTTATCCAAGTCAGATTCAGTTTGTAAGGAACACATCGGATAACCTGTTTCTTTCATCTGTTCATGTATTTAGCAATTATCAAAATCTTTCTCATTCTAACACTAAGTAACTTCTCCATTTCTTTATATATATATTTAGTTTTTAATTTATATTAATTATTAAACCAAAATATAATAACATGTGCCATAGAAATTTATAGAAAAATGCTCATCCAATTTTCCTTCAAAGTTAGTCACACACACTCTCAACATATCTTAAAGAGTATGACTAGTTCTGAACAACATCTAGAGAATTAAGAGAGTTACGTTATGGAGCTCCTCCTTAAATAATTATTTTCACAAGAAGAGAAAGTTCCAACTTCCTACTTAGCCCAATCATAAATCAAGTTTGCTACAATAGATCCATCCTTATCATAATAGCTCAAATAAAAATCTTCAGGCTTGACAATCCATACACATGTGTATGTGTAATGTATCATTGGTCCCCCATGGATACAACTCTCAGGGTCATTAAACACATCAAACTACACTCTTTTGACCCACCAAAATGACTAAAATATAATGAACGATTGAAAAATTGCCCACAAAATGCCCAAGTGAAGTCTTGGGTACTAGATAGCCAACGCTCTCCAAAGTCATCATCTTTGGAAGCACAGTGAAGTTTCAGTTGAGGCGAATTGGGATGATGTTGTTCAACTTGTATTCCAAACATACTTAGAACAAAAACTTCGAACATCTTTGTAAGACAACAAAGTTTAAGAACATTTTCACAACTAGAAAATTAAAACTAGTAGCGAAACTAGAATCAGAAACAGATTTAAAAAAAATATATGAAATATTTTTTTAAAGAAGAATTATTGTTAATATGTGTCTAAAGAATGTTACTTGTTCGAACAAAATTTGCAGAAACATGAAGTTATCAAGATTAATGAACCAGTGAAGAACAAAAGAATAGAAAAACTGAAATTAATTCACAAATCTAAAATTTGTAAAACATGTACCAGAATCTGAAAATTTTTTAATAGGAAAAAGATCAAGTCCACTGAACTCACAATGTCCCCTTAAGGAAATTATTCCCTCTAGTATCCGAGGTTTGATTTGGAATATGACCTCCCAGGGTAAAATGATCTCAATCAACATAGTATAGATACCAAAAACTTCAGTGTCAGCGAACCACTCAACGGCAGCAAAGTACACTTAGATACTAGATTTAGTAGTTGAAATGAATTCCATGAATTCTATATTAAAATGAGAGGAAATCCCTCAATTTATAGAAAACAAAGGGTAGTGCAAAAATGTTCTTATTGTGCCTTACCGGAAAGGTCACAAACCTTTGAAAAAGTCACAATCATTCAGAAAGGTCGTCACTTTTCATAAAAGTCACAACTTTCCATAAAAGTCACAACTTTCATAAAAGTCACAACTTTCCATAAAAGTCACAACTTTTCATAAAAGTCGCAACTTTTCATAAAAGTCACAACTTTTCATGAAAGTCACAACTCTTCATAAAAGTTGCAACTCTTCATTTTCCATTCACACCTTTTTAAAATCCAACAAGATTGTCAATGATTTTTACATGATATTTCTTACTCAAAAAACAAACTCTTGTAAGGTCAAAGAAAAACATAGATAATAACAACAATAGGATGATCAGGAGAGAGCTGGGGTGACTCATTTTGAGGAAATATAATTTGATTATGCAAATTTTTTTCTTCACATATTGATGTCCAAAAACTATTGTTTGATTAATTTAAGACAATTTCTATGAAAATACTATTCATTGACTAGTAAGGATGTTCATACTTGTTTGTGGAATTTTCAAGAATTCTTTTTAAGAGGTGAATTGGTAATTTATTTTTATAATTTCTTATTATGAGTGTGAAAAAGAAAATGATCAATAAATATAGAACAAAGGGAATACCATTTCTAAAAAAAAAAGCATTGACTCACTTGGAAGATACCCCTCAGTCCCCATTTGCTTGTCAAATACTCACTCTATTTCATATTAATTAAATTTGAGAGGCTATGCACAATTATCAAGAAAAACATTTAAGGACATAATTTAAACCATACTTTCTATGTGAAATCATAAATGTAACTTTATAAGTAATGCATTTATCTCTTAAAAATACTCTTCCAACCCGTTACTTGTCCAATTTTGAATTGACACACTTATTAAGAAAACAATGATTGACAAAGTGAGTTTACCATTTTACTCATATTAATTATGAAGTGGATGAATTAAAAACTTAAAATTTTTAAAAACTTCTACCTTTTTTAAGTAATTAATTGAGGGTATAACATGTAGAGAAGTGTTCTTTCGTGATTTGTGAAATTGGACAAGTAACTATGGACCAATGTATGTATAATGTATCATTGGTCCTTCATGGATACAACTCTCAGGGTCATTAAATTTAATTAATATGGAATAGACAACCAAAAAGGAGAAAAATAGACAAGTAATTATGGATGGGAGTATAAAACTTCATTAAAGGAAATGACAAATATGAAAAATATTTCAAACATTCATCTTGAGCTTTGAACAATGAAAAAACTCCTAAAATTCTATTAATATGAAATAGGAGGAGTATTTTCTATTTTTTTAATAAAGTGCTTCAAAAGTCAGATAAAAAAAAAGACAAATAAGAATGTACTTTTAATATTAACATTTTTTTTTGTCACGTCTCAAACTACTCGTAGACGTGATACGGCGAATAGAATACTAAAAGACTCCAAACAAGCCTTCTGATATAACCATTACAATATGATAAGCAACAAAAGAGAGTAAAACAAGAAAAGAGATAACTAACTTAGGATCATAACATTTTATTTTTTTAACTTTCATGAACTCCGTATCAAATAAAAGTAGGTTATTATTTTTAAATGGGGGAGAAAACAATTATACAGTTGGACTATTTTATTAAAAATATTACAATTAATGATTTTATTTGTTAAGATATTTTTTCTTAATCAACTTGATTTTGTTACAATTTATAGTACTCTTCTGGTAACACATATCTTATGTTCTTTAAAATAAAATATCTTCTATAAAAACCAATTTAGCTACGGTTAGTATAATTACATTATTTTTCTAATTTTTTTAAATTACAAAAATCTCTTAAATTTTATGGATATGCATTATTGGACCTTCTCATACATCACTCAACTTTCAAATACATCAGTGGATATCCGGATACATAGGTGAAGAATGTATCCTAGAGGAGAGGGATGTCCAGATATATTACTGGACTTCCGAATATATCAACATATATTCGGATACATACGCGATGGATGTATGCGAGAGGAAAGCGATGTATCCGAGCCGGAGATATGGGTGAAGGATGTATGAAAGAGGGAAGGGATGTATTCGTGAGGGGATAATGATCTATTATCGAGAGGAGAATGATGCATCCAAGAGGGAATTTTTTAATTGTTTTTAAACGATAGAAATTTTAGAAATTATGATAATATAAAATATGCATTTAAGGTATTTTTTTCTTAATAACATTAGGCTGATCACGATAGAGATGGGGCAACTCATTTTTAGAAAATATATGATTTTGGATCTTAAAATGTTTTCCTTGCAGTGACTTATTGATTGACTAATATAATAGTACTAGTTTCCGTACACGCGCATTGCACGTGTTTTCCATATTAATAATATTTTTAAAAATACATACATATTTATTTTGAAAATAAAAGCAGCAAAAATTTGCAACTAAGATTATTTTTGAAGAATTAAAATAAGTAGTTGTTCATCCAATTGATTAAACTATAAAAAAGGGTTAACACATTGTGTGTGTGTGTCTATCCGACTATATAATTGAAGATCCTTATATTTTGTGGTAGCTAAAATAGTTTTTATTCAATGATATCATATCAAAATAAAAGAATATTTTCCTTTTAAAGTTTGATACTGTATTCATATATGATGCAAATACTCCTAATTCTTTGTATAAAATGTACTAGTAAATTCAAATATGAATATACATATGAAGAAACATAACATAATAAAAAAAGTTACGAAATAATTTTTTCAAGTATAACTTACATAAATTCCATAGTGTAAAACTTAAATTACATTTTATCCCCACTTTTTTCTATCTTACAAAAATCCTTTAAATATTGTAGCCTCCGGATAAATTATATTCAACTGGATACATATATTTCGATATATAAAATAACTTAACTGTTGCGCTTAAAAAAGAAACTAAATGTAAAATTAATTATCAGTCTCACAAGTCATGCAAAACATATTGATATCGATCTATTCCAACCCGTAACAGATTCAGAGAATTCAAAATTCAAAATTTCTTTTCATCTATCTATCCCAAATCATAACAGATTCAAAATACATGATAAATATATCGATTTTTGATGAGGTATTCAGAAATTTGGGTGATCGATCTGAGTTATGAACGATATAATAGTGATTAAATAATTGTTGGACAAAGATTTCTTTTGTGAATCTCTAATCAACCATTACAACTGAATTGAATCTCAAATTTGTCATTGATACAAATGGATACCTACTTTATAGATTTTGGTAGGGAATAAGGTTTGATGACGGGAATCAGTCTTAGGTGAAACAACCTCACCCTTTATGGTTTGATTGACTATTTCAATCCTTTTTTTTCCTTTCAGGATGTTGTCTTCAGTTGTTGAGTGGTCTGAGTGAAGCTCTTGTGCTCAGAACAATTGTATATGTGTTATTAAAGGTAAGGGTTGTTCAACATATATGCATATTCATATCATTTGAGTAAAACATGATGTTGATAAAAACATGTTTTTGAACGTTGCACTATGACTAATTTTACGCATGCATTTGCGGTGCTTGTATTCCTTCAGTAATTACTGTTTTACTGATATAAGATATGGATATTCATTGTTATATTTTACCTTCATATTCACCTATGATAAGATTTAACATGTATTTTCTCCTTTTTCTATATTGAATATACAATTAGTATGTGGCACCACATAAGTATTTATTTTAGTTACTTCGATCTTATTGTAAGACTTATTATTGAATGAACCTACAAGATTAAAATAGTCGTTCCTTAATGTGTATTTCTTACATCTTTTTTAAGGATAAATAGTAATAAAAGGAGTGTTGGTGATTCAAAAGTTACTTTTCTGGTTATAGTGAATATGATGTGTTCTTTTTATAAATCTAATTCAAATCTAACTAAATAGTAATGTATTGTGTATATGTATTGTGTTTTTAGATCTCTGAGTTAGTGTGCTAGTGTGCTATTAATAAAGTATCAAATACATGTGAATTTATTTTTTTATTTTTTATTGAGAAAATGAATAAGTACCCGCCTGACCTATGTTCGAAATTCCAAAGACACACTTATAATATACAAAGGTCCTATTATCCCATGAACTTATTTTATGAATACTTTTCTACCCATTTTCGATCTACGTGACAGTAGTTTGAAAATATGTCGACACACACTAGACCCACAAGATAGTGGGGTAGAAAATTATTTATAAAATAAGTCCAGGGGGTAATAGGATATTATTATAGTATAAGTATGTCTCTGAGATTTCGGGCATAGGTTGGGGGGGGGGGATAATTGTGCATTTTTCCTTTTTTATTTGTACTTTAATAAGTTTCTTTTTGATGTTGAATTTGTATATGGATATATATATCCTGATACATTAATGGCTACAACTTGATATATTACTAGTTTGACATATATCTAATGATTTTTTAGAGTTGTGAGTCAGTATGTTGTTGATATAAATCATTGTTGCTTCTAATTGCATACGCAAGTGCACATGGTCGCGCAAGTAATATAGTGTCTCTTAACAGAACCGGATTATCGAACCGAAAGGACTTATCGATTAACTATTTACTTAATTATACTAATTCTAATTATTTATTTAAGGGAAGGATTTCAAAAGATGAATATATAAACTAAACTAAAAATAAAAATAACTAAAAAAACAATTAACTAAGAAAAGATAGATGTTTACACAATCAATGAATAAATCGATCTAAGATTATAATTTACAAAGAATCATGTTTAACATCAATTTCATCAACTTATTTGATTATCTAGTTATTGAATCACAGGGTTAGATGTATGATCGTGGTCTCTCAACCTCTAATCGCCTATGATAAATAACAATCTAGCTACATCGTTGAGCGGAGATAGAATGATTTAATTCCGAGCATTAAGTTATCTTCCTGTATGGTGACCCAGGCAAGGTTTCTAGGTATATCTCTTTCCTAGAAACGAATCAACCCTATCTATTTAGAGTTAAACAAGCTCCTTATATTTCACGTTTTATCCTCTTATTCCTCCCTCGAGTTCAATTTGGACAATATGTTTATTTTAATGGTGATCAAACATCAAAATAGTAATCACAATAATATAAAAACAACTAATATGATAAACAAATCATGTTAAATCAAAATCACTAAACAATCATATTGTAAGTAAATATAATCTAATAACGAGAAGTTTAACTCCACATAGACATGGAGCAATTACAACGAATCATTCAAAGAAAATATGTAAAATAAAAATAAAAAAGAAAAGTAAAAACCCTAAATCAAAAGTTAATTTTTACATTGCATCCTCCTCCTCTAATAATTATTATTATGGACTATTTATAGATATAAAAAACCCTAAATAAAATAGTTGAGTGCAAAACAAATTAGGAACTCAAAACCTAAAAGGAGTTAAATTCCTGTTGTACGCGTGATGCAGTGCACCACCTCAAATTTGCACGACTTCAACAATATGAAGGTTTCTTCGGCTGCTGCCATGTGGAGGTATCTTCTTTTAACTTTGCAACTTTATATTTTATATTATTATATTAAATTTAATACATTAAGTTGTCTATTTGATTTTCTTTTTTAATCTTCCATCTTTAATCCTTTTTAGCTTCAAATTTCTTCATATTTACACCAATTTAATCTTACAAGTAAAATATACTATTTAGCACAATTCATAAAATTCATGCTCAAAAGGATAAATATACATATTAAATGTGAGACAAATAATGATTAAAAGTATGTATTTCGACCTCACATCACTACCCCACACATAAACTTTTGTTCGTGCTCGAGCAAACATTAAAGCTTATCTCAAAATATCATTGCTAAAAATACTTATGCCATATACAAATTTCAAAACAAGTACACTTCTCAATCATTATGGAAGATATCCATAAAACAACAAAGCTCTAACTTCCTAATATCAAAGAAGGACTCTGAACTCATTAAGTTTATGTTTGCTCACCTATTCTCATCAAAGAAAGTTATAACATCACCTATCTATTATGAAATAAGTGCCTTCACAAGAAGAAATAGTCCACACAGTCAAATCAAAAGATTGAACATAAATTAAGGACTTAGCATTAAAGAACACTCATACTCACAAATAAAATTCACATGTATGCACGAAAAACCATAGGTTTGCCCATTATATACATCTCCACTAATTAAACATGCTTGAATAGAATCAAATATGCCTTTAATAGGTTGTAATTTAGGGTAGGGGACGTGTAGGAAAACTATATAATAGTGACTTACGTTTCCGTAAGCACTTTGCAATTTTAGATTTTATCACCCATTATTTTCTTCTATTTATTTCCATCCCTCTCTTCAACAATTATTTCACAAGTAATTCTCATCATCTCAAGAATTTTTCAACAATTGTTTTTTAAAAATTTCCCTTTATAATAGTCATCCCCAACTTACGTCCCCTTCGAGAGATTGACTTTGGTATCGACTTAGAACCTGATACTAAACCAATCTCAATTCCTCCTTATAGAATGGCTCCAGCAGAACTCAAAGAGTTGAAGCTGCAGTTAAAAGATCTCACTGATAAGGGTTTCATTCAGCCGAGCATTTCCCCTTGGGGCGCTCCAGTGTTGTTTGTAAAGAAGAAAGATGGGATTCTTAGAATGTGTATCGATTATCGGCAGCTCAACAAAGTCACTGTAAAGAATAAGTATCCACTTCCCCGAATTGATGATTTGTTCGATCATCTCCAAGGGTCTAGTTTCTTCTCTAAGATTGATCTTTGTTCAGGGTATCATCAGCTTAGGGTTAGGGATGGGAATGTCCCAAAAACAGCTTTTCGTACCCGTTATGGTCATTATGAGTTCTTGGTTATGTCATTTGGTCTCACGAATGCACCTGCTGCATTTATGGATCTCATGAACATAGTCTTCCATGAATACCTTGACTCTTTCGTCATAGTATTCATTGATGACATTCTCATATACTCTAAGACCAAGGAAGAGCATGAACAACATTTGAGACTAACCTTGCAGGTACTTAGACATCATCAGTTGTATGTCAAATTCAGCAAGTCTGAATTCTGGCTGAGATCAGTGACCTTCCTGGGCCATGTTGTGTCCGATCAATGTGTAGAAGTGGACCCCAGGAAGACTGAAGCTGTTAAGAACTGGCCAAAGTCTCTTACTCCCACCGATATCCGTAGCATTCTGGGATCGGCTGGTTACTACCGCAGGTTTGTGGAGGGATTTTCTTCCATTGCTGCCCCACTTACAGCCTTGACAAAGAAGAAATCTAAGTTTGAATGGACGGAGACTTGTGATAAGAGTTGCGAGAATTACAATGTCCATTGTGATGCATCTAGGGTTGGTTTCGGATGTGTTCTCATGCAGGCTGGTAAGGTGATAACCTATGCTTCCAGACAGCTCAAGGTTCATGAAAAGAATTATCCCACTCATGACTTGGAGTTGGCAGTTGTGGTGTTTTCCTTGAAGCCGTGGAGGCATTATCTGTATGGAGTGCATGTGGATGTGTTCACGAATTATAAGAGTCTCCAATACGTGTTCACACAGATGGTTGGAGCTTTTGAAGGATTATGACATGAATGTGCACTACCATCCAGGTAAGGCTAATGTTGTGGATGATGCTTTGAGCAGAATGAGCATGGGGAGTACAACCCACGTTGAGGATGAGAAGAAGGAGCTAGTGAAAGAGGTACATAGACTGGACAGACTGGGTGTGCGGTTGGTTGACTCTACTAGTGGAGGTGTTTCAGTTCACCCTAGTTTTGAATCATCCCTGATAGTTGAAGTCAAGAAGGGTCAGCATCTTGATCCTGTGTTGATGGAACTGAAGGACTAAGTGTTGTTAAAAATGAACGAGTCTTTCGCTTTGGGAGATGATGGCATACTTAGATACCAGAACTGGTTTATGTACCAGATGTAGATAATTTACGGACCAGGATTGTGGCAGAGGACCATAGTTCCAGATACTCCATACATCCATGTTCCACCAAAATGTATCATGATCTTAAGTAGATTTATTAGTGGGATGGCATGAAGAAGGATATTGCATACTCTGTGGCTAAGTGTCCTAATTGTCAGCAGGTTAAGGCAGAGCATCTTAAGCCTGGTGGTCTGACTCAGATTATTAAGGTTCCGACTTGGAAATGGGAGGCCATTAATATGGACTTCGTGGTTGGTCTTCCGAGGACTAGGAGGCAGCATGACTCCATATGGGTTATTGTGGACAGATTGACTAAGTCTGCCCACTTTATCCCTGTGAAGTCTACTTACAGAGCCGAGGATTACGCGAGACTCTACATTGATGAGATTGTGAGATGGCATTGAATTCCTTTGTCTATCATTTCCGATAGAGGAGCTCAGTTTACTTCGCATTTCTAGAGATCTTTCCAGAAAAGCTTGGGCACACAGGTGAAAATTAGCACTGCCTTTCATCCTCAGAAAGATGGGCAGGCAGAGCGCACCATTCTGACATTGGAGGACATGTTGAGAGCGTGTGTGATTGAATTTAGAGATAACTGGGATGACCATCTGCCTTTGATAGAGTTCTCGTATAATAATAGTTATCACTCCAGCATTGGGATGGCATCGTTTGAGGCATTGTATGGTAGGAGGTGTAGATCTCCAGTTGGGTGGTTCGAGGTTGGAGAATCATCCATTTTGGGTCTAGAGATCATTCATGAGGCCTTGGAGAAAGTTAGAGTGATTAGGGACAGGTTGGCTACTGCTTACAGCCGACAGAAATCATATGCAGACAACAGAAAACGGCCTTTAGAATTTAATGTTTGTGACCAGGTTTACTTGAAGATATCGCCTATGAAAGGGGTGATGAGATTTGGTAGAAAAAGGGAGCTGAGTCCGAGGTATGTGGGGCCATATGAAATCCTACAGCGTGTGGGTGAAGTGGCCTATGAGTTAGCATTGCTTGTGGAGCTAGCTTCTGTTCATCCAGTATTTCATGTCTCTATGTTGAAGAAGTGCCTAGGTGATCCCGCATCAATCCTACCTGTTGAAGATTTGGGGGTTGGTGAGGACTTGTCTTACGAGGAAGTACCTGTTGAGATCTAGACAGACAAGTCAAACGGCTAAGGAACAAGGAGATTGCCACACTGAAGGCATTGTGGAGAAATCATCTTGTTGAGAGTGCTACGTGGGAGGCTGAGGCCGACATGAGATCCCGCTATCCCCATCTTTTCAACTCTTGAGGTTTAGACTTCCTACTCATAAGGCTATAGTTCCTTATCTCCTCATATTTTGTTGCTATTGGCTAATTGTACATAGCGATTAAGTTATGATCTGATTGGCATTACGATGTGTGCTGGTAGTGTCATTCGGGGACGAATGTTCCTAAGGGGGGATAATGTAGCGATTCAAAAAAAATCAAATATATAGGTACTTAAGGTGATTTAATTATTAATTAAAAATATGAAATTTTAAAGGCATAATGGTCCTTTCACGTATTAATTTAAAATAAATCATATTTTATTAAGTTAGTTAAATCCTATTTTGATTAAATCTTGAATTTAGTCTCCTAATCCTAATAGATCTGTCTCTCTCACGCTTCTTAACTCTCTCTCTCTCACGTTATTCTGCCAAACACAACAAAAAAGATTTAGAGAATACATCAAGAATTCTTCACACTTGAAGAACTTACATGAATTAACGTTAAGGCGAAGAGAAGTTGTTCGTTGAGTGGTGTGGACGTTGAGGTAACTTGTACTGATTTTTGGAGAGAGTTTTGGGCAACAAATTCTTCGTTTGAACATCAATAAAGGTATGGGTTCCTCTCCTCTTGGTCCCTTTCCCAAGAAATCCCTTAGGGTTCACGTTGTTCATCCGAAACTAGGATTGTTTTTCCTTTTGCATGTCCCCTGTCACTAGCTCCCAATGGGAATCAAACCCACGACCTCCCAGTCGCGAATGAAAAAAAAGAAGATGTGAGGCATGGGGATTGAACCCACGACCTCAGCGGCGAACTGTGAGGCGAAATAACAAGAAAATAAAGTGAGGTTGTGGGGATTTGATCCCACAACCTAACTGCCACTCGCCTCTGTAAAAAAATAATTTAAAGATGGAGGGAATGTGGGGGATCGAACCCACCACCTCACAGCCTCCACCTCAGCGAAAAAAGAAAGGAAAATAAGTGGGCTTTGGAGGTTCGAACCCACAACCTCCCTATTGTAGCAAATTTAATTCTAAAAATCAAAGAGGTTGTTGGGGCTCGAACCCCCAACCTTTCGGTTATTTAGTAGTAAAATTAAAATAGAAAATTTATCCCTTCATGTAAATATTGAGATTTAATTTAGAATTGTACTTAAAAATAGAAAATTAATTCTTTCATGTAAATATTGAGATTTAATTTAGAATTCTAATTAAAAATAGAAAATTAATCCTTTCATGTAAATGTTGAGATCTAATTTAGAAATTAATTACATCCTGTAAATGTTGAGGTTTAATTTAGAATTCTAATTAAAATAGGAAATTAGTTATTCCATGTAAATGTTGAGATTTAAGTTAGAATTCCAATTAAAATAGAAAATTAATTATTTCATGAAAACGTTGAGATTTAATTTAGAGTTCTAATGTTATGAATATTAGAAATAAAAATCAATGAAAAATATAAATGATATCCAAGTGATTCAAGATTTGGGTTCCCGTGCCCAAACCTCCGTATTGATACATAAGTCATACGTGAGTAAAATATTCAAGAATAATGCCATCTACTTAGGTAAAAAATAAAGATCTTGGCATATATACAAGATATATAAGTCTTGTAATGCATAATCTTAGAAAAGAAAGAATTACTTAACGAACTATAAATGAAGCCCCATGGCTTGTATGTATAGACACATAAGTCTAACATACATTCAAAAATAAGTGAACCTAAGATATACGTAATGAAATGAAGAAATGAACATTCACGTAATAAGAGGTGAGTAACTATGAAAAATAAAGGTGCTAATAATGAAGAATGTGGTGACAATCATGATGTGAGGCTAATGTATATGATGAGAGCAATCTCAAATGAGCCTAAGTAAATGTTACCAATACGTACTCACCAAGGACAGTGTAAGATAATGAAGAGACCAGTCTCTATGAACACTCTAATGAAAATATTGAGTTTAAAACACTTAATACTAATGATGACATGAGAAATCATCTATTGAGATATAATGTCCTCATACTAGAAGCAAGTTTCCATGATGTATGAGTTGAATGTAATGGAACTTTATGCTGAACACCGATAGACTAGCTATGAGCGGTGCTGCCTTCTTTCGGGAAGGGCGGAGGTTCACGTAACTCTCATGAGATGAGACTGTCAGGCTTGCCGGGTATGGTTATCCATACATCTCCTACTCTTTGAACCTACACTGCCACTATAGGGATCTGGCGGGGTTAAATTCCCATATACGCTAGCATGTTATTAAGTCACTTTGGCCGGTGATTCCACCTCTTTTTGGTGTGGGGAAGACACTGGATTTCATGATGCTCACATGATCTATGTCGGTTAAAGTTAAATTTCCCAATGAATGAATGAGGCCAGCCTCAAATGAATCATATAAAAAATGAACGATACCGAAGGTGTTTGTGCAAGACAATCAGGAGGTGAAATTAGATTCAGGTAATGACATTAGGTTATTCCTAATCATTGCACAACAAACCCGATGAAAGTCTTAAACTACATCCTAGGTATAGTTGGTGTTCCCACTGGCCTATGAAGGAACTGAAATGAGGTACGTATGAATGAATGAAGCAGACTCTGTGTTTGCTAAAGAAGGCTCCCTAGTCGAGGTCCCATATGTTGAGCCCTCATTCTGCAAAATCTTAAGGTCAAATCCATGATAACAAGGTCTCATGAATGAATAATATGAAAGAAACTATGTGTTATATATTATGTGCTATATGAAGATGTTATGTGTTGTGTGTAGTACGATAATTATAATGATGCATGTCACTCTCATGGCATAACTTTCCCAATCTCAATTTGGCAAGTCCACTGACTTGACTTCCAAAAATCATGTCGTTAGTAAAGAGTTATTCTCATGCATGTCCCTGGTGTGTGCTTGCATATACTCATACTTAGTACAAGTGTATACTAATTCAATACAAACATCTACTTTTAGGTGCAGGCGCAGGTGGGCGGTAGAGCTACAGATTCGTTGTTGCAACTATCCGGACGTCAGCATTCATCCAGAGTTTGGTAGGTCCTCACGCTTTCGAGGATGCTATTGTTTTACATTCTAGCATAGTTTAAGAGTTGAGCTAGAGGAGCATGTTCCACTAGTGTTTCTTTCCTGTTTTAGTTCAGACTTTGTATTGGTGCTATTTTGGCCGATATAAATTAATACTTAATGAATTATTTCTTTCAGTTGCTTATCTCTTATATGTTAGATGGTTGATGATGAACGATTACGAAATATTAAGAATGTTTAGCAAGTATGATTAAAGAATCAAAAAATTCAAATTTTCCGCTAAAATTAACCTATGTAAAGTAAGAATGGCGTAAGTAGGCTTGTTTGCGACCTCTGAGAGTTCAACGACGCCGGTCTCGTCTGGGGTCTAGATTCTAGTCGTGACTTGTATAGTCTATGGAATACCTCATTTCGCTCTGAAAATGGGTTTTCTCTCTAATTTGGTGTGTTCTACAAATGAGCAATACTTCTCTATTTACAGAAGAAATTTACAACTAATGATGTCACCAATGACATCATGAAAATTCTTAAGTTTCAAACTTTGCAACTTAAGTAAATATCTTGGTAGATTTAGTTGGTATGTTGTTGTACCAAATTAAGACTTTGACAATTAATATGGGGCTGGAACCCCACAAATCTGCCCCTCCAGTCCCATTCACTGGAAGGAGGTACCTTCATCCTCTTTGAGAGAGCTCATACCCACAAGTTCTTTGCATAATTTGAACTTGTCTTTTGGTATCGTCTTGGTCAGCATATCTGCAGGATTTTCACTTGTGTGGATCTTTTTGATGTGAAATGATTCACTCTCCACTTCCTCATGAATCCAATGATATCTTATGTCAATATGTTATGTTCTTGCATGGTATATGGAGTTCTTACTCAAGTCTGTTGCACTCTGGCTGTCACAATAGACAATATACTACATCTGATTGAAATCAAGCTCTTGAAGAAATCACTTTATCCATATCATCTCCTTGCCGGCTTCACTAGCCGCAATATACTCAGCTTCAGTTGTAGATAGTGCAACACACTTCTGCAACTTCAACTACCATGATATAGCTCCCCTTGAAAAAGTAAACAAATATTCAGTGGTGGATTTTCTATTATCAAGGTCACCTGCCATATCAGCATCTATATAGCCTTTCAAGATTGGATTTGACTCTCCAAAATATAAGCATTCATCTGAGCTTCCTCTAAGATACCTGAGTATCCACTTCAGAGCTTCCCAATTATCTTTTCCCAAATTTTTGAGAAATCTGCTGATAACGCCAACTGCGTGAGAAATATCAAGTCTAGTGCAAACCATTACATATATTAGACTTTCAACGACAGAGGAATATGGAACTTTGACCATGTTACCTTTTTCCTCCCTAGCGGTAGGGCACATTTTCTTAATCAACTTCATATGACCAGCAAGAGGTGTTACCAACAGGCTTAGCATTCTTCATATTGAAGCGCTCAAGTACACATTCAATGTACTTCTTCTGGGACAAATAAATCTTCCTTTCATCTCTGAGACGAGTAATTCTCATGCCCAAAATTTATTTGGCATGACCCAAGTATTTTATAGAAAAATACTTACACAACTCTTTCTTCAGCTCGTCAATCTTGGTAGTATTCTTGCCCACAAACAACATATCATCCATACATAACAAAAGGATGATAAAGTCACTGTTAGAAAATTTGTGTACGACTACGAAATGATCTGAAGAAGTCTTCTTATAGATTTGCTCCCTCATAACAGATTCAAACTTCTTGTACCACTGTCTAGGAGCTTGATTAAGCCATATAGACTCTTGCTGAGTTTGCACACAAAATTTTCTTTACCTTCTACTTTGAAGCCCTCAGGTTGTTCCATATAAATCTCTTTTTCTAGGTCATATTGAAGGAAAGTCGTCTTCACATCCATCTACTCAATCTCTAAATTAAGACTAGCAGCCAAACCTAGAACTGTGTGAATCGAGGACATTTTCACAATACGAGAAAATATTTCATCAAAATCAATATCCTTCCTTTGACCAAATCCCTTAACAACCAATCAAGCTTTGTACCTGGGCTTCAAGTTGTGTTTTTCAACTTTAACTATGAACACCCACTTGTTATTCAAAGCTCTCATGCCCTTAGGCAATTTTACCAGCTCATAAGTGTGGTTCTCATGCAGAGACTTTATCTCATCTTGCATGACTTCAATCCATTGATCCTTGTGGTCATCTTCCATGGACTCCTCATAAAATTCAGGTTCTCCCCCATCAGTGAGTAACACATATTCATTGGGTGAATAACAGGAGGAAGAAAACCGTTTTCTTGTGGACCTCCGAAGCGGAATATTTGATTTGTCCACAACTTCATGAGCAATAGGATCATCAATAACAATATCATTGTTATTAGCAACATCAACATATGATTATCAAGCCCAATAACACCATGTACACTTGTGTGAAGAACTCCATCATGATGAACTATACCATCAAAACTTGAAGATTCTACCTTCTCCACTCTGTCAATATCTTCAATTGTTTGATTCTCCATGAAAATAATATCACGGCTTATCACAAGTTTCTTTTCAATTCGATCATATAACCTGTAACCAAATTCATCTAGGCCATATCCAGTGAAGATACATTGCCTTGTCTTGGCATCTAACTTTGACCTCTCATCTTTAGGCACATGTACAAAAGCTTTGCAACCAAATATTCTTAAACGGTCATAGGAAACATCCTTTCCATACCAAAACTGTTTCTACATAACTTTGCAAAGCAACAACAGAAGATAGATTAATAACATGTGCAGCGGTCAATAAAGCGTCACCCCAAAATGAGTTTGATAACTTTGCTTCAGAAAGCAAACATCTAACTCTTTCCATAAAGGTCATGTTCATTCTCTCAGCCAAACCATTAAGTTGAGAAGTCTTGGGAGGAGCTTCTGGTGTCTAATACCTTTATGCTTGCAGTATTCGTCAAATGGTCCACAATATTCACCACCATTATCAGTACAAATACATTTAAGTTTCCTTCCAGTTTCTCTTTCAACTAAAGCCTGAAACTGCTTGAAGACACCCAATACTTAGTCTTTAGTCTTCAAGACATAGACCCAAAGTTTTCTCGAGCAATCATCAATGAAAGTGACAAAGTAGAGTGCACCACCCAATGTCTTTGTCTTCATTGGACCAAATAAATCAGAGTGCACCAACTCAAGCAACTTTGTCTTTCTCGAAGGAGGGTAGGACTTAAAGAAAACTCTATTTTGTTTACCAGCCAAGCAGTGCTCACACTTTTCTAATGTAGCACTTTTGAAATTTGACAAAAAATTCTTCTTGGCTAGAACATTAAGTCTTTTCTTGCTGATGTGGCTAAGTCTCTTGTGCCATAACGTTTAAGAGCTATCACTCTCAACCGCATTCACCATATCTACACAAAAAGAGGCCGTAGTCCAGTATAGACCACGACGTTTGTTACCACGAGCCATAACCAAGGAACCCTTAATGAGCTTCCATATTCCATCACCGTTGGTACTAACATATCCTTCATCATCTAAAACACCTATAGAAATCAGGTGCAGACGAACATCAAGAGCATGTTTCAGATTGTTCAAAACTAGTTTAGTTCCAACACTATTTTTCAAACAAATTGTACCAATACCAACCACCCTTGAAACAGTCACATTACCCATACTCAAGGTTCCAAAACCACCAGGAGTATAGGAAGAGAAAAAATTCTTCCTTGATGTCACATGAGATGCGACACCAGTGTCCACAACCCAGCTTGACTCATCACAAGCTATATTTATCATTTCTGCATCAAGAACGATAACAAGATCTTCACTGGTGACGGTGGCTAGGCAATTTTCATTGCCATCTTCTTTAGTTTCATCTTTATTTTTGTTTTCCCTCTTTAACTTCTTACAGAACTTCTTTGTGTGCCCTTTCATGCCACAATAATAACACTCAATATCTTTAAGTCTACCTCTGGATTTTCTCCTATTTTGTTCTCTATATTGAGAACCACGAGTTTTGTTTCTTCCTCTGGGTCCAGTTATCAGGACATTCGAAAAAGAAGAACCTTATGTTTTTCTTCTCATCTTTTCATTCAAGACATTATTCTTGGCGGAATCCATAGAGATCACACTATCCGGAGCAGAGTTTGACAATGAAGTTCTAAATGTTTCCTAAGAGTCTGGTAGGGAACCAAATAGAAGCAAGCCTTGAATTTCTTCATCAAATTTGATGCCCATAGCAGATAATTGGTTCATGATCCCCTGAAAATTATTCAAATGGTCTGTCATCGGAGAATCATCATGATACTTTAAACTCAACATCTGCTTTATTAAGAATATTTTGTGATTGCCAGTCTTCCGAGCATACAAACTTTCAAGATGCTCCCACAGGGTTCGAGCACGTGTCTCCCCAGAAATATGGTTTAACACATTATCGTCAACCCATTGCATAATGAATCCACAAACCTGTCTGTGCAACAGATTCAACTGTTCATCTATTTTATTATCAGGCTTTACAGTGGTAAATACTGGTTTGTAAAAATTCTTACTATAAAGCAGATATTCCATTTTTCCCTTCCAAATGGCATACTTAACACCATTCAAAGTAACCATTCTACTTGTGTTGGCTTCTATTATTTTCCCCCAAAAAATATAGTTATCGCAAATCAGAGTAAACCTTTTCTTATGTGGAAGTTTAGACTATGTTGCAACCACAGAGCATACTCAGATAAAACCTTGGCTCTGATACCAGTGTGTTGTGAAAAACATAGATAAACACAACAATATATATGGAAAAAGTAATGGAAATAAAAATGGAAAAATAACGACACAAAAAATTTCACGTGGAACCGCTTCTGAATAAGGGAAAAAACTACGGGCCAAGAGGAGCAACTGATATTACTGTAGTAAGGAATTTTACACCGTGTAGTCACGATTACAATACTAAAAGTGACTATTACACACTCAAAAGGAACAACACTCTTTTGGTTTCCACCTTACTAAAATATCGCTCACACTCTATTATTGTTCACAGACTATTTTTCTTGTATAGTCTATGGAATACCTCACTTTGCTCTCAAAATGGTCTTTCTCTCTAATTTGGTGTGTTCTAAAAAAATGCAAGAATGCTCTATTTATAGAAGAAATTTAAAACTAATAATGTCACCAATGACATCATGAAAATTCTTAAGTTTCAAACTATGCAACTTAAGTAGTTATCTTGGTAGATTTAGTTGGTATGTTGTTGTACAAAATTAAGACTTTGACAATTAATATGGGGGTGGAACCCCACAAAGCTATCATAAGGAATCTGTTGAACCTCTTTAGAAGATTATGGACCTCCTGGAATTACTTCATTGAAGTTCAGCAAGTTATCATTGGGAACTGTGGCACCTAAAATAGACTGTATTCATGTTCAGAGCCTTAAAAAAGGTCAAATCACTTTGGATATAGACTTCCGATGAGGTGGTGATCCCAATGTTGTCTTAGGTATTGAAGCTGCAATGGTTGCTTCTATACCCATTCAGTTGAAAAATCTTCAAGTTTTCACTGTTATTCGTGTCATCTTCCAACTAACTAAGGAAATCCCATGCATCTCGGCTGTTGTTGTAGCATTACTTTCTGAGCCAAAACCTAGAATTGACTATGTCTTGAAGGCGTTCGGTGGAAGTTTAACAACACTTCCTGGACTTTTAGATATGATTGAGGACACTGTAAATACAATAGTGACAGATATGCTATAATGGTCGCACAAAATTGTTGTTCCGATTGCACCTGTGGATACTAGTGATTTGGAACTTAAGCCACAAGGGAAGCTCACAGTAACTATTGTCAAGGCTAATGGATTGAAGAACCACAAAATGATAGGAAAATCCGATCCATATGTTGTTATACAGATACGCTCACTTTTCAAGGTTAAGACAAAAACCATTGACAACAACCTAAATCATGTTTGGGATCAAACGTTTGAACTAATTGCAGAAGACAAAGAGACGCAATACCTATTCATTGAGGTCTTTAATAAAGACAATATCAGGCAAGACCTGCGAATGGGTGTCGCAATGTTGACTCTGAATGAGCTTGTAGCTGACGCTGCCAAAGAAATTGAATTAATATTACTGCCAAAACATGATATGCTCAAAGTCAAAGATAAGAAGGATCGAGGAGCTATCACAATAAAGGTGTTGTATCATGAGTTTAACAAGGAAAAGCAGTTAGCGCTGCTCTAAAGGCAGAGAAGGCGATCCTAGAAGAAGGAAGAAGCTGAAAGTAGAAGGAGTTATCGGCAGCACAATGGATGCAGTTGATTCAGGTGTCGGTATGGGGGAAGTGGCATTGGAGCAGGCGTGAGGCTCATTGGAACGGGACTAGGTGCCGGTATAGGCATAGTTGGAAGTTGCTTTAGAGCTGTTGGCAGTGGCCTAAGAAAAGCTGGAAGATTTATAGGAAGGACATTCACTAGAAGTTCAAAGAAAAATGGTTCCTCTACTCGAGAAAGATTTTGATAATTGAAAAATATAGGAACAGATGAAAGAAGCAGGTTGTTCGACGTGTTCCTTACAAATCAAATCCGACTTGATTAAGGAGAGTGTCAACTTCGCGAATTAGAAGATATTGTTTTTTCAATAAGCAACCAGTACAGGAAGTTTCTTTTTATAAATGAGTTTGCAATCAAGTTGAAAAAGGAATTAACGATCAATGAAAGTTTTGTGGCAATATATAAAGAAAATTTTGTGGAAGGTTTTTCTTATTTAATTAAAGAAGATCACGTAGAAGGTAGGATTTTTTATTATCTATTTAAGGACAAAATCACGTAGGAGAAGGAGTCCTACATAGACAAGGTTTCCTTGAGGCGGCATAGTTTAAAGAAGCGTGATTTCTTTTTGCGGCAAAGACAAACAAGAATAATATTCCAAGTTCTAGTTGAGTTTAAAGAAGTCAAGTTCGAGTTGAAGATGTGGCTGAAGATAAGTTCGAGTAGAACAAAGAGTTGAAGAAAATTGAAGACAAGTTCGAGTTGAACTAGGAGTTCCACACAAAAGAGGAGTCTTACATGAAGTAGGATTTCTAGTTTAACTATGTTTTGGATTCAACATCAAATCTATAAATATGGCGATAGTTTTGCTTGAGAAAAATTACACACTTATATATAGAAAAGATCAAAACACGATCAAGATGTTTGAGAGAGTTTTGAGTTTTATTCGGAGTGTTTCAAAGTTGTGAGGAAAATGTTGAAAGATTGTATTAAGAGTTTTGATTACAATTGAGTGTGTGTGTAGGATTCGTCTAACAAGTTTGTGAAACTTAACGGACAGTAGAAGACTTAAACCTGGGATTTTTTTCTTGGGTAGATAGGAATTAGAGTTTATAGTTTCTTAGCTAGGAATTAGAGTTTATAATTCCTTTAGGAATTAGAGTTTATAATAATTCTTTAGGTTACATAGGCTAAAGAATCGGGATACAATTCTAAGGACCTACCCCGATTCCTGATAAAGACCTGATATTCGAATTAAAATATGACCCTGACACCCGAGCCTGGACATTTTTTCGATAACTAATTTTGAATCTGACTCCTAACATAACACAAACTCAAAAGTCGACCCGAGACCCGACCTTGACTCCCGATCCAAACATCCAACCGGGGATTCAATTTTTGAATCGGGTTCATACACCCAACAACCGATCGGGACCCAAGACCCGACCCGACCCGAGATTTGATCTGATACTTAACCTAGACTCCCGATCCCAATGTTCGACTTATGATCCAATTTTTGAACTAAGATCCGTCCCGAACATGAGACTTGACCTCGACCCCATATCTGACTCTAACCCGAGACCCGACTTTGACTCCTAACCACAACATTTTACTCAAGATCTAACTTTTGAATTGGAATCTAACTCTCGATACTTGACCCCGACTCAGAATCTGGCCCTGTCACAAACCAGACTCGACCCAATCTCGACTCCAATATCCTACTTAGGATCCAACTTTTGATTGGGATCCAACTCTAGACCCTCCCCCGACTCGAGACCCAATCCCAACCCAGAATTCTAACCCTAACATATGACTCGGGATCCAACTTTTGAACAAAGATCCAACCTTGAGACCCGACCCTGACTCCTGACCCCAACATCTAGTGCAAGATCCAACTTTTGAAATGGAGTCTGACCCTAACACCTGAACTGAGACTCGACTCCTCTACTTTAATTCCGATGCCTGATCTCGATACATACCCAAGTCTTGACAAGACATACAAATTGGGACCTGACTCCAACTTGGCTTAAACTTTCAACCTCAACACCTGATTCAAAAGATCCGACCCTGATACCATTCATTTTGAATGGATCTTCTTATTTTGTTTTATTTTGTCTACCTAGATGTAACTCTTTAAAGAAAATTTTTTATTTAGGATTGTGTGGTAAAGGTTCGCCTATCTAATTAAAGTAGAGTAGGAGCCCACACAATTTTGTAATTTGGATTGTCACAGTTAGTATTAGAACCTAGGTTACCGATCTTACAATTGTACAAGAGCAATGTCCAATAAAGTCTTGCGTCCTGCAAATTGAGAATCAGTTTTTCTTACAATTCCCTTTGAATGATTGAAGGTAGCATAACTGGTTCGTCAATAGGTTTAATTTATCAAATCATCAAAACTAGGCATAGTACTTCAACGTCTATATTTCATCAATTTCTCCACTTTTGATGATGACAAACAACATATAATGACAGTAATCACTATCACTAGCAACCATATTGGTTCTCCTTATTATCAACACATATCAGTTGCTCATATCATTAGTATACCAGTTCCTCTGTCTTAAGCATAAGTCTTGCCTCACACAAAACATTGCTTTTTGGTATCATCAGAAAGAGTGATCAGTAACATGAGTAAAAGTGAGAATAGGCAACGTTAACACTTGGCCGCTAGAGCAATACTAACATGAGTAAAATCAACAAAACATGTAACAAGGAGAATATCACTACATATTATCAAAGAAAGCCTATTTCCATATAGATTAAAAGTTAGCATTCAAAACAGTACAAATAAAATCATCAAAATTGTTATGCAAAGAAACTCTGTTATGCTTGAAGAGTCCAGATTAAACATAGTTATGGTGGATTAAATGAAGGCTCTGGAGGCAATTTAAAAAGAGTGATGGCTGCGAATTTGTGTTAATATATCCTCATGTACTCCTTCATATCTTATGTTAGCACAAATTTGTTTGTTGTTCCCTTTACGTGACATCTACTGATAATTTTGATGTAATACTAGATCCCTCAATAATATCTGCACCTCTTTTTTCTTTTGGACGGGAGTTCACCTTTTCTTTTCTGAATCTAGATCATCCTTCTAGGTTTCATGTAGATTTTGCATGTTTAGTCTCAACTAGCCTCTTGAATTGGTATTTTTCTCTCCAATATTCCTTTCCCATCACGGAAAACTTAATTCAAAATTGGACAAGTATGTGTAAAGACCGAGTATAAGTTGAAAGACATATTTTATTAATGAAGACAGAAAGTTGTTAAATAGAGCTATAGTGCAAATACTCCTAAACGAACTGTAATGAAACCAATTCGGTATCCTAAAAAACAGGGATAGGAACTACTGAAACTTAATACAGACTAAATAACTAAAGTGGCTCGTGATGTTCCAATAGTATCATCCTCATTACCTCCTCCTCAACAACAGAATTTTTAGAGAGGGAAAAAAGAAATGATTGGGAAGGAGGAATTGTGAGGAATAAAACATAAAAGAAAAGGAGAGGGGATCTAAGTAATGTGCCAAAACAAGAGATGCCGATTAGGATGGCTTGAGACACTACGTCGTTTCTGCAACAGTGACAGCGAGTTTAAAGCTATGGAAGCTGTGACAGTTGACTTGTTCGACGTGTCTTGGTGCGTACCTGTCCCCTCATCTGTTCCCCTATGAAATAAGATCCCTCTGAGAGACAGTTCCCCTAGGGAGTATTCTCCCTTAAATTAGCATTTCAATCAAATAATAGATCAGCTTGGTGCCTATCTGGTTCCTTGGCAAGTTTATCATATCATCAAAGCAAAACATACTACCACAGTGACTATGTATCATCATATAGAGTTCACCACATACAAGCTCCAATTATGGAATTTCGAAATTAGGAGTGAGTCACTTTTCAATTGTGGGAAATGGAACACTATAATTTGTGGAATGGATCGAATTGTTTACATTTAGGTGCTTACAATATTTATTTTGCCGAACCGAATATAGGCCTGTAGAAGGTTGAGTGTTACTACATTGTAGACTTGACATGCCTAGTCAAGGACATGGCGCGGGGATTTATTAAGGACGTCCAAAGGACAAGTTGGATTATTGTCTCAATGTTTCTTCCCGGAAGGAATTGTTTATACAGAAAGTTTGATCTCTCCAAAATCACTTATTTAAGATTCTCTTATATATGACCAAAACACATTTCTTTTTCTCTTTATTTACGAAATCATGTAAGAGCCTATTTCCGGTAAGTTTATCAATTGCTCGCAAATATTTGGTTCCGAAATGTATTTATCAAAGTTGTCAGAGAAGTGATTGAAGCCGTGACTTTACTTTATTTTACCTATTACTGATTGTCTAATGCTACCAGTAATACACTGTTTATTCCAAGAAGATTTATGTATTGGATTTCAAATTAAATTATAAGTTACGTGATCAGTTAATGCTTATGACTTCTCACCAATGCCAATAATTTGTGTCCTTTGAATGAAGAGTTAGGACTCAAAACTGGTAGATCAATTTATGATTCAAAATATTTAACCATTAAGGTTTTTGGCACTAAATTCATATTGTACTTTGAAAATTGTACGTGCAACTCAACTATTCTACATAGTAATTGCTACCCGTATCAAACAACTTCGCAAACACCACAAGGAATAGAACAAAATGGAGTCAAGAAAATGGTAATTTTGATGAATAATAAATATTGACATTCTATATATACACTTGTTTAGTACCATGTATCTACTATAAAAATTGTTACAGTTAGCTTAACAAACTAACAATTCTAGATTTCGTCGTTCTTGAAGGTATGAAGCAGATGAACATTGATTGGAAGGTACAGAAACAAGCAAAGCATTCTGAAGATCAGCGGCTACACCTCTTTTGACGAGTGATATGATATAGTTCATGAACAGTGCATCACATGGTAATGTAATAGGACCATAACTTGGAAGTCCAAACTCTTCTTCAGACATGTGCAACAGTTGTCTGATTACGTCATGTTGAAGATAAGCCAATGGAACCACAAATCGCTTTTGATCGGTTGTATACACCACAAAGTGGCCTCTGTCAACTATGGAAGATGATGTGCTACAACTCTCAGCATCATAGTAATTGGATCTTGGAAAAGAAATTCTCTTCCTCTGCTTAGCTGCAAACTTTTGCCATTTCCTTGCCATCTTGATGAGTTTCTTGGCGCTTATCATACTGATTTCTTTGAAATATCGGAAAAGAAAAGTTGATTATCTTTTAAAAGATTTGATTTAGAGTTATCTGCTTGATGATCAAACCAGCTTTTGGAAACACATTATATATAGTTGAGACTTTGAATTATAGCTAAAGCTGCCAACCTGGAATAAGTATGCTAGACAGAATCATGTGATGCTGTTTAATATGGGACCTAAGGACTTGTGAACATGGCTGGTTGTGCATTAATTCATTCCTCTATCACCATAAAACCAAGTGGTCCTGGACTAATTAATCAACTTTAATAACAACAGAGAAGGCAAACCATGTGAGATTTCATGTGCTATTTTCTTTCCAGTTACCACCAATTTCTCTCAACCACTAAACATTTGGATATGAAACTTGTCATAAATTTATATATAATCAGAGCCAAACATTTCAGCTCAACACAAGTATCCTGACATTCAAAGAACTTTCATTTTATATATCCGTGATCCTCCAAGTTTGTTTTCTGTCTTTCCTTCATCATTTAGTATTAGAAAGTACTCCTTGAGACAATGGGTATCAAAGTGACTCCATTTGTTCAAGCTAATCGGTTCTTAAGGAGGTCTTCAACAAATGGAGATGTTCCAAAAGGACGTTGTGCAGTACACGTAGGAGAGAGCCACAAGAAAGAGATTCGTCGTGCAAGTGTCTTACTTGAGCCAGCTTTATTTCAAGACTTGTTAGCTCAGGCTGAAGAAGAGTTTGGCTTTGATCATCCGATGGGTGGTATTACAATACCTTGCAAGGAGGATGTGTTCGTTGATCTTACTTCACGCTTAAGAAGATCATGAGTAGTATCATAGTGCAAATTCTTCAACGAATGAGATTTTGTAAAGCAATAGGATTAGAAATTAGAAAGAGGAGATTGTAGAAGCAGCAATTTTATTGTATAGTTGTGAACCACCAGAACTTTGGAGGGATATCCCCGTGTAAATTTAAGTTACATACTTCACAAAGATTATGGGTTAACAGATTATCTATTAGATTTCTGAATCTACACCTTTATATTGCTCTAAAGGTTGCTCTTTTATCATGTCTTTCCATTTTCAAACAGCAAAACTTTCAGTTTTACATCTTTAATCTAATCTATAGACTCTTCTTCGTTCATTCATTCCGTCAAACAAATAAATGATAACTTTGGACTCCTAAAGAATCATGCAACGCTTTCATTCTGTATATGATCATACCAAAGAATGACAAATTATCATAGTGCTCCTTGACCCCTTCCATAGCAGATTTTCTTATCTTAGCGTGGCCAGTTGAATATGCATCATGCTGAGTAGTAAAATACATAAAAACAGTAAATGCATTCTATGTTGGAACCCTTTTTCTTTACTTTTTTCTCGTAGATCGACTGCGGAACAGGAGCGGAAGGAAAGAATTAACTTCCTTTTTCGATGTACAACATTAATAATTATTTTGGACTTCATAATGTTTGGCTGTTATTATTGTAATTGCTTGTAAATTGAAACTTGATAGTTAAAATTGTTTGTAAATTTACTCAGAGGCTAAGATTAGCAAGAAATGAATACTAGATCATCTTGGTTGAAATTAGTCTTCTACAGAATCTTAAAAAGCTGGTGCATACTTTTGCAATTTTGTCAATTGTCTTTTCGAGAAAAGTTTACTTTTATCTTGATTGAAAGAATGATTAAATTGAAGATTTTGACATAAATTTCTATGAATTGGGAAAAGTTCCTTATCCCCTGGATGTGAAAGCCACAAGATAGATATTCGCGGTGCAAGACTGTTTGGAAGCCAATAAAAAGAAACAAGAATCTTCAATTTGAAGGCAAAAATATGCAGTTTAATTCTGATTAAAAATTAGATGTAAAAATTGTATACACCTTCAAGTATTATGGTACAAAATTTATCACAGTTAGATTAACAAACTAGCAATTGCGGGTTTCTTTGTTCTTCAAGATATGAAGCTGATGAGCATCGACTGGAAGCGACTGTTACAAGCAAAGCATTTTGAAAATCTGTAGATACACCTCTTCTGATGAGTGATATAATGTAGTTCATGAATAGTGCATCACACGGTAACGTGATGGGGCCATCACTTGGTAGTCCAAACTCTTCTTCAGACATGTGCAACAGTTGTCTGATTACCTCGTGTTGAAGATAAGCCAACGGAACCACAAATCGCTTCTTATCGATTGTATACACCACAAAATTCCCTTTAGCAACTATAGAAGATGATGTGCTGCAACTCTCTGCATCATTGTAATTGGATCTTGGAAAAGAAATTCTCTTCCTCTGATTCGCTGCGAACTTCTGCCATTTCCTTGCCATCTTGATGAGTTTCTTAGCACTGATCATGTTCATTTATTTGAAATAATGGAAAAAGTTGATGATATTTTAAAAGATTGATGTAGTGCTGTCTGCTTGATGATCAAAATGGCTCATGTAAAGAGATTATATATAGTTGTTGAGCCTTCAGAATGGTTAAGACAGAATCATGTGATGCGGTTTGATATGGGACCTAAGGACTTGTGGAGATTGCTGGTTGTTGTGAATTTATTCATTTCTCTGTCACCATATCTTTAAATCAAGTGGTCCTGGTTTCATTCAGACCTAATTAATCAACTTATCCTTTCTTGTGGATGTCACTGTAAAGGTTTCTTCTTTTGTTCCAAATCATGAGAAGTAGTAGGGCCTAATTTTGTACATCTAACAAATTTATGATCTGAATACTTTAACAACAACAGTGAAGGCAAACCATGTAATTTTTCATGTGCCATTGTCTTTCCAGTTTCCACCAATTTCTCTCAACCACTAAACATTTGGATATGAAACTTGTCAAAAATTTATATATAATCAGAGCCAAACATTTCAGCAGAACACAAGTATCTTGATACTCAAAGAACTTTCAATTTATCTGTGATGCTCCAAGTTTTTTTTTTTCTTTTTTGCTTTCTTTTCCTTCATCATTTAGTATTAGATAATAATCGTTGAGACAACGGGCATCAAAGTACCTCCATTTGTTCAAGCTAGTCGGTTCTTAAGGAGGTCCTCAACATATGGAGGTATTCCGAAAAGACATTGTGCAGTATACGTATAAGAGAGCCAGAAGAAGAGATTTGTCGTGCCAGTCTATTACTTGAGCCAGCTATTTCAAGATTTGTTAGCTCAGGCTGAAGAAGAGTTTGGCTTTGATCATCCGCTGGGTGGTCTCACAATACCATACAAAGAGGATGTGTTTGTTGATCTTGCTTCCCGCTTAAGAAGATCACGAGTAGTATCATAGCACACATTCTTGAATGAATGAGACTTTGTAAAGCAATAGGATTAGAAATTAGATAGAGGAGATATATTGCAGAAATAGCAATTTCATTGTAAAGTAACAGATTTGAAAAAGAGAATCGCTTAACAGATTATCTGTATAGATTTCTCAATCTACACCTTTATATTGCTCTAAAGGTTGCTCTTTTATAACATATTTTCATCTTCAAACAGCAAAACTTTCAAGTTCTAAATCTTTAATCTACTTTATAGCCTCTTCTTTGTTCAACAAATCATTCCCATCAAACAACTAAATGATAGACTTTCAATTCTTAAAGAAATGCTTAAAGATTTCTAGTCATGCGCTTGATAATACCAAAGAGTAATAAACTTCTAGAGGTTAAGATAAAAATGAGTCCAATAAACTCAGTCAGAAAGCGTAGTCTCGGCAGAAGCTTTTTATCTTAGCTAGGCCAATTAAATATGCATTGGGTTGAGAAGTATAATACATAAAACAGTAAATTCTTTAGATTGTGAAGCCTTGAGAAACGGACCTCCTATGTTCAATCCTTTTCTCTTAATTTTTTTTTTCTCTTGGATGGACCACAGAACAGGAGTGGAAGGAAAGGATCAACTACCTTTTTCAATATGCAACATTACTATGTTCTTTTGGACTTCAAAATGTTATTAATGCAATTGATGTAAATCAAAACTTGATAGTTAAAAGTTAAAATTGCAGATAAATTTACTCAGAATACAAGATTACTTTCTTTGATATGGGAAAATCTCCTTAACCGTGAATGTGAAAGACACAAGCTAGATATTTGTGGTGCAAGGTTATTAGAAAGCCAATGAAAAGAAACAAGAATTTCCTAAATGATCATGGAATAGATGAATTTGAAGGCAAGAATGTGGAGTTTTTGATTAAAAATTAGATGTTAATATTCTATACATTTGTTGAGTATCACGTTACAAAATTCATCACAGTTAGCTTAACAAATTAACAATTCCGAATGTCGTTGTTCTTGAAGGTATGAAGCTGATGAGCATCGACTGGAAGCGACTGTTACAATCAAAGCATTTTGAAAATCTGCAGATACACCTCTTCGAATGAGAGATATAATGTAGTTCAAGAATAGTGCATCGAACAGTAACGTAATGGGGCCATCACTTGGAAGTCCAAACTCTTCTTCAGACATGTGCAACAGTTGTCTGATTACCTCATGTTGAAGATAAGCCAACGGAACCACAAATCGGTTCTGATCTATTGTATACACCACAAAATGACCTTTGTCAACTACAGAAGCTGATGTGCTGCAGCTCTTTGCATCATTGGTATTGGATCTTTGAAAAGAAATTCTCTTCCTTTGATTCGCTGCGAACTTCTGCCATTTCCTTGCCATCTTGATGAGTTTCTTAGCACTAATCATGATTTCTTTGGAATATAGGAAATAAAAAGTTGATGATCTTTTATAAGATTATATTTACCGATATCTTCTTGGTGATCAAATGGCTCATAGATGCAGTTTATTTATAGCTAAGGATAGAAAATGAATTTATATGTAGCTCCAGTTGTCAAATGTGAGTTAGGCATTAAGGGCAAAATCATGTGCTGCTATTGAACATAGGACCTATTTATTCAATTCACTGTCACCAATATCTTTAAATCAAGTGGTTCATGACTAAATCATCAATTTCAGCCATTCTTGTGGCTCTTAATTTTAAGGGTGTTTTCTGTTCCAAATTATGAGAAGCAGAGGGGCCTAGTGTTGTTCTTCAGCAAATTTATGGACGATAATCGAGTAGGCAAAACCACGGGAGGATTCATGTGCCGTTGTCTCTCACCAGTTAGGTATGAAACTTGCCATTAACTTATATGTTTATTGGGATACAGGGATTTAGCAAAAAAACAAGAATCTTGATGTTCAAAAGATGTCCATTTTCTGTTTTAATATTTTGTTGGTAAAAACTTATCCACACCCGGTTCCATTTTCTGTGCAATTCTCCGAATTCGTGTTCTTTTTTTCCATCATAATATGGAGTTACAAAAAATTTCTTGTGACAATGGGTATTAAAAGTGACTCCGAGGCTAATCGATTCTTAAGGTCTTCAACATCGCAATTTTACTTTTTTTTTACGATATAAATTTACTATTTTGTTTTATTCTTACATCTGGAGGTATTCATAAATATCATTGTGAAATATATGTAGGAGAGAGCCAAAAGAAGAGATTTGTCGCGCAATATCATACTTGAGAGATAAATCTCTTCTTTTGGCTTAATTATTGAAACAATAGCTATTTAAAGCGTACTAATAAAACAAGTAAACTACTACACAAATTGCATTCTAGTTCAACTTGTTTATTTTATCCTAATCTAAATACGAACTAGAGGTTCTATAGTACTTAAAACATTTACTTTATCACACAGGCAGACGTTATCTGAGAAAACCCAAGCTTGCTCAATCAAGCCCACTCCCTGCCCTCCACAGAGGCTTGATCTTTTGATTCGACCTTTGCCCGACCTAATCTCCGACTAGGGTCTCAATCTCAGTTTAAACCTAAATCGGGACCAAATTCGAGACCTGCCCTTTCTTGTTACCCGAACTCTAACCGGACCCGAAATTGGAACTCGACTGGAGAGCTGACCCAATTGTAACCCAAGACACAACTCCCAACCTCTATACCAAAATTCGGACCTTAATCTAAGACTGGAATCTAACCCCGAATTGGGACCCGACCCAAAACCTGAACTCGACACCCACCTCAATTCGAAACTCGAATTGAGACACAAGCCTTTATACCCCCCCCCTCAATATGGGTTCAACCCCAACTCGAAATATCCCCCCTCTCTCTAACCCCAACCCTAACCTGATACCTAACCTAGACCTAACTTAGAACCCAACCATGAAAATGACCTCAACCCCGACACAGGACCTGACCCTAGCTCAGGTACCAACCCATGAGTAGAGACATGACCTCAACTCTAAGCTAGGACCCAAAATCCAACCCTTACATGAGATATGGCCCATGACCAAATCCTAACCCCGACCCTAACCTAAACCTAAGTCTTTACTTTGACCTTGAATCGAAACTCGACTGCAATCCTACTTAGGACCCAACTTTAGGCCCCAATCTGAGGCACGACCCCAAACTTTGACTTGGTAACCTAACCCCTAAACTAGGACCCAACACCAATCTCGATCTGAAACAAACACCGATTTGAGATCTGATACTAACACTGGACCTAACCTTGATCCTATCATGAGAAGTAACCCCAACTTGGGACCGACCATGATTCCTGACTTTGACCTAACCTCTACTAGGGACACAACTATGAACCTAAACGAAACTCAATCCCCAATAGAGGTAGGGACGACAATGAGCGGTGTGGGGCCGGGGCGGGGCAGGTTGAGCTTAACCCCCAAAATTTTTAATTCGTCCCGCATAACAACTTTTTTCATTTTCAACCCGCCGAGCATAGACCCTCCCGCATTAACCTACGCCGCATAATTTTTTTAATATTTCGTTTTTCTAGTTAAATTTCATACTAAAAATAAAATAAATTCATTGTTTCATGAGGTTGTAATAATTTAATAGATAATGACATACAATTTGTTTTTTAATGATCAATAGGGAAACATGCAAGAAATTATATCAGTTTTTGTAAGACCATTTTCATTTACTATCTTGAATATTTTAGTAGCTATAAAAAATCATCTTGATAAATTATGTTATACCACTCTTATAACATGTAAAAAGATTAAAGTAAGTGTGACCCGCTTAATATCACATGTAACCATTACTTGCAACCCGCCCCACCCGCCCCGCATTAGTTTTTAAAAAACTCATTTCAACCCGCCCCGTATTAGTTTTTAAAAAATCCATTTCAAATCGTCCCGTGTTAATTTTTAAAAAAAACCCATTTCAACCCGCCGCACACAACCTTAAATCTGCCCTGCCAGCTTATCCTTAAACACACCCCGCCCCTCATTTGCCCCACCCCATTGTCATCCCTAAATCGAGGTAGTGTCCTGGGTTACAATCGGATCGTGAGTTGGGGGTCGGGGCCTAACTCATGTTAGGTCTCTAGTTCGAAGGTCAAGTTATGGGTTGGGTCACGGGTCGGGTCCCAAGTCTGGATCAGGCTTGAAGTTTTATTTGGGGTCAAGATTGTGTCCTAGGCGGGTTCTAGGTTTAGGTTAGGCCAGGGGTTGGGGGTTGGTCGCCCGTCAGGTCAGGACTACTAGAGAGTATATATATATATATATATATGCAATCATAATTTCGCGAATTATAAAAAATAAACAGTGTGGAGGCAAGAATAGGAATTTTTAATGAATAATTAGATAATATTCTGTACACTTGTTCAGTGTCATGTATCCACAACAAAACATATCACAGTTAGTGATAGTTCTACAGCTTGTGTGTTTTGATGATAGACACTGTAAAGTTGCATATACATACATACAGGCAGGGTCAAGAAAAGCATACAAACGTGGACGTGTTAACAGCAATTAATTGAAGTCCAAAGTTGTCTAAACGTGTAGAAAGCATCCCGTGTTTCATGCCGACGAAAGTGCAAGTTGAAACAAACAAGGAAACTTTAATACGTCTATGGTAATTTGAATTAGGAAGTTGTGTAGAAAAAGGATTCTACAATTAAAGGTAAAAGTAGTACTCCTTTTTTAACTACAATTGTAACTTCCTTACCTTATATGATAAGGACACAATGCGAAGCTTCTAAAAGGAGATCAAGCGCAGAAGAGAAAGTCAAGACTTTTACATCGATCGAGAATCAAGAAAGCAAAAGCTATTCAATGCGTAAAAGCCTGCGAGTTCGAGACTGTTACAGAGTTTAAGAAGTTGTTGAGTTAGAATTTCCTGAGCGTGCAATTTGTTTCTTGATTCGTAGTTAGAGTCACTATTTAGGTTCATTGTACAAGAAGTGGGTTTGACTTCTTGTAGAGTTGAGATTTGGTGAGGTTTGTAACAAGAGATGGGTTTGGCTTCTTGGAGAGTAGAGTTAGTCAATTATAGTTAATCGAGAGTTGTTATGGTGAGGTTATTGGTTATTGAGTTGTAATCATAAGTCATCATATTTGAATAAATAAAATGAGGTTTTTCCTTCCTTGATTGAGGAAGGTTTTAGCTTCAAGTTTTCGTGTTCTGTTTGTAAAGCAACCTACAAGAACCTGGTTCTTGTTCTAGGGGTAAGGTTTCTTCAGTTATCTTAACAAATTTGCAATTGCGGGTTTCTTTGTTCATGAAGGTATGACACTGATGAGCATCGGCTGGAAGCTACTGGTATGAGTAAAGCATTCTGAATATCTGCAGCAACACCACTTTTGATGAGTGATATGATGTAGCTCATGAATAGTTCATCACACGGTAATGTGATAGTGTAGAGAATAGCAGAAGAAAAGTATAATTCAGAAATCCTTCTGCTAGTCGAAGATCGTTAACTACGATCGGAGGATTCAACTAAGGCAGAGGAATCTATAAGGGAAAAAGAGTATTTTGAATAAAAGAACTTTGTTATAGAAGAAGACTATTCGGATGAGTTCTTCCACACTTGTTGTGGAAGAACTCATCCGAAGCTTGATTGCCATTTGATCCATGTAGATTATCTCCTCGTTGAGTTATCAGACTCCCCCTTTCTCTCAACTTCTCGACAATTATATTATCCATAGAAACACCATCAGTTTCCTGTGAAGTCTCAACACCAACATAGGATCCACTGCCATATTCTCTTGTCATCTCCTAGATAATTTTTTTTGGAAAGCATCAGAGCTTTCAAAAATCACATTGTTTGTCTTTAAGTCTGCAATATCAACTTTTTCCTCTATATGATCTATATTCTTCTGGACATAAAAATTGCTAAAAAACGACGGAAGTAAAAGCGACGGACGGCGTCGCTTCAAAAAGCGACGCCATTAGCTACACTGTCCGTCGCTTTTTAATAAAAATATCGTTTTAAAATTTTTCCGTACACACACAAACACAGACACACACACACATATATATATATATAAAAGGAATAATCAATTTTTTTATATAAATAGCGACACAGTCCGTCACTTTTTATTAAAAATAATTATTTATGAATTTAAAAAAAGTCATGTCATCCGTCGCTTTTTATATAAAATAATTAATTATTCATTATATATGATCCAAAAATTCTCAACCCTAATAATTTATTTCCATATAGGGGTGAAGTGGTATATGATGCATTAAATAAAGGGCAACTTTCACATTTAGCAAACACAAAATTCATATTTGTATTGTATAACAAAATTTGCATAATTGTCCTCCATAGCAAACATATATATGTATAATTCGCTATACATACGCAATTGAAGTGAATTGTATAAAACGAGAAAGAGAGGAACTATTTACAATTTGAATTTATCTAAAGCGAGAAAGAGAGAAAGGCAAAAGAGACTTGGGCAGAGAAAGTGTATAGGACGATTATATATAATTTTGAATTTATATAAAAATGAAAAAGAAAGAAAGACAAATGAGACTTGGACAGGGAATATACAATTGAATCAAATTGTATAAAACGAGAAAGAGAGAATTATATACAATTTGAATTTGTATATACAAAATGAGAAAGAGAGAAAGACAAGAAACTGCGCAGGGGAGTATTTTTATTGCATAATTATAAGTGTATAGGAAGAAAATATTGTATTTGCATGTATATATACAATTTTCTCTCGCTTTATACAAACAGAAAGGTAATTTATACATTTCGTTTCTGTTTGTATAAGCGAGAGAGGCGAGGGTGGTGAGCGAGATCTAGGAGTGGGGAGAGAGGGGAACGAAAATACATGTATTTATACAATTTCCTCTCGCTTTATACAATTTTATACATTTGTATTTGTATTAAAAGCGAGAGAGACGAGCGAGGCTCCACCAAGGAGAGTGGCGAAATAACTATAGTTTGTTATAGGGTACATTAAATCAAAGTATATTTATAGCATTTAATTTGAATTAATAGTTTTCTATTATATACAATTTTTCCATAAACGAATATGGATTTGACCGATTAACCACTTACTAAAATTAAATATTTAAAATTTACCTCTTAATTAAATAATCGTAGACGAGTAATTCATAATTCTCTAACTAACCTCTCAAACTAATGCAAAATAACTAAGGCAACTATGGAGAAGGGTAAAACAAAAATTTAACGAAAATTTCTAAAAATGACCTTTCAGGTCATTACATTATTAATTTTAATCACCGTATCATATATCATATTATTTATATTGAAAGTGGAAAGCACCAAATGCAAAGTTAGATTACCATTTTACTACCCTTCACCAAGTTATATTTTTATAAAAAAATAATTCATTAAATATTAAATATTTCTAAAAAGAAAATAAATGACCATTTTTCATTCATTAAATTAACGTTGTTCTTCTAATAACTTATGCTTCGAAAATAAATTATTACAAAATCATTAATGTTTCCATGCACAAAAAAATAATAACTATCTTTTAGGAATTTCAAAGGTTATTTTAAAATTTATAAACAATTCAATATGATTTATGTATTAGCAAAAAATCACGTTATTCCTGAAAACATGTTAGTATTCTCATGCATTTATATCCTGATTTGCACTTATCTAATTTCTAAGTATACACATTCTCTTATTTTGGATTATCCCTACATTTGTCATTTATAAATATAAAAAATATTTGAGTAAACAACAACATGTGATATACAAGGAATGAGCATATAATCCAAGATTTGGGGAATCAACTTTATTAGGGATGAACAAAGCATTCTTTTTACTCTTTTTTTTAAAAAAAAAATAGAACAAAGGTGAATAACCTTAGGAAGGATATCCTTTTTTTTAGTACATAGTTTCCTTCTTTGAATGTAAAATAAAGGGTTATGCATCAAAATATAAGATCATGACTCTCTATTAATATACTTGTGTAATGTAATTTGTAAACTAAAAAATTAATTATAATTTACTTGATCTTTTTAATGATTATATTATTCTACTACATTAATTTATAATAAAAGTTATTTAATTTTTGTTATGATTTTTTAATTTTACTTATTTATGTTTAATTTTTGTAAAGGGTGTGTAAGATAGAATATATAAAACTACATTTTTATCATTTTTTTTCTTAAGGGGTGTATATAATTGAAACACAATGAATAATTTGAAATGGAGAAATAACATATAATTATTAATAACTTCTTTAATTTATGGAAGAAATAATGATAAAAATATTTATTCGTATTTATTCTTTTATCTCATTTTAAAAAGAAAAATTCAATGTTTCAACTTTTGATATTGTTTCATATTTTAAGCTGTCACTCCGTTGATCCCATGTTTCTGTATTCCAAGTTCATTTTGAAAAAGGTAACTTGGTAGAATTCAATATTTGATATGATCCTTAATAATAAATAAAATTCATATTGACTATTATTGTAGCCTTCATTTTATATTAATTAACTCCATGAAGTGACTATCATATTCCTATTCATTTTTCAACTTTCTTTTTTCTCTGAACTTTGTCTTGCATGTAATTAACATATGAGATAAGAATATAAATATGTTAATTTGTGTTTATACTTGTAATATTTTAAAGTACTAAATGTTACTTCCTCCGTTTCAAAAAGAATGTTCCTATTTCCCTTTTAGTTTGTTTTAAAAAAAATGATCTCTTTTCTTTTTTGGCAACACTTTAATTTTAACTTTCCACGTGGCATGTTTAAGACCACAAGATTAAAGGGCATTTTGGTACATTTGACATAACTTTAATTTTGAACCACAAGATTAAAAAGACTTCTTTCTTTTCTTAAACTCCCTTCCAAGTCAAACTAGGTCATTCTTTTTGAAACGGAGGGAGTATCATCTTTTATTTTATTTGGAGAAGAAATACTTTCCTGTCATATTTTAATTTGTAATCATATGTGGATTTAGGATTTGGAGGTTGTGGGGGTCACATCGTTCAAGTAAGATAAAAGGATCGGTTGCTTTAATTTTGGGTTACAATTCGGGTTATTAATCTTTTTTTTTATTCTTATAAACACATCGACCAAATAATTTTTTTTATATATATTTCGAGATTAGAAATAACTAAACAATTCAATTTTCATTTACCTTTTGAAATTAGATGTCATGTACGCTGAAACTTTGAGAAAACAAAATTTCATATTAAAATTTGAGCTTGTATAAACTGTCTAATAGTATGAACTTAATATATTCATAGTCCATTGACTTTATGTGTTGTGAGCAATGTATAGTAGGGTAAAAATAAAAATTATAGTTTCAGCCTAGTCATCTTACTTAAAAAAATGTCAGTGAAGATCGAAAGAACTTTTAAATTAAATAAATAGTAATATTCATCATTTCTAAAACTTAAATTTTTTTAAAAATATATTTTTATTAATATTTATTTGACGTTCATAATTCAGTAAAATTAATTGATAAAGAATAAACATGTAACTCTCGTATCAATTGATTAATAATTAAAGAAAGAGAAAGTAAATAAAGAGTTAATTGTGAAAATAAGCCAGTCTGAATTAATAAAGAACAGTAAATAAATAAGAATGAATGTAGAAAAAAAATTAAAGCACTTTACACATTAATGAAAAAGACAAAACAGAAAAAAAAAGAAAAAAAAAAGGAGCAAACGAGGTTCAAACCCGCGTTGGCTGTGTGCCAAGCGTACTCCTTAACCAATTGAACTACACGCTCTTGCTTACGAATCTGTTGTTCTAGCACAAACTAGGCAATCTCCGAGAAAATAGGGGCCCCGAAAGGCAGAAGAATAAGGCAGGTTGTCCTTTCACTAGTTTGTTGTTTTTTCTGGGGAATTTGCTTGTCAACGAAATTCCACTTAAAATGAGGTTCACATCGTGATCTAAGTTCCATTTCCCACCGAGAGGTTATGATACTGGTAAAGAGTCGACAAAATTAATATATATTTAACTATTTGATATATATACATATATAAACAATATTTTTTTTTCAAGATCATTGGGTGTCGTGATACCCCCACTTGTCCACGTAGATCCACCCCTGTTTGTTATTGGTATCCAATAGTTGTTCCAAATATTTGAACTATTTTTTATTTGAAAATGCACGATACTAATGTAATTTAATTATAAAACTATTTTTAATACAATGATGAATGATAATTTGAAACACTTTATGTCAGTCCAGAAACTAGTTCCCTCAAATAAATAAAGGCATAATTCATATATTTGACCCTAAACTTGGTTTCAAATTTTAACTTTGACCTTCAACTTTCATAATGCACAAACAGACACTTTAACTATCCAACTTTTAAATAAATAAACACATGAGTCCTACATGGCACAATACACGTAGGACACCACGTAGGACAAAAAATGACATGTAGGATGACATATAGGACATGTGTGTCTATTTGTTCAACTTTATACAATTTTAAGTGTCTACTTGTGCACAACCAAAAGTTGAAAGGCATAAATACGATTCTAAGCCAAATTAAAGGGCATATTTATGTATTACGCCAATAATATGAAGTATGAGATTTAATTGATGAAGAAAATCTAAAAGAGGAACACTTGATGATTTCACTTTATTTGAACTTTTTACGATTAATTTTGTTGTCATTATTACATTGGCGTGATTCATGTCTTTAAATTTTGAGGGCCAAAGTTGGTTTCCTGATATAAGATAATAATGACTCTGCTGCTAAGAAACTGGTCAAACCAGTAACCAGGTTCATGCGTCAGTACCACTTCCAGGATCTTAGGAAAGGGAAAGCTCATCAAATGATATCTATAAGTCTGATTAACTTCAAAATCTCTATTCCAATCTGTAATAATGCAAAGCTTTCATTTGCCTATTTTTCACCTTGTATACAATCTATTTGAGCTAACATTTACAAAACATGGCGTCATGACTCAATAAACAAGAATCTGTTGATTTCTGCTTTCCTGTTGACAAAAAGAAGTAGAAATGCAAGATGAAGGAATTAAGAGGAGCAATGCTTTGTGTGTTAGGACCGTAAAATAAGCAGGTGTAAACGCGGAAGCTAGCAAAGCAAACCTCGAAAGACCACGAGTAAGAAGACAAATGAGAAATATAACAAAAGACACAAAGATTTAACGTGGTTTGCTCAATCGACCTACATCCACAAAGGAGATGAGCAATCCACTATAAATATGAGAGTACAAAATACAGAGGGAAACAACCTCTACCAATTCACTCAGAATACATGGGAGGTACAAACAAGTGATAACTTATCAAGCTTGTGACCCATAAATTTCCCCCCTAACCAAAACTTTCAAAGCCTTTAAGACTACATTGTAAATGTTAATTAAGTTAGAAGGAACATGTCTCTATTTATAGAGCCCTAAACATTTTCCTACTAGAAAAAGAATTAGTCAATCCAAAACCTTTTCCTAAAAGGAAAACCTATTTATGGTAAGAAATCAGGGCAAATAAAACCCAACAAATCCCCCCCTTGACCTGAATTTCTAACAAAATAAATTTGTCCACCTTCTTGACTTAATCTTCAACAACTTGCTTCTCCTCTCCATAATCTCCTTTGCAAAATTTATGTCTCAACACAGAGAACCTCTCTGAAACAATTTCTCCAACAAAATTCTTCAAAACTGTCAAAAAAGGTTGTGGCTAGAACTACACCTATCAAGATGAACACCTCTTTCTAACTTGGTTCAATCATCGATTATCGAAACACTGAACCTGACTCTTTCATTGAATCTGGCTCTGATACCACTTGTTAGGACCGAAAATAAGCAGGTGTAAACGCGGAAGATAGCAAAGCAAACCTTGAAAGACCACGAGTAAGAAGAGAAACGAGAAATATACCAAAATACACGAAGATTTAACGTCGTTCGGTCAATCGACCTACGTCCACAAAGGAGATGAGCAATCCACTATTATATGAGAGTACAAAATACAGAGGGAAACAACCTCTACCAATTCACTAAGAATACATGGGAGGTTCACACAAGTGATAACGTATCAAGCTTGTGACCCATAAATTCTCCCCCTAACCAAAACTCTCAAAGCCTTTAAGACTACATTGTGAATGTTGATTAAGTTAGAAGGAACATGTCTTTATTTATAGAGCCCTAAACCTTTTCCTACTAGAAAAAGGATTAGTCAATCCAAAACCTTTTCCTAAAGGAAAACCTATTTATGGTAAGAAATCAGCTCAAATAAAACCCAACATTGTGAAGATCACTAGCAGCTACGCCTTTCTTGATTAGCGAATGATGTAGTCCACGAAGGATGAATCGCAGGGTAATGTAATAGCGCCACCACTTGGCAGACCAAACTTTTCTACGGACATGCTTAAAAGTTGTGTAATGTCCTCATTTTCAAGGTAAGTCAAGGGAAATGCATAGCGGCTTTGATCAATCGTATAGGCTACAAAATGACCTTTTTCAACTATAGAGAATGAGGATGTACTGCAATCGTCTGCATGACTACCATTTCTTGGAAATTAAATCCTCTTCCTCTGCATGGCTGCAAACTTCTTCCATCTCCTGACCATCTTAATGAGTTTCTTCGTATTGAGCATTGTCATTCTTTCTATTTTTTGTTTTCTTAAAAGGTTGGAAATGAGAAACTTAGAACAATTTGGTGTCTGAATAGATAATGCTTGTTGTTGATGATGAAAACATATTATAGAAAGGGGGTTATATATATTAAAGTCTTTGGATTGTATTTGAAGTTTTCTTTACTAACCACCGAAGGAAAAGCCATGTGCCGATGCTTGTTGGCTATGCTTAATGGGGCCTTAAATTTGTTGATGTAGCTACTTTGAAAGGATGACAAATTATAATTAGTTGTCTAGTTTTAATCAAAGAGGTTGATGCATTTATTCATTTCTTTGTCACCATATCTTTAAACTAAGTGGTCCTGGACTAATTCATTTAGTTTATCCATTCTTGTGGACCTAGTGTTGTTCATTCACAAATTTATGGTGTGAATACTTTGAAAACAACAGAGTAGGCTAAACCATGTGAATTTCATATGCTTTTGTCTCCCAAGTTTCTCTTCACCACAAAAAGTTCGGGTATGAAACTTTCCATTAGCTTATATATACACACACAAAGGCACAAAACATTTGAGTATAAAAGTGTCTAGATACTCAAAAAAAAAAACTTCCATTGTCTGTGTACTTCTCAAAATTCTTCTTCTTTCTTTGCCTTCAACATTTGGAGTTACAAATCATTTCTTGAAGACAATGGTAACCGGTTCTTAAGGAGGTCTTCACATCTGGAGGTGTTCCAAAAGTTCATTGTGCTGTGTATGTAGGAGAGAGCCAAAAGAAGAGATTTGTCGTGCCAGTATCATACTTGAGCCACCCTCTATTTCAAGACTTGTTAGCTAAAGCAGAAGAAGAGTTCGGCTTTGATCATCCAATGGGTGGTCTTACAATATCTTGCAAAGAGGATGTGTTTTTTGATCTTACTTCCCGCTTAAGAAGGTCATCATAGTGAAATTCTTCAAGAAATGAAATTTTGTAGAATAGTAGCGCTTGTAAATGAGAAAGAGAATACTAAGAGAGAAAATTTACTATATAGTTCAAAATTACAAGAACCTAGGAGGGAAATTTTTTCCTTATCAGTTTATGAATTGAAAACGGTCTACTTATGATTAATCTCCATTTTGATGATATTTGTTTAAAGAATTCCCTTAATCACTTAGAATTTTTCTGCAAAAGAAAGTAATTAAGCACTTTTTTTGCAAAAGCATCACCTTGTGGTGCAAACTAGCACATCCAAGAGAGTGTCATTTAGCGGAAATAAGAATGACAAGAAACAAGAAGTTGTGTATATAATGATTTTGCGGTGATAATATAATTTTGATAGAAGCTACTTAATTATTTCTAGAATCTATTCATTAAATTGAATTGCAGCTTATCCCATTTACTTTGAACTTCTTACTAGAAATTGTACCTTAATGCAAACAAATATATAAAGAACTTTTAATATTACACTTCTAATTCATTTGGTATAATTTTAGCTTGTGTTTAGTTTAAATGGAGAAGCATGTAAATGATCGGATTCTTAGAGCCTACCCCAACACTCATTTAGGACTGAGCCATAGTTATATGTTGTATGATTAGGGGTCGAACTCTAAAGTGTGTGCACATGTAGGGAAAATATAAATGATAATAAGTGGAAGGTCATTAGATAGGATCTGCCATACCCTACGTGTACGTACCTTCAGATGAAAACATCTATAGGTGCAATAGTATAGATACAATTATGATTCATATAAGTGAGGTTAACCACCTTGGGTTCGAGGCAAAGTTGATCTACTTAGTGTCAAGGGTCAAGACATTCACGACATTTAGACTTTATTCAATTAAGGAGGTGCTGCAGTAAGTGAAACTTTTTTGTTTAACAAAATGGTATTTATACTTAAATTAAAGGTACTAATCAAGGATATGATTGTTCTGACTTCTCGTAATCAAATTGAAAGTGAAAGCCATGATCAGTATGGTAAATTTTCTGATAAAAATAATATTCAATCTGTATGATGTGCTTTACAATTGTATACTCTTCAATCTCGGCCCTCTCTAAAAACTACTTTTGAGCTAGCATACAAAAAGAATGTTGACCTAGAGTACTCAATAAACAACAATTTGCTGAGTTCCACTTTCTTGTTGCAACGAAGAAGTTGAACAGCAACATGAAGGAATTGATAGAATTGTGAAAATTTGCAGCTACGCCTTTCTTGATTAGTGAACGATGTAGTCCATGAACACTGAATCACAGGGTAATGTAATAGGACAACCACTTGGAAGCCCAAATTCATCTTCAGACATGTTTAAAAGTTGTCTAATGACCTGATTTTCAAGATAAGCCAAGGGAACCACGAAGCGCCTTTGATCAATTGTATAAACTACAAAATGGCCTTTTTCAACAATAGAGGATGACACACTGCAGCTATCAGAATCACCAACATTCTTGGAAGTAAAATCCTCTCCCTCTGCTTGGCCACAAACTTCTTCCATCTCCTCGCCATCTTGATGAGTTTCTTAGCACTAAGCATTGTCATTCTTTCTTTCATTTTTTACATGAAAGGTCGGAACAAGAAAGTAAACTAGAAATTTAGAACTATTTGATGGTTGAATAGATGACGATTGTAGTTTATGGTGGAAAAATATCACNTATATATATATAAGGCTATGGACAGGTTTTGGGTTGGAGCTGTTTTTTTTTGTGACTAACCACCGGAGGCAAATTCATGTGTCGATGCTTGTTAGCCATGATGATATGGGGCCTTAAATTTGTGGATGGAAGATATTAAGTCGACAACCAAATCATGCCTCTTAGTTATGATATCAGCTCATGCTTGGTTCTTCTCACCAGTGCAAATAATTTGAAACCATTAAATGTACAGTAGATGGTGAGAAGCAAGACCATGTTCTTCTCCCTTCATTTTCATGTAGATACGGGACATTTGAATATCATCTTGGCTATCCTGTGTTGGATCTCTGTCACCATATTTTCAAACCAAATGGTCCAGGGCAAAGTCCTCATCCTCATCAATCTAGTGGTTTTATTCTAAGAGTGTTCATATACCGTGGTTTCACGGTATTTTTAATAATTTTTTCTTAAATTTAGTGTGTGTTCAAAAGTCTTTTTGTATTGATTTTTATGTAAGTTTCTCCTTATTTGCAGGAAATCTGTCCAAAGATGAACGCGGAAGAAGAGACCACCTACGGAGCTTGTGACGGTCCGTAGGTGGCATCGTAGTGAAGCTGCTGAAGGAAGATGGGGAAGTCTGACCTAAGTGTGGGATTACGGAAGTCCATGATGGACCGTCATAGCCACGACGGTCCGTCCTGCTGGTTCGTCGCAATGATCAGAGAAGTAGTCCAGTACCAAAATTTCAAGAAGTTTAAGTATTATGGAACGGATACCCTTCACGGACCGTCGTGCTTGGAACGGTCCGTCATACCTGTTCGTCGAGGGTAATGAAGAGAGCAGGTGAAGGATTTGTGAAGTATGGGACGACGGAGGCCATAACGGCCCATCGTGACCACGACGGTCCGTCACGAGGTCCGTCGACCCAGCGCGTTTTGACAGATTTTCAGTAATTAGAATCCTTATTTTATTAGGTTTTGTTTTTATTATAAATAGTTCGAAAACCCTCATTTTTGGGGTTAGACTCTTTGTTAGTAGACTCTTTGTTAGTAGACTCTTTGATATTAGACTTTTTGATTGTTAGACTTTTGGAGAATCTTTAGTTCTCTTGTTCAAGTATTGAAGGATTAATTTCAGCAATTGTTACACTTTTTCTGGAATTTATTGTTGGTGCTTTTGTTGATTAATCAAGTAAATTTTTGGATTTTATTCTTTCTCATCAAAGTAAGTGCATGAATTCTTATATTAAATATATGAATAGTGTGATTATGACTATGGGTAACTAAAATCCATAACTAGGGTTGTGGGAACCATGGATGTATAATGAGGTAAAATCTAATTAAAATAACAATTCCAGAATAGTGTCTTGCATATATTGATAATTCTTTGGTTTAGAAGACTTTTTAACGGATGACCAACGTTAGAACTCGCCTTAATGCTACTTGCCGGACCAAGGAGGTAGATAATAGGAAAAGAATTATCAACATAGATTTAGTGTATACTATCTAATAGGCTAGTGTCGATTGGTACGAGGTAATAACTTAGTCAAATATCGAATACAATGATTAATATGAGGTAAAGGTTAGTATAGCAACGCACGTAGCCGGACCAATGTGCGGATTGAAATTTTATAGATGGCGGACCAAGGATTTAGAAATACATAACTTATCACTTTGCATGCAAGATACTAGGAAAGAATTGTTATAGTTAGAATTATCAAGTTAGCAACCTGTGGGGAACACTTAAACCCTAGTTACTTCTATTAATTAATTAAACTCCAAGATTTGAATATGTTATTTGTTTATTTTAATTTAGTTAGTTATTTTCATTAATTTAGAAATAAAACCCCCCTTTTATTGTCTTTTGTTTTCTAAGAAAATAATTGACTAAATAATAGTAATAATAGATTAAAGTTAAGTCTGAACGATTTTTCTCGTGGGAACGATCCCAACCTCATTAGTTGGGTTCTTTACTTGATACGACCGCTTTACTTCTTATTTCAGAGGTAAGTTTGAGCTTATCAAATTTTGGCGCCGCTGCCGGGGAAAGTAGCTTTTAGATTAACTTAAACTTATTACTAAAGTTTAGTCAATATTTTTTTGATTTTACTTTTCTATTGTTTTTGATTCTTGGAGAACTATCTTCCTTGTATGCCAAATACACGGAAAGAAAGAGAACCCTTGTTTTCCTACGATCACGAATAGAGCGTACACTATGCAATATGAATCGAAACTTGGGTATTAACGATGATGATCCAAACAAAAACATCCCAGCTCCAGTTGATGTTCATGGTCAGTTATTACCCGATGATCCGGGTGAAAATCAATAAAGGGGACAAAATCCCGCTCTACGTCCTCAAGAACACTACAGAGGCTATGATAATATTGCAGACTCTGATGGACCACTTGTCTTGCCCCCTCTACCACAAGGCCACACCTTTGTGGTAACTAGTAGTCTGATGCAAATGCTCACTGCTAGAGGTTTGTTTTCAGGGCTACCTTCTGAGGACCCACATGCCCATATAGCTAAGGTAAGGGCAGTGTGTAAAAGTTGTGTAGGGAGGCCTGATTTGGATTTGGATGTAATAGGGTTAAGAGTATTTTCTCTCTCACTGATGGAAGAGGCTGCTATTTGGTTCACTAAGCTCCCTTATAACTCAATTTTCACTTGGAACCAACTAAGGGGCGTTTTCTTAGCACGTTACTAACCGGTCTCCAAGAAACTAAATCATTAAGACAGAGTGAACAACTTTGTGGCACTACCAGGAGAGTCAGTTAGCAGTTCTTGGGATAGATTCACTTCATTTTTTATAAGTGTCCCCAATCACCGCATATATGATGAGTCATTGAAGGAATACTTCTATCGGGGACAGGATGATAATAATAAAGCGGTATTGGATACTATAGCGTATGATTCTTATGGGGAGTGTCCTTATGCCGAGATTGCCAAAAAGTTAGAGAAAATCTCTCGGAATAATAAAGCTTGGAGTACTAGGAAGTCAGATACTGGAAGAAATACCTTCGCCGTGCAATCCACACACAACCCAGCCACATATGAGATTCATGAAGAGATGGCCCAGATGAGAATTGAGCTTGGGTTGGTATTAAAACATGTCACTAGGGGTGCAGAAAAGATAAATGCAGTTAACTACTTGTCTAAACCACCACCACCAAATGATGAATGCTATTATGAGGAGAATTCCTATGCAGTAAATGAGCAGACGGGGGGTTTCCGACTGAGTGCCCAAGGCTCAAATCAGGAGAATTAGCGCCAAGGTCAAGGAAACCAAGGTCAGATCTATGGTAACTATAAATGTGAGGGTCATTATGTCCGAGATGGAAACTACAACCGCGACAACAACTTCAATAGGGGTAACTATGGTAACAGATATGATAGGAATGGGCCCTATGTCCATCCTCAAAATCGTGAAGTTACTCCTAGGGATTGTGGAGATAGTATGGCGCGAGTTGAGGATATGTTGCGAAAAATGATGAGGAGTTTCGATGCTAGTGATGAGCACATTAAAGAGTTAAGGAGTGATTTAGCGAGTATTGGGCAGAAAGTCGATACACATGCAATATCGATTAATCAACTTGAGTTGCAAATGGCCCAATTATCTGCGACTGTGAACACACGGCAACCGGGCACTCTTCCTAGCAACACTGTCCAAGATCCAAAAAAGGATGGACACTGTATGTCAATCACTACTCGGGGTGGTAAGCAAACCATTGACCCACCGATGTCGTCTAATGAGGAAAAGGTGATAAAAGATAATGATAAAGTGTTAGAGGTTAGTGGTGAAGTAGAAGATAACACTGGAAAAGATGCTGAAGTGCCTACAAAGGTAACTCCCATGCCTAGACCCCCCCTTTTTCCTCAAAGATTAGTGAAAAAGACCGAGGATGATAAATATCGGCATTTTATAACAATGTTGAAGCAACTTTCTATCAATGTCCCTTTTGTAGAAGCTCTAGAACAAATGTCTGGATATGCCAAGTTTATGAAAGATCTGGTTACAAAGAAAAGATCGGTCACTTTTGAGGATTATGATAGAATGCAGCATTGTAGTGCTATTGCTACAAGATCTCTAGTACAAAAGAAAGAAGATACGGGTGCGTTCACTATTCCTTATACAGTCGGGTCATTACATTTTGCGAAAGCATTTGTGATCTGGGGGCAAGCATAAATCTCATGCCCCTCTCGATTTACAAAAAGTTGGGTTTGGGTGATCAAAAGCCCACTGCGATGCGGCTACTGATGGCCGATCGAACAGTAAAAAGGCCTATGGGGATACTCCACGATGTGCTAGTAAAAGTGGAGTCGTTCATATTTCTGGCAGATTTTGTTATTCTTGATTGTGAAGTCAATTTTGAAGTGCCTATTATTTTTGGGAGGTCATTCCTTGCTAAGGGTAGAGCCTTAGTTGATATGAGAAAGAGGCAGATGAAATTTCGATTGAACAATGAAGAAGAGACCTTCAACATTTGTAGGTCCATGAGGCAGAGTGGTGAGATCCAATCGGTATCTGCTATATCCTATAAAGAAAAGATGAAGATTACCATGACCTAAAAATTGAAAAATGAGAGTTTATGGTTAGGGATTTGGTACTTTTATACAATTCTAGGTCGCGCTTGTTTCCGGGCAAGCTCAAGTCCAAATGGACTGACCCTTACTTGGTTACCCAACTATTCCCTCATGAAGCAGTTGAGTTGGAAAACAAGGAGAGTGTGCAGTTTAAGGTGAACGGACAACGAATAAAAATCTATTTCCGGCATGCTGAATCAGAGAATGAAGTGATCGAGACATACCATCTTGATGAAGTCTAAGTAATCAAGTGTCTTCAGTCGTGCCGCGACGTTAAATCAGGCGCTGGTTGGGAGGCAACCCAATACTTATAGTTTTATTTCTAGTAATGGTAGCATTTTCTACTAATGGATTTTAAATTTGCAGGCACATCACCAGAAAATTCTGCAGAAAATCACTCTACAACAGTCACTGACGGATACATCGACGGGCCGTCACGCATGCGACGGACCATCTCATGAATCCGTCGTGCCAGGTATGTCTTTCATTTACTTTCAAAATTAGGGCACACGCGATGGAACCCATGACAGACCGTCGTATCTGCGACGGACCGTTGTCGGGGACTCGTTGCGTCATTAACCTGCAACCTAACCCTACCCGGCTGGGGAATTTTAAAATTTGTCAACATTTAAAAAAAAAACCTTTTATTGTCTTTTGTTTTCTAAGGAAATAATTGACTAAATAATAGTAATAATATATTAAAGTTAAGTCTGAACTATTTTCCTCATGGGAAAGATCCCAACCTCATTAGTTGGATTCTTTATTTGATACGACCGCTTTACTTCTTATTTGAGAAGTCAGTTTGAGCGTATCAAGTGTCTTTTTATTACAAATCATGAGAAGACGAGGGCCTAGTCCTATTATTCAACAAATTTATGGTTCAAATACTTTAGAGAATAAGCAAAACCATGTGAAACTTCATATGCAATTTGTTATTTGTAGTTTTGATGATTTGACAAACCCAGGGACCTTATGAAGGAACCTGGTTCTTGGGTCAATATGCTTTTTGGCTGCCAGCTGGAGAAAGTACAAAAAGTTGATACACAGTCTCCAACAGTGGCAGAAGTGGCAAACACTCCAGAAACCTCAGCCAATGGGATTGTTTTACATTTTGTGACCTTTATACTTAAACAAAACATCCCTATATTCACAATTAGTTTTTGCAACTTGAAACATCTCAAGGACTCTTGTAGAGGGTTACAAAAGGAGTGAAGAAGAATCCTCAAGATCAACTCAAATCTGAAAGAGCTGGAAGCTTAGTTGTCTTAGGATTATTTCTTCTGCACGTAAATTGTAAATCTGTTCCTCCATTTATAAAGGAATCAGATAGTTGTGTGGTGTGAAAATCCTAAATCATTTGAGTCCCACTGATTTAGTGGGAAGCCTTTGAGTGTTGCTTCATAAGAATCCTAAGTCATCCGGAGCGTGGTGATTTAGTGGGCAACCTGCGTGTTGCTTAGTTGAATCCTAAGTTGTCTAGTGGTGATAGCTTAGTGGGCAGAGTGAAATATGCTTAGGCTCTTCAAGCAATAGATGTATTGCTTGGTTGTGAGAGTAATAGCTTATTCTCATGTTTATGTAACTGGTTTTTACTTTTGATTGTGAAGAATACTGGAAACGGTTTAAAATCCTGTAAGACATATCGTGGTTTTACTCCCTTGAGCAAGGAGATTTCCACGTAAACTGCTGGTGTTGATATTCTGCATTTATTTACAGTTGTTCATATTTTGAGTGTGTCAGGGGACCTGGTCCATTAATTGATAGTGGACACACAGATTCTAACAAGTGGTATCAGAGCGGGTACTCTCTAGCTAGTTAACACTAAGAGAGTGGTTCCTGCATTAGAATGGGTGCTCCACTTTACCTAGAAGAAGGGCAATCCTCAACTCGACCGCCGCGTTTCGATGGTCAATTTTATAGCTGGTGGAAAACAAGAATGCATGACTATCTTATGGATGAGGATAGTGCATTTAATCTACGGTTGAGGACATGGTCCTTCCCAAGGTTAGCACTCTTTACATTTGTTTTGAACTGTTAAATGAGAACCATCCAGATTGTCACATGTCAGTCCTCGGTCCTTCTGACCGTTGTCCCATCGCCTCTAATCCAAGCGATGTGTATATCTAGGGACCTGACATACCTCTTCAAGTTCTTTTTATAGTGCCTTTTCTACACTCCATCTTATTACATTCCAACTTTGCTATCTAAGTCTAACATCAAAACCCTCTCAATCTCCTTCTCTCTCTTTAGCATTTAGGTATTTTCTTTCAAACAAGCATGTCTCAATCCTCTTCTTCTTCAAAGAAAATGCTAGATTCTCTAAATGAGATAGATCTAATGGATTCTTACACCTATTTTCTGAAGCATCTTCTGTTGATAAAAGGGACAAGTCGTCTAAGAAAGTGAGTAAGGGTAAAAACAAAAGAAAACTAAGACTTCTGCGGGAAAGAAGGTTGTTATAAAAAAAACAAAAGGGAAATTGTGATTTATGCAACTGATCTATTCATCATGTGAGTGTATTGAAAGGAAAATAAATCCAGTTAGTAAAGTTTCTCAGTTTATCAAGGAGTAGTACCAATTGAAATATGAATTAGATGTGATGACTGTGCTAGTGAGCAACAAGGAGGCTGAAATTGCTATGTTAAAAGAAGACCTGATCAAAGCGCAAACAGAGGGACCTAGTACTGAAGTTGTCCAGAAGGTAGAAAATCAGAATGATGAGCTATTGGTAAAAGTTGTTGCTCTTCAAGAGAAGATGAACCAAGGATAATGATGCAACAAACTCTAGACTCACCCTTGTTATCAACTCTCTCTCTCATCTAACTCCCTCCTCATAGCCCCTCCTGTATCTTTTCTTTGTGTGGACAGTATCCGTGGTTCTCAGTTTTCAGTTTAAGTTAAATGTATTGAATGCTGATTTGTTATGCTCATGAAATGGAATCCTGTTTTGTTGTGGCTAAATTCTGTTGCTTTTTGGCTTATTAACTATGTTGGTGTTGTCCTTGACTGTGATCTTACTTATAAATTTTACTTTTTTTGTTGGTTTACTGCACTTCTTTTTTATGATGCCAAAAGAAGGAATAAATTGGGGGTGTTAAGATGATGCTTAGGTTGGTAAGAAGTACAAGGGGGGAGGGGGGGAGAAAGAAAAAGCGACAGGGCGAAGGAAAAAATGCAGGTACCAGTGTAACTCAAGGAAAACATGCAGGTACCAATGTAACTCAGGTGCAGGTGCCAGTGTAACTCAAGTACCTTGTAAAGGTACCTGATCCGTGGTGTTAAGAAACTAAGGAGTGTGTCTACTCGACAGGGGGAAGAAATGCAGGCATTGGTGTATGATTTGTCATCATCAAAAAGGGGCAAAATGTTACTTTGAGTTTTGATGATTTGACAAACTCAGAGACCTTGTGAAGAGATCTGATTCATTGTGCAAATGTACATACAACTGCCAGGTCTTTATCGACAAGGGGAAGAAAACATGGAAGAACATGTAGGCACTGGTGTACTGTTTGTCATCATCAAAAAGGGGGGAAATTTTATTAGTAGTTTTTATGATTTGACAAACTCAGGGACCTTATGAAGGAACCTGATTATTGGCTCAATATGTTTTTTGGCTGCCAGCTGGAGAAAGTACAAAAAGTTGGTGCACAGTCTCCAACAGTGGCAGAAGTAGCAAACGCGCCAGAAACCTCAGCCAATAGGATTGTTTTACGTTTTGTGACCTTTCTTCATAAGCAAAACATCCCTATATTCGCAATTAGTTTTTGCAACTTGAAAATATCACAAGAACTCTTGCAAAGGCTTACAAAAGGAGTGAAGAAGAATCCTCAAGATCAACTCAAATCTGAAAGAGCTGGAAGCTTAGTTGTCTTAGGATTATTTCTTCTGCATGTAAATTGTAAATCTGTTCCTCCATTTATAAAGGAATCAGATAGTTGTTTGGTGTGAAAATCCTAAATCATTTGAGTCCAACTGATTTAGTAGGCAGCCTGGAGTGTTTCTTAGTAAAAATCTTAAGTCATCCAGAGCGTGGTGATAAGTGGGCAACCTGCGTGTTGCTTAGTTGAATCCTAAGTTATCTAGTTGTTATAGCTTAGTGGGCAGAGTGAAATCTGCTTAGGCTCTTCAAGCAAGAGTTATTGCTTGGTTGTGAGATTAATAGCTTTTTCTCACGTTTTTGTAACCGGTTTTACTTTTGCTTGTGAAGACTAGTGGAAACGATTTGAAATCCTGTGAGATAGGTCGTGGTTTTACTCCCTTGAGCAAGGAGGTTTCCACGTAAACTGCAGGTGTTGATATTCTGCCTTTATTTACAGTTGTTCATATTTTGAGTGTGTCAAGGGACCTGGTCCTTTGACTTATAGTGGACGCACAGATTCTAACATAATTGTCTCCTCACCAATAGTCACCAATTTTACCACCACCAAATATTTGATATGAAACTTGTCATTTACTTGTATATATACACATACTAGATCCAAACTTGAAATAAACTTTCACTTGTTATGTATTTCTGAAAAGTCTGTTTCTTTTAGGTCGTCATGTATCTCACAATTGGTATTAAATTGACTCCTCTTGTTCAATGTACTTGAATCTTGAGGAGGTTTTCAACTTCAACAGGTGTTTCAAAAGGTCATATTGCAGTATACGTAGGAGAGAGACAGAAGAAGAGTTCGTCGTGCCAGTATCATACTTGAGCCAACTTTCATTTCAAGAAGTGTTAGCTAAAGCAGAAGAAGAGTTTGGCTTTGATCATCTAACAATACATGGATTCATTGAATTCACTTCCCGCTTGAGGATATCATTAGTATTGTGGTACAAATTTTTCTGCTCCGATGAGATTTTGTATAATAATAGGCCTAGAAAAGTGAAAGAGGAGACTGTACAAAGGTCAATTTTGTTTTTAGTGTCAGCATTGTGCTATATGTACAAGTACTTCAAGAAATGATGTTAAGCACACTTAAAAATGAATTAGCTGAAACTATTATCTCTTTAAATTTCTGAATTTATCTCTCTATTTTTCACCATGAAATATTCTCCCTTCAAATATTTATATCTTCTAGTAGCACAAGCATAACTTTCCATTTGTAGATCTTTCGTCAACTTCATAGCCTCCAAGAGCAGAGTCAAGTAGGCCAAGAGAGTTCGGCGAAAAAAATACATTTCTGATGCATGGTTAAATCTTTGTTATGTACATATAATAGATGTGGAACTCCCTTTGGCTTCTTTGTGTGTTTACTTTTTATATTTTGAACCCCTTTAGTGAAAACTCTGGTTTCACCATATTGAAGACAACAATAGTTAGCTAGTAATTAGTCAAGTAGTAGTTGGCTGACGTAGCATAATAGTTGGTTAGAAGTATAAGTTAGTTATAACAGATTCTGGTAGCTAAGTCATGTAGATGTACAGGTGTATGAAGTGACGTATATATATTAGTATAATGCTCAGATAGAGATCAATTCAATACAAAATACATTTTATTTTACACTGTTGGTTTTCCTTTTCCTCTCACACGTAAGTCTCAAAATCTCCATTGAAGGAGTTATCACACCACTGATAGCCTCTTCTCGTTCATTCTTTTCATCAAGCAAGTAAACGTTGGACTTCGAATTCTAAAATAAACTCATAAAGCTTTTTATTCATTCATTTGATCATACCAAATAGTAACAAACTTTAGTGTTCCATAGGATAATCTTCAGATGTCAAGAAAACTACATCCAAAAAACAAAGTAAGAGAAGTTCCATAATTTTTACAACTACATAGATTATAGTGCTGCTTAACCCCTTGCATTCAACAGATTTTTGGATCTTCATCCATGTCTTAGATATCATCTCTATTAGCTTGGCAGTCCAATATGCATCGTACTAACTGTTGGGTTATGGACATTTTTCCCTTCCTATGTGGATAAATAAAAGTCCAATTTGGACCAACCCATTTTTACCCATAAGCCCATTCTTATGAGGCAAATATAAGCCTATTTAGGTCTTATTTTCAGACATACAAAGAGTTTTTCAGCAGCCAAAAAGAGAGAAAGAAAGCAGTTTTTTCGCAGTCAAAAATTCAGCCCTAACAGCCAACTTCAAATTGCGATTCCCGCTTCGTTTCTTGTCCGATTGAGCTGATTTTTGGACAGCATATTATATTCATCTCAATCTTTGATTAGGAACTGACAGAGTTGGATTTGGTGGCCTGCAGCTTCAGTTTTGCTGTCGTGAATAGTAGCTGCGAAATTGGTGATTTTGCTCCTTTAATTCTCTAGATTTGGTGCAATCTTATTTTGTTGTTGCTCGTTGTTTGGCACTTGTTTTGTGGCCATTTTGGAGAACAATATTCTAACTCTTGGTGATTATAGTGGAGCTTTTGGTCCCGTGGTTTTTTA
>NC_028646.1:63916864-63930416 GCF_001406875.1 Solanum pennellii
GGGAGAATTTGTGGGTCACAAGCTTGATACGTTATCACTTGTGTGAACCTCCCATGTATTCCGAGTGATTTGGTTGAGGTTGTTTCCCTCTGTATTTTGTACTCTCATATTTATAGTGGATTGCTCATCTCCTTTGTGGACGTAGGTCGATTGACCGAACCACGTTAAATCTTTGTGTCTTTTTGGTATATTTCTCGTTGTCTTCTTACTCATGGTCTTTCAAGGTTTGCATTGCTAGCTTCGCATTTACACCTGCTTATTTCCGATCCTAACAAGTGGTATAAAAACCAGATTCAATGACGGAGTCAGGTTTAGTGGTTCGATAATCGATGATTGAACCAGAGTTAGAAAGAGGTGTTCATCTTGACGGGTGTAGTTCTAGCCGCAACCTTTTTGACAATAATGAAGATTCTGTTGGAGAAATTGTTTCAGAGAGGTTCTCTGTGTTGAGACACATATTTTGCAAAGGAGATTATGGAGAGGAGAATCAACTTGTTGAAGATTAAGTAAAGAAGGTGGACAAATTTATTTTGTCAGAAATTCAGGCCAAGGGGGAGATTTGTTGGGTTTTATTTACCCTAAATTTCTTACCATAAATAGGTTTTCCTTTAAGGGGAAGGTTTTAGATTTACTAATTTCTTGTAGGAAAAGGTTTAGGACTCTATAAATAGAGGAATGTTCCTTCTAACTTAATCAGCATTCACAATGTAGTCTTAAGGACTTTGAGAGTTCTGGTGAGAGGGAGAATTTATGGGTCACAAGCTTGATACGTTATCACTTGTGTGAACCTCCCATGTATTCCGAGTGAATTGGTTGAGGTTATTTCTCTCTGTATTTGTACTCTCATATTTATAGTGGATTGCTCATCTCCTTGTGGACGTAGGTCGATTGACCGAACCACGTTAAATCTTTGTGTCTTTTGGTATATTTCTCGTTGTCTTCGTACTCGTGGCCTTTGAGGTTTGCATTGCTAGCTTCCGCGTTACACCTGCTTATTTTCGATCCTAACACTAACAAGTGTGTTTACATAAAACGTTAAATGCTTCAGACACTATGTCTAGAAAATTATAACTTCATTATATGCTGTATCCTTCTTTCCACTTCAATCGGCTCGGGAAGAGGAGTGGAAACAAAGGATCAACCGCCCTTTTCAGTGTTCAAAATTTTCAAGTTCTTTTCATGTTTAATACATAGTAATTGTTTGCAAACTGAAAACTGCCAATGGAAATTGTTGGAAAATTTCTCGAAAGAGAAGATTAACAATAAGGAAACTAGATCATCTTAATTGAAATTAGTCTATTGCGGAAGCTCAAACCCGGTGCATACTTTTGCAGTAAAGTCAATAATGGAGCAAAATTCACTTTTATCCTATTTGGCAAAATGATCTAATGAAACTTTTGGCATAACTTTCTTTTGTAATATCACCTTAACAACTAACTGAGAAATCGACAAGCTAGATATTTCTGGTGCAAGACCATTAAAAAGCCAATGAAAAAGTAAATCAAATAGAACAAGTTGGAGTCAAGTATATGGAGTTTTTGATTAATACATTTTTTTAAAAAAATTCTGTACACTTGTTGAGTATCCACTACAAAACTTATCACATTTAGCTTAACAAACTAATTGCAGGTTTCTTTGTTCTTGAACATATAAAGCTGATCCACATTGGCTGGAATCAACAGATACGAGCAAAGCACTCTGAAGATCAGCACCTACACCTCTTTCGATGAGTGATACGATGTAGTTCATGAATAAGGCATCACATGGTAATGTAATAGGGCCATCACATGGAAGTCAAAACAGTTGTTCAGACATGTGCAATAGTTGTCTGATTACCTCGTGTTCAAGATAAGCCAACGGAACCACAAATCGCTTTTGATCAGGTTTATATACCACAAACTTTCCTTTAGAAACTATAGTAGATGATGTGCTACAACTCTCTAAATCATTGGAATTAGACCTTGGAAAAGAACTTCTCTTCCTCTGTTTAGCTGCAAACTTCTGCCATTTCCTTGCCATCTTGATGAGTTTCTTAGCACTGATCATATTCATTTTCTTCGAAATATAGGAAAGAAAAAAATTTGATGATCTTTAAAAAGATTTGATTTAGAGCTATCAGCTTGATGATGAAAATGCCTCATGTAATCAGATTATTTATAATTGAGGCTAGAGTTGAGTTTGAATAAGTATGCTAGACAGGATCATGTGCTGCTGTTTAATATGGGACCTTGGGGATTCAGGATATAGTTGTCTAGTTTTCATGTGGTATTTTTTTTCAGCTAAAATTCTAAGTGCTTGTCAAAGATTTTAGAAGGCAATACCATGTGACACTTCATGTAGTGTTGTCTTTCTACTACTTGTGCTTGACTTGAAGGAAATTTACAACTTGTTTATTATTGTTTTGTATTTACTTGACATGGAGATCTTCTGAGATCAACTGGTAGGCTGGTGTACAGCATTGTTAATTTCCGATTGATTAGTCAGAAGCTAGCAGTAGGGCCTGTCACTAAGCATATATCAGAACAACAACTTTAGGTCTAAGCTTGTGGTATTGTCTTTATTTTCAGCAGATGTCTGATGGTATGAACACCTTATCGGTCCACAGCTCAAAACAATAAGGGGTATTGATGTTTGGCTGAATGGTAGCCGATAGGGCCTGTATATTTAACAATATGGTCTAAATTTATACACCCTCAAGTTTTCTTGTTTTCGAGTTGCTTGAATTTCTTCCTCTTGTTCCTCTATTGCTAGGATTTTTTCATCCGAGTTACTCGTATAATTCTATCTAATCGAGTCCTCAAGAAGTCTTCAATACTGGGAGATTTTCCAAAGGGTCATTTTACTGCCTTTTCATTGGAAAAAAGTTGTAACGAGTACAATTTCGACAGGTTTCCAATGAAAAGGCAGTAAGAAGAGTACAATTTCAACGATTTTCAATAGAAAAGGCCATCAGAAATTTGTGCTTTACAAGTAGTGATAGTTATCATTGCAACATGATGTTTATTACTGAGGTTTATCATCAGACAAAGAGGATAATGTAATACTAGAGACTGATCTCTCTAAAAAGAAAAATGCATTTTTTCCTTATTTGATTAGTGCAATTTTCAACAGATGCAGATGCAGATGCAAGTTATAAGTTTTTTCCAAATATGATCAAAGTAAAAAAGAAAAAATAATATCATCACCAAGAATTCTTCAATGGCTTCATCAGCAATGCTGAAAGGTACATCTCGTTTAGCTCGGGACCTCTATCAAGCTTTCTTCCCACGATCCACTTCACCTTGTTGAAACCAATACTCTCGATAAGTGGTGCATACACTTTCTCGAATTGATCGCCAACACAGAAGAAATGGTCAAGCCAAAACAGACCACCAGGCCTTAACACCCTATAAATATCGAAAAGCAAGAAGTGGAGAAGTGTTTCTGGTATCCAGTTACTCAACACATGCATTGAGTGTACAATATCCAACGTGTTGTCGAAAAAGGGAAGTCTTTGAGAGATACTAACATACAAAGGTATGACTCCTCTTGAAGCTATAAAACTATTAAACGGACCGTTAAGGTTCATTGAAGTTGTTAGAATCGTTACATTCCTTTCTCTCATTCTTACAGCAAATGTAGCCACACCACCTCCAATATCGAGCCCAATTCTAATTGTTCCAGCCTTCTTTACTGCTAACACTTCATCGATAGAGAAGTCAAGACCAGCACCATTTTTTGCTGTCCAACGCCTTCTCTCTCTGCCATTGAGATCAAAACAATCTTTGCAATCATCAAATGCTCTCTGATTCTTAGCACGATTGACCAGACAATCATAATTTTTGCAAGTAAACGCAGTCCATACAACAGAAAAATCCGATGGTGTTCTCCATTGACTCTCAGGAAAAGGATAAGGCTCAACATATTCTTGTGGAGCAGCTGGATGACATCTACGTCGAGGAAGTGGCTCACAACCTTTAAGAAGCAACTTTTGTGCTAAAAGTTCATCATCAGGGCAAGAACCATTGACATTATACGACATGTAACGATGAAGTAAATCTCGAAACAGAGTACATGGACGTCCAATCGGAGGCATGATTTCATCAGAATTGAAGTTTTTGTTGAATCCACGCGGGAGTTTTTGTGGTGATGTGAAAGCTAGGAACTCAGATGGAAGATTTTCATCAGTTTGTGTGTTATCAGAAGATTCTTGAATAGCTTCATATTTAGGTGTTGGCTTAGCCAAAACAGTGGAAGGAGTATTTGTTTGTTGGTTAAATGTACAAGAGGAGTTAAAAGATGTAGAAATGAAAAATGTCAAGAGATTTGAGGATGCAAGAAGGAAAGCAAAGAACAAATAAGATGTAAGAAATTTGGGATTTTGAGTTGAATCCATTGAGGTTTCTGTGTCTGATCAACTTTGAATTCTCTATATGCTGGTTTGTTATAAATCGAGCAACATGATCAGTAAGGATTCATATGGTCAACGCATGTAATAAATGCCTAGTGTGATTAGCACCACAGGATTTAGAATCTTGAATATCTTCATATTTAATTTAGAATTGTTTTCTAAGTTTGGGTGCTAAGTCAATATCTATGTGTATATATTACTCTCTGTCTTCATATATGTTACATATTTTAGATTTCGAGATTTAAATAAATTTATTTTTTATTATAATTTTTTTTATATCTTTTAAATATTTTATATTGTTAATTATTGTGACTTATAGTACTTTTTACGTAGTTTACAAATATATAAATTTTATTAAAAAAATAAAAAATTTCATGCGCAAAAACTCAGGTAAAACAGATGTGTTACATAATTGGGATAGAGGAGTATTAATTTTCAATATTATAATATAATATTTTTGTAAAATATATCCGGGTCGAAATGATATTTTGGTGTTCCCTTAATAATGAAGTGTCTTTTTCCCAAATGGAGGTAGTGAGAACTTGTAGAAACTCATGTGTAACTCAATGAAATTCAACTTTCATATATTATAAAATAGTTTAATTATTACTCTATTCACCAAGAAAATAGGCTTTGTATTGTTTAATTATGATTTCTTATATTTGAAGTAAGAGTCAAATTAATTGGCAACTAGCAAGTTCTGAATTAGAAAATAAATATTCAAGTTTGACTGATTCCGATGTTTCCATATGTAGCTGTAGGTCTTTGTACAGTGTGAAGTGCTCTTTTCATTATCAACTAGGAAATTGCCTATAAAATAATAAATTAAAATTTATCGGTCATTAAAATTAAAATACTATATCATCTTTTATACAAAATTATATAATAATAAATATTAATTATGTAAGAAAAAATAAAAATTATTACATCTTATCATTTATATTTAATAACATAAGTATAAATAAATGACTATAAAAATATATATACCACGATCTGTAACATGGTGTTAGTGAACCAATCAAAAGGAGCAAAGTACATAAATATTTCACTATGAAGAAGAAGAGGTTCAAAATTTTTGTTGTTTTAAAATGAAAAGAAGTCTCTCTATTTATAGACATCAAATAGTAGTGTGAAAAATATTTATTGTGACTAACGAAGAGGTTACAATTATTTGAAAAAGTTACAACTCTTCAAAAAGGTCACAACCATTCATAAAAGTGAAAAAGATGACAACTAAAAGGGTGTGGCGTGGGGTTGTTTCTTTTTCCTAAATAAGAGTTTTTTAAAAGTTATTTAGTTAATATATGCAGGTGTGAAAAAAGTAATATATTATATTAAAAAAGAAAAAAATTAAATAGGAACTTATTCACGCGCTCAACAGCAGTGATGTTCACTTATTTTGTTACATAAGCATTTTGTGTTTAATAAAGGGGAAAGGGTCTGATATACCCCTCAACTTTGTCATTTGGAGCTGATATACCCCTCGTTATAAAAGTGGCTCATATATGCCCTTACCGTTATACAAACGGCTCACATATACCCCTGCCGTTACAAAATGGCTCACATATACCCTTCATTTAACGGAAGTTAAAAATTAGTTTTAAATTTATATTTGTTACTTCTAATTTTTTTAAAAAAATTTATTTAGGGGTATATATGATTCTTCTATCAAAGTTCAAGGTATATTTTAATTTTTTTCATACATAAATTATTTTTTGACTTCTTTTATTATAATTATTTGAGTTTCTTATTCTTATTTTGTTTTTTTCTTTCATTCCTTAGTTTAAAGAAAAAAAATTTAAAGTATTTTTTTTGTGTGTGTATTGTAATTTAATTTCGTATTCGAAGAAAAAATTTGGTCATCTACAATAAGTTTTACAAGAATATTAGTGAAACATAAATAAATTTGATTATCAAAATAATAATTATAAATTAGTCATTGAAACAAAAAAAAGTCAAAAAAAATATGTTTGACGAGGATTAAATTTACTCATATGGGATTATATTTTTTAGAAAAAAATAATAAAAATTTAGATTAAAATTATTATTTTTTTCATTTCCGTTAGAGGAAAAGGGTATATGTGAGCCATTTGTTTACAAGTAGGGGTATGTATGAGTCACTTTTACAACGAGGGATATATCAGCTCTAAATGACAAAGTTGAGGGGCATATCAGACCTTTTTCCCTTTAATAAATATATGCATTGAACAATTTAAGTATTCAATAAATACAAGCTCTAGTTTAAATGTCTAAATAAATTATGTGGACAACTTTAAGGGGCTATCTATGACTTAAGTCTTTCATAAAAATCGCAACTCCTCATTAAAGTCGTAATTTTTCATAAAAATCACAACTTTTTATGAAAAAGAATGCTAATTTTGTAAATAAATAAATTAAAAGAAATTTTTGATTTGTGATGGCCACATAGTCAGATTATTTATCTGTTTTTTCTTGTACACATTCTTTAAGAGAAAACATGATGAAGGTTTTAAAAATTATTTTACCATTATTTATGTCATAAAGTACAATATTTTTTATTGAATATTTATTTTATTTTTGTATCGTCTTATAATCTTCAAAAACAATTACTAATAAGAGTAAAATAAAAAAGTTAATTAATTTTATCTTAAACTTCTAAAATGACAATAATTTGAAGTAAGTATTTTTAAATATCACTTGCAAAAATATTGAGAAAGAGGGAGTATAAAAGAAGCAATTTGGTTATTTTAAATTCCATTTTGAAGGCATTTTTAGCTGCATATTTTAGGGTGTTCACATGATATCAAGTTCAATTTAGCAATCAAAAAGTTCTTGGAAGTAGCATTGATAATTAATTATTTTTTGAAACAAGATCTTTGATTTGAAGTTGAGTGCAATGCTTTAAAACATAAGGTTATTTTGGACATTTTAGTTATTTTAATCCATGCATTTTTTATTTTTTTGTCCCTAATTACTTATCTGTTTTTCTTTTATAGTTGTTCCTAATTACTTGTCCATTTTGACAAATCAAGAAAGGACAAAATAGTTTTACCTATTATACCCTCTAATTAATTAGTTTGAGAAAGGAAAAATTTCTTGAAAATCTTACACTTTTAATTCATCAACTTCATAATTAATAGGGGTAAAATGATAAACTTGTTATGTCAATAATTGATTTCTTAATAGGTGTGTCAATTTAAAAGTGAACAAGTAATTAGATATTGAAAGTATATTTTATTTTAATTCATGTATTACTAATCCTCTCCCTTATTTTAAAGAGAAGTATCGAAACACTCCTAAATTTTGTAGGAATTATTATTTTTATTCTCAAATTATTGATAGTCTTAAAAATACGCTTCTTCTTGACTAACTGAACTTAAATACTCCTCTCTCATGTCATATACATAAACATGTTATTCACATGTGTATGTACATTTGAAATTTTCTGCTGATGTGACGTATACATATATACTTGTATGGCATGAGAGAGATGTTTTTAAACCAATTAGTTAAGTAGATTGATTATTTAAAGGCTGTAAATAGTTAGATAACAAAATTAATAATTCTTATAAAAATTAGGAACGAAAGTGCCAAACCTTATATATATTTTTAAAAAAATATGATGTATCACTTGTCATTTTCTTATTGGGTGAAATTAGAAGTCCTACTCCTTAAGATTTTTATTTTTTTTCGATGTAACCTTCGTAAGATTTTTCCTTATAAATTTATTGGATCTTAAATAATATGCCAGCCTCATGACCTATTTCTTTTCAAAAATAACAACAACAAATAATAATAATAATAATGATAATAATAATAATAATAACAACAAAACGTCAATGACTTGTTTAATTGTTGGAATTTATGCGTTTACTAGCTACGATAGGATCAGGTCCGTAACGCAGTAGAAAAAAGAAGATACTGAAAGTAAAGATAGCGCACACACTTTATGTGAAAACCTCCTTGCTCAAGGAAGTAAAATCACGACCCATCTCACATGATTTTTAAACTGTTTTTACTAATCTTCTCTAGAAAAAGTAAAACACAGTTTACAATCACACAAGAGATTAACCTCCTAATCTCTATTCTAAGTAATACAAACTATTACTTAATGAATCAAAGCAATGCCTGCATTGTCCACTATACTAACCCTCACTAATTAATATAAACTTTTAATGTAAGAGACATAGTTGCCCTCAATTTAGTTCTTACGGTAATTCACACAAGTTTCAAAACATTTCTAACACAAGTGAAACGAATCCTACAATGTAAACACAAATACATGCAATCAAAATAATAGCAGGTTGTAGGAAGCAAATCGTCAGTCTATGAGATCTCTTGTTGTTTTGTTGTAACTTAAATATTCTCTCTTGAATGGATGAATGATATGTTGTTTGTCTTGTTGAATATATCAACCATAAAGAGTTACTAATCGTTGGACAAACAACCTCGGCGATTATAATTGGTGTGGTAAATAGACGACTTCACCAAACTCTGACACGACAACTTTCTAACTGTATAACACATGGACATGGACCTAGACGAGTAAAATTTGAAGAAGACCGGATCCCTTCATTTGTGAAGAGATCATCAAAACATCTAGGAACAATAATACTTATCATTAATGAATATAACTTATTGTTAAATAATTCACTTTAGTGGAAATACACAAAGATCAGTGATTTGTTCTACTATAGTCTTCAATATCAAGGGCTCAAGAACTAGTTGAGTTAATTTTATTATTCTTCAATATAATACAAAATTATTTCTTAAACATGCTTCAACTATTTCTATTAATCATTATAAATATTTATCATATGACTTATTATTATTATATTATGTAATTATTTTTTTTAAAAAAAGTTTGGGTCATCACGCGGGTATAATTAGTAAGTCTAATCTTTAATTAAATCATTGAGAATAATTATTAGTTAAGGTGTGTTAATGAGATTTCAGTCATAGTCTCGGGGATACTTATGTGTTATCTCAAGATTTAATAGCAAGTTTAGTTAAGTTCTAAAGAACTATTTTGAGTAAAGTCTTGTATGTGATTTAGAAAGACAAATAATTTATTTATTTATGAGAGTATATAGTATATACAAATAATTTTTGAAGGATTATATAGTAGCAAGAGGATGTGAGTTTAGAAATTCAAGTCTCATAATTACGTACCACTATATATAGGATTTTTTAGCACACCGCTAGATGGCCATCTCCTTTAGTCCAAGAGGCTCTATAGTGGATCCACATCAAATAGACAAGTTCTATATCCTGACACAGTAAATGGCAACCCTTCCAACTAAGATTGTAAGTTATACATCACGAACTCCCATGATGTATATTGTTCATAAAAAACTCCACAAGAAAAAGTATATTATTTTTAGTAATTGTTTTTATTGCATATAACCGGTTTAGGATTTTTATTGATAAAGCACACATGCATATTTTACAACTCAGTTGACTTTGTTTCAGCCTAACTACAGAGTTATTCATTCAGATGAGTATGTTGAATTTCAGTTAGTTGTTTCATTCAAATATTTTACATACCATATATTTCATGTACTGATATCATTTGATGTTGCAATTTTTAATGATGCATATTTAGATATTCAAGATCAATCACAACCATATCATTTGGATCACATTTATATAGCTTTGTTGAGACCTCTTTACTTTCAGAAGTCTCTAGTTTATCTTAATTTTGAGTAGTTAGTATATGTTATTAGCTGAGTATTCAGGTAGCTTCTAGGTCTTGTCTTGATAACCCATCTCAATTATGTTAGAATCTTCATAGAAGAGTCAATTAAGTCATAACTTTCACCACTATATTACACAAATTTTAGATTTTTAAATAGAGTTGTTGATTTTGGATTCTAAATTTATTCCGTGCTCATCTTTTAAAAACTTCCTCATAGTGTCATGTTATTCAGTTATTAGCAGGTCAGATCAAGGATTCTCGTGGAACCAACGATGATTATGAATGCAGATCATGTCTAGGATGTAGACTCAAATCATGATATATACATACCGGATAAATAGACCATACAACTAGCATATCATGTAAGAATTTTTTTTATACATACATCTATTAAGTGCAAATCACATATTATTGTCATCATAAAAACCATCAAATAAATTATAAGAATGATTCTTAGTGCCCTAGATAATCTTAATTAGGCCAAATACATAATTCCTCTAACTTGCCCTAATTTTCATTTAGGCATATTATCTCAATTTTGTTTTACTTCAACCCACTAACCCCTATTATATTATTACATAATATTTGAGTATGACTGTAATAAAGAGATAATTTTACCAAAAAAATTGTATTGCTATAATGAATAATATTGTTGTTATAGGTAGAATGCTGTTATAGAGGATAAAATATAACATGAAAAATTGGTTATAGACAAAATCATGGCATTATAACAAATGATTGTATTCATGTTTTTTTTTATCTATGACTTACTTATATTAATACATCACAATGCTTTTTTGGTAATAAATGATGCATCTCAATTTTTGTTTATATTTTCAACTTTAAGACTACAAATTGACTAAAGTAGCATAAACGAACCCAATTGATATTTTGCCCACCATCATCGAACTCGCTCTCCGCCGTCAAAATGCTACTTTTGCCACCATTATCGAACTCGCTCTCCGGCGTCAAAACTCAACTTTTGCTCACTACTCGCTATCCGGCGTCAAAACTCAACTTTTTCCCACCATCATCGAACTCGCTCTCCGGCGTCAAAACTCAACTTTTTCCCATCTCTCTTAGTTAATTAATTCTAACGGTAAGTTTTTTCTATTTTTCTGATGAAACGAATAGCCTAAACCTTTACCCTTGTGAATTTTAACAATAAACATGTTGTAAATTCACTTAAATTGCTTCATTTTTTTTTGCGATTGACGGTTTAAAATTTGTGTTGCTCTACAATATAGCGATCTACTCCTATTCCATAATTCACCTTTTTGATATTAGTATGTGAACATTTGGGGAATGAAAACAGGGGAAATTTTTTATCTTATGTGTTGTGGTTTCTTAAATCTTGGATAAAAGTTATAGTATTAAAATTTTAAGATATTTATAAAATCCGTCCTACTGGTCTTAGAAGAGAAGAAATTGCAGGAAAAGAATAAGAACAAGAAAGAAAGTTTATGAATTAACATTGGAAGATTGATATATTTTCACTACCGTCTAAGAATATAATTTATAATAAAACTACAATTTCTAAACCTAAAATTAAGCAAAAAGATATTCTGAAAGTACCAAACTCCAAAATGCTATTTATTCAAAAATACTCCAGTAAAAAATTTAGGATTCTGAAGAAAATTTTCAACACTGCTTTAGGAATTACAAAATTTTGGTCTTAGAATCACAACATTTGGTATCTGAAACTTATCTTGTGAATAAATCTACATATTCATCTTTGGGTGTGTAGTGAACTAAATTCAATTCTTATTTTGAATGAGATCATTGAGTACTAAAATCTTTTTAGCATGTCTTCCTGCTTCATTTGCATCTTAAATTTAAACTTACCTGTTTTATTTTTTGAAACATAGGTAACTCTTCATTACTTTAATTGTTTTAGGAATATTAAAAGCTCCTTTAAACCTAACATGTTCATATTTCACCAATGCTTATACAATTCTAGGATCATCTTCTAATTTTTTTAGCCTGTAATCTTTTTCATGTCTTATAGAAACATCTTCCATTAGATCAAATTAAAAATGCTTACCGCTCATCTTAATATTTAAAACTTCCTTGCCAGCACCATCATTGATAAAACAATACTCATCCTCAAAGAAACGTTGTATCTTTTTTCTACCAACTGGTAAATTTTCTACGTATTTTGATCAATATAATGAACATAAAAAATATTTGAAACTTCCTTAATACCTGTTTTGATGACAACAATTCATGTTCCTTCTACACGAATCTTGTCACCATTTCTCCTCCTCCTCCGACGATCCATTTTTTCATAGTTCTCATAGGGTGGCTGATTTTTCAATTTTTGGCCCATGCTATGAGTTTTATAGCTAGCTGTGAATGCTCTATCAATGATAACATCTTGCCTCATAAATCTTTTTTGCCCATGTGCCTGCAAAGAATTTAACAACTATGCTAAGGTTATCTTGCTTAGATCTTGTGTATTTTCTAAGGTAAGTTATTCATGCTTCATATCTTTGGAGCACTAGAACACGATTTATTTCAACAGTTCTTGAATCTTTAAATTCAGTGCCTAATTATATTATCTTGTTCACAATGCCAAGCAATATGTCTGAGTATTTTTTGATTGTCTTACAAACTCTCTTTTAAATTCAATCTTTGCATTCATCAAATTATTTCATCTCTATCATATTCTTTAATCATATAATCCTAATTTTTTTGGTAATGTCAGTGACATAATTATTTTGAAAATAATCGTTGAAACAACATCAAATAGAGTTGCCTTCGCCTTAGACTTTGAGATTTTCTTTTTTCTTGTGACTTTTTTTAGAGCAAAATTACACCACTAGACAGTGGTCTAGAGGCTTTTTTTTTTTATTGATAATTGATAATAATCATAAAAATATTTGTTGTGACTCTTGATTTTAGCTATGGTGGAATATACTATTTTAAAGACTCTTATGGGACTCGCCTCGGGGCTCGCCCTGGGGCGGGGCTCTAGCAAAACGCCTCGAGACTCAAGTTTGGGACTTAGTTCTACAAGACTTACGCCCTAAGCGCCCGACTGTACGCCCTAAGCATGCCCAATGCCCAATGCTCGGGACCTGCCTAACAGATCTTACACAAATTATGTGTTAAAATCTTTAATTAAAATTGTTGACCCTCATAATTCTTGAATAAATGCATGATACACAATTTTTTAGTCTATAAAGATAACAGATTGAGAGTAACTTTAACAACAAATGTAGTATCACATATTTACAATTTGATAACACTATGAAGGTAATCATATATTACCTAACATTTCTCTTAAAAATATGTAGCGAAATTTTACTTGTTCACTTATCATTGGTCTACATGGTTTTGTCATATGTTTCAAAATTATCATATTTTATTTAATTATTTGAAAGTAATTTTATTTTTATTAATGAAACAGTGATATTTATACTACAATACTTGTAAGTTTATTGATTATTTTCTCTCAGGGCTTTTGGGGGTGGGGTGGGTGG
>NC_028646.1:63930882-64151061 GCF_001406875.1 Solanum pennellii
TATATATATATATATTTAAAAATAATGATTCTTTTATTATTAGAAAGTTAAGATATTAGATTATTTATACTTGTATAGTCATGTTTTATTATTATTGGTGTAATGATATTTCTCAAATAGTAATTATGATACTTTTTTTCTTTACTATAGATTATCAATACTTATTGCAAATAAAAATCATAATATAATTTCTATATATTATAGGTTTTTAATAAAAAATTATATGTAAAATCATTGAAAGGAATTTAATTAGTAATAAAACTAAAAAATTGAATATAAATGAGAATACGCCTCGTAGATCCATAGGTTACACGCCCCGTGTCTCGGGGCTTACGCCTCGCCCCGTACTGTATAAAACGCCTCGCCTCACGTCCCCGCCTTTTAAAACACTGGTGAAATATTTTGGCTACGGATTAATTCATAATCCACTTTCACAACTTTCCAACGATTAAGACCCTCGAAGTAAGTTTCCATTCACACAACCCATAATTGATATTTTTCACCATTAAAAACAGATGGAGTCATTCATGAAAAGCTAAGAAAAAAATTAAGATAAAAAGCTTATGTGTTAACGTTGAAAGACTGACATATTTTCATTGCACTCTAAGAACACAATTTATAACTAAAGTACAACTTCTAAACCTAAAATTAAACAAAAAGATCTGTTGAAAATACCAAACTCTTTAAGTCTGTAAAAGACTATTTATTCAAAATTCAAATAGAATTCAACTCCTAATTTAAAGGGTTAACTATTTGAATAGGTCTAGTTTAATAAAATTACTGCAATAGAAACTTTACAATTCTATTTCTTACACAACCCAACAACGTAGATTGAGAGGCTTTAATTAATTTGGTGTCAAAGAAAAATTCGAACTTTTATTTTGATTTGAAAGTCATTTTAAGTCAATTCACAATTTTATTCAGCTTATAAATGTAGCATAAGTCATAAATGTAGTAAAACTTATGCTAATGGTGAAAGTATGTCTTTCTTTTTAAAATATTTTGTTTAGTCAAACATTCATTAAATAAAATGATTGTTTAACATGCGATATCAAATATATTACATATATATTTATTTTACACCAAGCCTCCCTTAAATCATAAATTTCAAACAACAAACACTATCATGACATTTATTGCTCTCCACACCAATAAAAAATCAGAAAAATTACATTAATTATTCACAACTCAACTATCGAACTCCAATAACTATATAAAAAGAAAACTTCTCACTATTTTCTTCATACTCCAATACTTCCCCTATTATTTTTCTATTTTTTTAAAAAAAATCAAGCTCTCTTCTCTCTTCAAAAACCCAAAAAGAAAATCCTCTTTTTCTCCTTTGCTACGTCGAGTGCCATGTTGTGGACCCTAAAACTGTCAAAGATTTAACAAGAATGTTGATGATGACTTGTAGAGTGGTATATACTTGAGCCCGTTACTACTATTACTATTTTTAGTAATCTTTAACAATTTTGATGATGCCACTTCAACAATTGAACTAGTTTCTTCCTCATAAGGATCCAGTGAATCCATAGGTATTATAATGCATGAGTCATTAAATGGTAGAGACTCGACCCAGTTACGTCTTGTATTATTTTTACTCTTTAACAATGTTGATGATGACACTTGACAAATTGAATTAGCTTTTTCCCCATAAGGATCTATCGAATTCATAGGCATTATAAAACATGATAATTCATAAAGTGATTGAAGTCCTAGAAATTAGATGGATGCTTATAGGGAAAGAACTAGTTCTATTCTTGAATGGTCATCATCAACTTTGTCAAAGAGTAATAATATACTAGAAGTAAAGGAGTCGAGTCTCTACCATTTAATGACACATGTGTTATAAGACCTATAGATTCGATGGATCCTTATGGAAGAAACTAGTTCAATTCTTGAAGTGGAATCATCGAAATTGTCAAAGAGTTCTAATAATAGTAATTAGTAGTAATGGGCTTGAGTATCTACCAATATACCATGTCATCATCAACAATCTTGTTAAATATTTGAGAGTTTTAGGGTTCCACAATGTGGCAATCGACATAGCAACGGGGAAAAAAAGGACTTTTTTGGGCTTTTGAAGAGAGAAGTCAGCTTCATTTTCTTAATAAATAAAAAATAAAAGGGGGAAGTATTGAAGTGTGAAAAAAATAGTGTCCCTTTTCTCTTTATATAGTTGTTGGAGTTCGATGGTTGGGTTGTGAATAATAAATGTAATTTTCCTGATTTTTTATTGGTGTGGAGAACAATAAATGTCATGATAGAGTGTTGTTTGAAATTTATGATTTTAGGGAGGCTTGGCGTAAAATAGATATATATGTAATATGATATCACATGTTAAATATTAATTTTATTTAATGGATGTTTGGCTAAACAAAATATTTTAAAAAAGAAAGACATAGTTTTACCGTTAGCATAAGTTTTACTACATTTATGACATATGCTACATTTAAAAGTTAAATAAAATTGTGAATTGACTTAAAATGAACCATCTTTCAAATAAAAAATAAAACTTTGATTTTTTATTATACATTTATACATTTGATTGTTTGGAACTTTGAGAGAATGAATTCAATTGGATGATTTGGGGGTAAAAATCAGTATTCTGGACTTTGGCCAGAGGGTAAAACAATGTAATATTGAGTTAAAATAATTGACAAAAGACTAAGACTACCCTGACATAAAATTGCTAAATTGACTCTCTAAAAGGCCTTCAAGGCCCGTCTAGAGCACCACGACCCGTCAAGTGGGTTGTGAAGATGCTATGCCCGAAAAGGGCTTTACTATTTCAGACATAACTTTTTACTCAAAGCTTAGAATTAGGAAAATTTGATGGCATTGGAAAGTAGACTCATAAAACTTTAATTTGTAGGTCATGGACCTTCTAATTCATTTTTGTGATAGAAGATGTAATTGTTTGTTGTTGACCCTAAACCCTAAATCTGATAAACCCCATTCACGACGACTTCTAGATCCATGATAAGCTTCATGGATCGTTTAGATATCTATGGTCCTTAACAAGTGACTACGGGAGAAACCCCTTCTGCGTAGGCCACTTGATGACCCCTTAGGCGCGGTCCCTCAACCTCACCATAGGTTGTCAAGGCTTTCATGGGACACTGTTATGCCCCGAGCCTACACCCTAGACATGACCGACACTCGAGAACCATTACTGGCTCAAGCGAACCCTTGGCCTAGCTCAACACTCAGTGGAAGACTTACTTAAGTGAAATAGAATCACACAAACAACATAACTCATATAAATAAAGCAGCAAAATCAAAATACTCAAATGAATATAAGTGTTCAACTCACGGTCTTTAAAATATTAAGAAGAGAAATGAAAGAAAGACTCCTTAAATATTGTTGTCTATCAATGAAACCTCTAATCCTATGAGGGATGTCGGGACAAGACCCCAGATCATTTTAACAAAATTGTAATAATGAAAATAAATAATTAAGGGATCCTCCGAAAGCAAAGAGGCTGACCAAACAACTCTAGAACTTCAAGTGGTATAAACGAAGCATTTGTTGATGACATTGTTCTCCTATATCTACATCAGGAAATGATGAAGGCCAAATAGAACCAGTACGTTTAATGTACGAGCATGTAAGGGTAACACTGAACACAACATTAAAGCTTGAAATTGGGAAGTAGGAAACACACTCATCTCAACTCTACTCAACTCAACCTTAACTTAATGTAGTATAAAAACGACATTAAAGATGCAGTTTATATAAAAGCATTTAAAACAATAGGTAACAACTCAATGTATTTAAAAATACAATCATAAATCAGTTTGTGTGTAGATATACAAAAATAACTCAATTTAGGAGATTCTCTAACTAACAACAATCACTATGAGCAATATGATGATACAAGGTCTCGCCTACTCTGCCAAAATTTTTCTATACCTTGTCTGGGTATAAAACTCCTCAACTAAGTGAATCTACTAAGCTTTGCCTACATATCAATAAGGAATCCTCTAAAAAGGATGACCATTTCTATCCACGTTGGCTAATTGGATTATGATGACTTTGAGTTATATGAACCCATCCTCATATCGGTGCTCAATACTACTCCAGAAAACATACTCAGCTCATATGCCATTTTCTCATCCTCAAGCTTTGAGATTATTACTCAAAAGGTTCTCTTAAAAGATATTATACTCGAAAACTCCTCATGAACTCATTTGGAAATTGATGTTTCCTATCATTTTAAATGTAAAAATATTTAATCTTAGGAATACTTCAATATATTCATTTTTAAAAATGAAAATAAACTATCCTCTCATCAAACTCAAGTACTCAAGTCTTAAAACAAGTTTTAAAGGATTGTAATAGTCTTCTCAAAATGACTCGAAAGAACTCTCAAGACTTTATTCTTAACTCTACCATGAATTTGAAAAATAAATTCAGGGGTTATGATTCATGTTATGAAGGGTCTCTAGATGTTTAGATGTAGTTTCAAGTAGTTAGAATCAAACGGGAGTAAAATTACACTTTAAAAGGACTTAGACGAAATAAATAACAGAAAAATGGTGGGGCCAGGCGACCCTGGTGCACTTTTGGCGCGGGGCACCCTAAACTTCAAAGAGCTCTTTTTGGCGCACTACTGGCACACCTCCCCAGCCCTCCTGGCGCATCTGGGGTGTGCCGTCCTAACTCCTCCTAGAATATTCAGATGAATTTTCTTCTTTGATTTTTGGCCCTAATTCACCTAGAATAATATGGTTTCTTCCCAATTTACTTAAATTCGAATACCCAAGATAACTACAGAAAAATCTACTAAAAACAACCCTCAAACTCCTAACATTTATCTTAAGAACTTATCAAACTCATCATTAATGATTTAAGAATGAAACTTCAAGAAATTTTTTAACAATTGTCATGCTCGGAGCCTACACCCTGGACGTGGCCTGCACGCAACAACCATTGCTGGCCTTGAGCGAACCCTTGTCGTGACTTACTTAACTCAGAGGAAGACTTAACTTAACTCAAATGTAAAGCCGGAAATATTCTCATGCTAAGATGAATGTTGGGACAAACCCTACAACATTCTATAACGAAAATACTGAAAACAATTAAAGAGTCCTCCGGAATGCAAAGAGGCTCACCATTGACTCTAAATGATCAAAATGGATGAACGAGGCGCTGGATGCTGATCTTGGTTACCTGTATACATCATAAGATGATGCAACCCAACTGGCATCAGTGCATTGAATGTACGAGCATGCGAGTTGGAATGAAAAACAACAACTACTAAGCTTGAAAGGATTAAGAATGAACTTACCTTGGCTCTACTCAACTCAAGAAGTCATAACTCAATAAAAAGAAGCAAGGACAACATGCAATATATACATAAAGCTTGTAGAAATAGTACAAATACTTTGTTCATTAAAGGTAATGCAATAATAAACTCAACTTTACTTATATATGGAAGTATTATAGTTTCTGTGCTCTAACCGACAACCATCATTATGAGCCTAAGCGATGGTACAATTTATTACTTCACGTTGCAAGAGGACCTCTCTATACCTTATCGTCGGTATAGAACCTGAACTACTAAGTGGATCCACTAGTCTATATTATAAAGCACGAAGGAAGCATCTAAAAAGTATGACCCTTTATCTGTCCATGTTGGTTACATGGTTTATGGAGACTTGAGTTCATATGAACTTGCATCCCCATATCGATGCTCAATATTACTCCCAAAATACTTAGCTCATATGTTTTTAAAACAATTTCTTCTCAGATTTAAGGTAATTGCTCAACTTAGCTTTAAAATCTCTCTTGGAAATCATAGTTCCCATTTTCTAAAACTGGCTGAAGGCTCTGTGGAAGTTAAGTTTCCTTTCTTTCTAAAAATGTGAAAACAGTTGTACCTCTTATGGACTACTTAGTTGCCTTATAGCTATTGAGAAATGAAGTCACTCTTTGCTCTTTGCTTTACTAGAAACTTAACTCTTTGGGAATACTTAGTCCTCTTATAACTTTTGAGATTTAAACTCAACTCATTACTCTTTGCTCAACATGTATCTTGAGCCTTAAAACAAGGTAAAAATGTTTGTTATGACTTTTGAAAACTTTAACAACTCACTTTGACTTGCTTCTTAACCTTTGTACTTGACTCTTAACTTCTTTGACTTTGATTTTAACTTTCCTTAAATTGGATTATGGATTCAAGGATCATGATATCATGTTATAGATGATTTCATGATGTTTAGATGTACTCTAGAGTGTTGGAATCGACTTGGAATTGTAGGTATATCACTTAGGAACTCGTGTAAAAATATGTGAGGGGGGGGGGAAATGGATCTCCAGGTGACCCTGGGGCTCTAAGAGGCGCGGTGCTCCAGAGCCTGATGGACAGAGACTGTCTTGAGGGGCTTTGGCTGGCGCGGCGCCCCAGGACTTGTCACACGGGATTTATGTCTTTTATTATCCGAATTTAAATTTTAAACCTTCTAAACTCCCATGGATCTCACCTCAAACACTTAGGATCACTAAAATACTCAATACTCAATATTTTAGACTCGTAAAACAGCTCGGAAGCACGAATCAAACAACCAAAGGTATATTACAACTTAACCAACAAGAATTCAATGATTTTTCATCAAGAACTTCAATGTTCATTATTCAATCTACACTAATAGATTTGAATTAAAAATTTTGTTGTATAGGTGGAAGAATCAATCACAGAAAGATCTCACATACCTTAAAGGGATCACCCACGACGAAACTCACTCAATGATCTTGGCGAAATCTTGGTCTTTTCTTTTTTCTCGTTCTTCTCTTGTCTTTTCTCCCAAGCCCTAATGGTATTCAATCTTCTATAAATTGATTTAAGGATTAGTTTTACCCCTAATAAACCCTTAAAACAAGGAAATAATAGGGTGAAAAGGCCACTTTACCCTTACTAAAATCCAGATTGGACTTTCCTCAATCTAACAACCCAACTTCCGATAGACATATCTAATTCATTTGATATCAAAATTACACAAACTAGGCGGCGTTTCAAAGCTCTCCTCAAGGGTTTTACAACCATATAAAGTAATGGACCTAACTAATACTTAGCTATAGGTTCTGGTCGTTTGAAAATGACCAAAAACTTACTTTTACTCTTAGGAAATTTTCCAGATTTCTACTATTCTTTTCAAAAATAACTATTCTTATTTATTTGTTTAATCCTAGCTATTTAGGTTTACGAGATGTTACAAGAATTCAATTTATTCAACCACAAGAACAAAATTACAGATAAATTAGATGATTGGTGTGTGGGTGAACAAATCCAATACTATGACACATACCTTAATTTGGCGAAACAAATCCTCGATGCGCAAAAACCTTGATTGTTCTTCCTTTTTAACTCTTTTCCTCTCCTTGAACTCTTCTCAAAACCCTAAGAGTATTAGGATTGTGAAAACCCAAATCAGTTCTGACCCCTAAAATATTACTAAAACGTTTTAAGATGATGGGATATGGAAATGACCAAAATACCCCTCATTAATTTGGGCAAATTTTCTTAACTAGACCGAATAATTTCATAAGGAAAGATAACCCTCATGCAAATCCAAAACTTAGCAAACTTGGTGGAGTTGGAAAGAGGATTAAAAGAACTTTCATTTGATGTCTTATGGGCTACCTAACTCATCTTATACGAAAAGTTATGGACGTTTGAAGTTGACCCAGAACTTAAAAACTAAGCATAACTTGCCAAATCTCAAATTAGTTCTTTCCAATTTAGTTATTTTTTGAAAGTAGCTCTTTCTAAGACCGACGTGTTAGAGGCACATGCCTGGGGCAGGTTCTAGGAACTTACCCAGAGCAACCAAACAAACTATGGTCCTAAACACGACCTGTTTAGGGCTCTATGGAGGGTTCCATGGTCTAATTTTGGGTTCTTCACATGCCTGTTTGACTCCTTTCTAGCCTTTATCTAATCTAAGGTTTTAAAATATCTCCCCCTCGAAAACATTGGTCTCGAATGAGATTCAAAACAACACACGGAAGGTAGGAACTAGACCTAGAATCCCAACATGAATGAAATTATATAAATGCGCATATTTGAGGAGGAAACTTCAACTCCCAGCTATAACGCATATTCAAAACATCATTTCATAAGGTATATATGGAACTGATATTCAAATGCACATAAACATGAAAAATTCAATCGAACTCACTCATTTTTCTATAAAATCAAGTTTTTCATGAACATGCATAAATGAGGAATCATGGGAATATAAGACACGTGAAACCAAAAGAGTGAACCATGAGGAACTAAATACCTCAAGCTAGTGTAGGAACAGAAGGAAACAGATGATGATAAAGGGATATCATATTGGCCTCAGTCTCACAAGTAGCACTCTCAACTAACAAATTCCTCCAAAGAACCTGAATTGAAGAAAAAACTTTATTTATCAACTTCTAAACTTGTTGGTACAAGATCTCAACTGGAACTTCTTCATAAGAAAGTCTATTCTTTATGACAAGACTCTCCAGTGGTACTATATATGTCGGATCACCAACACATTTCTTTAATAAATAGACAAAAAAACTGGGTGCACCAATGCTAAGTCATTAGGTAATTCAAGTTCATAAAAAACCTTACCAACATATGTCGAAATCTGATATGGGCCCATATAAGAGGGACTAAGATTCCCTTTCTTTTCAAATCTCATTACACCCTCCACGGATTAAATTTTCAAGTAGATCTAATCATTAACATTGAACTCAAGATCTCTTTTTCTAACATTGGCATAGGATTTTTGTCGACTTTGAGCCATTTTCAAGCTTTCTATAATAATTAAACTTTCTCCATAGCCAAATGTACCAACTCGAGACCTACCAATGCAAATTCATCCACTTCAAACCAACCTATAGGAGATTTACACATCCTACCATATAGAGACTCAAACGGAGCCATACTAATACTTGAGTGATAGATATTATCATACACAAATTTAATCAAGGCAAGTGATCATCCTAATTACCCTTAAAGTCAATACATACGTTCTCATTATATCTTCCAAAGTTTGGATAGTCTTCTCCGTTTGCCCATCAGTTTGAGGATGAAAAGTAATGCTAAGTTTAACACGAGTATTAAGACCTTTTTGGAAGGGTTTCTAAAACTGAGACGTGAATTGGGTACCAAAATAATAGATAATGGACAAGGGTACTCCATGCAACCTAAACATTTCCCTCACGTACAACTTAGCATAGTCCTTTGGCAAATAAGAAACCTTGACGAAAATGATCACATAATCAACTATAACCCGTATCGAGTCATATTGCCATCGGGTGCGTGGCAAAACAGCAACAAAGTCCATATTCATATTTCTACACTTCCAAATAGGAATACTGATGTCTCAGGACAAACCTCCCTACATTTATTGGCAATTTAGACAATTAGCCACAAATTCTGTGATATCATTTTTCATCCCATCCACCAATAGATCTCTTGTAAGTCACGATACATATATGTGACTCCCAGGTGACTGGAAAATTGAGAACTCTGAGTTCCCCATAAGATTGGTTCTCTCAAATCATCTACATTGGGAACACAAAAACGATCTTGATAACGTAGCACCCCATCTCCCCCTTGGACATATTAAGCACCGCTTTCTTCAATTCAACCAAATTTGGATAAAAAACTTGCTTGGCTTTCACATCCACTACAAAAGACGATTATGAACCATTTTGAAATACAACACCACCTTTGGTGGAGTTAATAATCGGATACCCATTTGGTCCAATCTATGAACATCTCAAACTAATTCCTTCTTACTATTCTCTACATGAGCAAAACTATGCATTGACAATCAAATAAGAGCATTCACTACCATATTTGCTTTATCGGGGTGATGTAGAACACTCATTGCATAATACTTTAGTAACTTCTTTGGCAAAGACTTAGATCCTTCTATTTATACACATATTGCAAAATTTTATTTTTTGTAAGGACATCGACATGAACACCATATGAGTAATGCCTCCAAATTTCCAAAGCAAACACAAATGTCGCAAGTTTTAAATCATAGGCAGGATAGTTCTGTGCACCTTAGGTTGCCCTTAGTCATATGCAATGAATTTCCCATTTTTCATAAGGACACCTTCTAACCCAATTCTTGAAGCATAAACCCATCGGTTCCTTCCAGTAAAGTCAAAGCCGCAATGGAAGAAAGTCTATCTTTTAATTCTAGAAAACTCTTTTCACAAAATTCTGACCATAAGAATTTGGCTTTCTTTTTGTTCAATGTCGTCAATGGAGAGGAAATCGATGAAAACCCTTCCACAAACCTTCTATAGTAACTGGATAAACCCAAGAAAATTCTAATATTAAATGGGGGATAGAGGTGATAACTATTTACCATATTTCTTTTAGGATATACCTCAATATCCTTTCCTGTAAAAAATGTGACCAACAACAACCATGAACTTTAACGAAAAGTCACCTTTATGAAACTTTGTAAAGAATTATTGGTCCTTGAGAATTTTTAATACAATCCTCAAATGATTGGTATGCTCGTCCTCACTCCTTGAATAGATCATTATATCATCAATGAACATAGTCACAGACATCTCAAGGTATTGCCTGAATGCCCTATTCATCAAGTCTATAAATGCGGCCAGAACATTAGTCAAGCAAAAGGAAATAATTTAAAACTTATAATGACCATAATAGAGTTCGAAAAGCTTTTTTTGAAATATCATCTTCATTCACCCTCAATTAGTGATAATCCGATCAGAGGTTAATCTTGCAGAAGTAACTTGCTCCTTATAATCGATACACATACGAAGCGATCCAACTTTCTTTCGAACAAAAACTATAGCAACCAATGGAAATATACTCGGTCGAACAAAAAAACTAGAGCACCCAATGGTAATATACTCGGTCGAACAAAAAAACTAGAGCACCCAATGGAAATATACTCGGTCGGATGAAAATCTTATCAAACATATCTTTCAATTGGTCTTTCAATTCCTTAAGTTCTGCCGAAGCTATTCGTAAAGATGAATAGATATAGGTTGCAATTGTGGGAGAAGGTCAATACCAAAGTTTTTTCCCTTTCAAAAGGAATTTTGGATAGATTATCAGGGAAACTTACGTATATAATTTACAGTGGGGATCAACTCAAGAGTGGGGGTTTCAAAATCCATATCCCTCACCCAAACTAAATGGTATATGCAACCCTTAGGAATCATCTTTCTAACTTTAAGACAAGAAATAAACCAACCTTTTGACATAGAACTCCTCTTTTCCACTCTAGGATAGACTCATTTAAGAACTTTAACTTGACCGCTCGGGTTCTACAATCAATAGAAGAATAACAAGAATATAACCAATACATACCAAGAATGACATCAAAATCTAGCATATCAAGCTCTACAAAATCAAAATGAGTGACTCTACATGATATGGAAACAAGGCTATTTCTATAAACTTTGTTATCCATAATAGATTCACCGATAGGTGTGAAGACAGAAAATGGGTCTAACAACACATCCAGATGAATATCAAACCTTATATCCTTATATGGTGTCACAAAATACAATGTAGTACCACGAACAAGCAAAGCATAAATATCTATATGAAAGACTTTCAACATAATGGTAACCACATCGAGAGAACCCTCTTGCTCTTGGCGAGTCGGGAGTGCATAATTTGTTTTACTGTGGAGCACTTGAACCCGAACCACTAGGCGGAGCTGGCTACTTTCTCTTACCTTAGGTGGAAGTGTCGTTCAAAATTTTATCCTATGGTCATTCTTTCCACAACCATAGAACCTAACGATATGGGATAAACATTTTCCCTCATGTTTCCTCCCACACTTAGCACAAGTAGACAATAAAAATCTACTACTATTTCCTATTTGAGGTTTAGGGTTACACATCATATCTTTGTTGAATCTAGAAAAAGCATTTGAGGAGCCTTGACTGGAAAACCTTTCACTGAACCTAGAACGACTATGTCCATCAGACATTGAATGTGAAAAGTTACCATCGCTGGTCCTTTCCTATTTTATCTCTCTAGATCTTCCTTAAGTTTCTCTTCTTCTATTTCTTGAGCATGTACCATTAGATGAGAAATGTCGATATCATTGATAAGCATGGCGGTATGACAATCTTTTAATACCATCTCAAACACTGCCAACACAAATTTTCTCATCCTTGCCCTAGGGTCGATAACCATAGCAGAAGCATACTTAGAAAATTGTGTGAACATCAAAGCTATTCCTTCATACTCATGTTTCCTTGATGAAGGTTGATGAATTCAAGTTATTTCTCCTCGCTCATATCAAGGGGAAAGAACCTATCAAGGAAATCAATCTTAAACTTTTTCCAATCGTGAGGACCTGCATCATCTGCCCTCCCTTCCTTCCATTTGTTGAACCATACTTGAGAAACACCCTTAAATTAGCAAGAGGCCAATTCTACCTTTTCCACCGGTGTCACTCCTGTGATCATCAACACCTTATACACTTTATCAATTAACTCTTGAGGATCTTCCTCAACCTTGAAACCATGAAACTCCGGGGGATTCATTCTAGTGAAGTGGCTTACTCTAAATGTCGTCCTATCCACATTAAGTTTCATGGGACCACAACCTCCCTAGTGGATTGAGTCGTCATTGATTGAGGCAATACTTGAAAAGCATTCTTAAACTCTACAGTAGTCATTTTATCGACAAAAGGATCGACCAAAACTTGAAGATCTTGAGAAGAAGCTTCTTGTTTGACATTCTCAGTCACATTCCTCCTAATGAATGCTCTTTAAGGGGCCATATCCTGAAGAGTATTGGATAAGGATTAGGAGAAAGGATATATATAGTTGCACTCTATCGCATGACTTAGACTAATAAAAGAAGTGGAGTTCCCTAACCATCTTATAGCTTCTTATTCATAAATGTGAAACTTTTCACACTCATAAACAAAACTCTACTCAACGTGGATTATGAGACATCCTATGACCTTTTCAAACCTTGTGCCCTGAATACCAAGTTTTACATGACCAAAGTAGACCCTAGACGTAACATGGTGTATAGGACCCTAAAATTCCCTACACAAGACACTTAGATAATAGATTTTAAGAGGTTAAAATGCATTTTATATCATAGAGAGTTTGTCAAAAATAACATGGAAGTTTACATAGTCTAAAAAGTCATCTATTAAATCAAGGGTGATAGTGATGTAAACCATAATCAAATATAACATGGTAAAATTAAATACAATAAGCAGTAAAAGGTTCGTTCCTCGCAACATGAGGACTCACCACTTCTTGAAACTACTACAGGTGATCATTAGCCATGGGAATGAGAATCGAAGCGTCAGATCCTACATTTATGATAAAGTGTAGGAAAGAGTATGACTTATTAAAAAAATGTACCAAGTATGATAGTAATGCATAGAGCTATAAAATTAGGCTAAACAGACCTTTTATGACATGCAAATACCAAGTTAATACCATAAGATAAGAGATTAGAAAACATAATCGCAATCTTGGTAAATGCAAGTAAAATTATCTTTAAACACCCGTGAGATGCATATTGAAGTAACAATAGATCATATTTAGTTTGGAAAGTAGCATTAACAGACATAGAGTCCATGTGAGCTATAACATGGAATCCGGTATCTTCTACACCAAAAAGGGGTGTCCTTACTTGACAAGGTAAGAACCTTTACTTCTAGCATATGTGAGTCCACTAGATAATTTCTATAAAATACGATCATCTTCTATATAAGAATGTCATCATATGGTGGTTCATAGGTATGAGATAAAAAGATTTCTACTAGAAACATAACCTCTAGCTACTAGAGAGCTTTCATCTTAATCCTTTCGGTGCTAAGCATAATTCATACAAAATAGTCATAAATCTTAACTTGTCTTATCATTCATGGAAGGCACATCAAGTAGTAAATCTAAGCTAGGTTTTATTAGAATAGCTCCTAAAAATTGATTCAGAATTTAGTTGAGAAAACCTTTCAACTCTAAGAAACCTTATTTGAGAAAATCATTTCACGTTCATGTATTGAGTAGAAAGTGAGAAATCCTTTTAACTTATGCTTTACTCTCAAAGAAATTTAAAATTTTTTCATCAACTTAATAAAGAACATGCATATATTTATAAACTCATCTTTCATAGTTCAAAACCCACATATATCATCATAGCTTAGAAAACATGGGTTATGAATGGGTTCATGGGGATTCATCTTTAAAACATTGAATTATCTCAATTCATGCATAATAGTTCATAAAACAATCAATTGAATTAATATTGAAAGGAAACCATGATATGGAAGAAAATAGTAACTTAAATTGGAGACTTCTAACTTGTAAACTGGAGAATTTAGGAACCCTGTGGAGGAAATAGCTCCATAGGTAAGAATTATCACACCTTAGAGTACAAAGCCCTCAAGCAAATTGGTGAATTTGGAGACTTGATCTTGAAACCCTATCTTGATCACTCTTCTTCATCCGTAGAGAAAGAAATATTTTAGAGGATGACTTGATCTATTTTTGGGAATTTGAGAGAATGAATTTAATTGGATGATTATGGGGGTAAAAATCATTATACAGGTCTTAGTGTAGAAGGTAAAATGATGTACTAAGAGTGAAAACAATTCGTAAAAGACTGGAACGACCAAGGCTTAAAACTGCTGAATTGACTTTCAAGAAGGCCTTCACGGGACGCCTAGATCACGATGGACCATCAAGTAAGTCGTGAAGATGCACTTCCCGAGACTTCACTATTTTGGGCATAACCTTTTACTCCAAGCTTAGAATTAGGCAAAGTAGGTGTCATCGGAAAGAGGACTCAGAGATCTTTAGTTTGATAGGTCATAGGCCACATAATTCAATTTGTGCTAAGGATATGATAATTTGAATTTGACGCTAATCTCTAAGTCTGATAAACCCCCTTCACAGATGACTTCACAATCTGTGAAAATCATTCGAGACCGTTTAGACGTTCGTGGTCTTTAAACAGTGGCTAGGGGAGAAACACCTTGTGAGTAGGCCATAGGATGACCCATTGGACAGTCCATCAAGCTCATCATGGGCCATCTATACGTTCCTGGAGGGACACCTGCCTGGAAAGGTTTTGAGAACATATCACGAGCAACCAAATGGACTGTGGTCCCCTAAACGACCTGTCTAGGGCTCTGTGGAGGGTTCCATTGTCCATTTTTGGGTTATTGACAAGCCCGTTAGACTTTCTGTAATCCGAGGTGTTACATATATAGTATTTAGTTATTAGCAAGCCAGATTTCTTTTGGAACCAACAATGGTTATGACTGCAGGTCATGTCTAGGGTGTTCATTCAATTCATGACATTTACATACCGAATAAATAAACCGTACAACTAGCACATCATGTAAGAATTTTTTTATACATGCATCTCTTAGGAACAAATCACATATTATTGTCATCATAAAGATCATCAAATAAATTATAAAAATGATTCTTAGTGCCTTAGATAATCTTAATTAGGCCAAATAAATACACAATTCCTCTAACTTGCCCTAATTTTCGTTTAGGCATATCATCTCAACTTTCTTCTACTTTAACCCACTAACACCTATTATATGGTTACATAATATATGAGTATGATTGTATTAGATAGGTAATTTTACAAAGAGTGCACTACTATAATGAATAATATTGTTGTTTGATGTGAGGCCAAAAGAATATATTTTTAATCATTATTTTCCTCCCATTTACTAATTATATTTTTCCTTTCGAGCATTAATTTTATGAATTGTGCTAAATAGTGTATTTTATTTGTAGGAGTAAGTTGGTGTGAACTTGAAGAAGTTTGGAGCTGAAACAAATGAAAGATGGAAGGTTGAAGAAGGAAATCAAGCAACAGTGAAAACTTTTGAGGCGTTTTACGTGCAGAGGAATTCTTATTCCGCTTGTTTTTGGTCTTTCGATTTGTTTTGGACTCAATTATATTATTTGAGATTTTCTACATCTATAAATATTCCATAGAAATAATTATCTTAGAGAAGAGGCTGAGGGGGAGATCGATAATAGGGAGTTGGAAGTTGTCAATACTTTTGGGGGTTCTTTTCTTCTTATTGTTTTCTTAGAGATTAGTGGTCAAATGCCCTTACTCTGGCGCTATAACTACAGATTGAATGTTGATTATTTAAGGTTTTTAAATTAATTCTTGGTTTTCATTATAAGTTACTTCTATATTCTTGTTTTAGTATATTATGCTTGATCACCACAATATAAATCTATTGTCTAATCTTAAAATCGTGAGAGGAAAGGTTAGATAGACTAGAGAATATAGAGAGATTGATCGACCCATTTGATTGAGGTGATTTGTGTTTAGGAGTGATGCTCAGAAGAACAACTTGCTTGGTTACAAAACAAGATGAAATGTAAATGCTCGCCAATTAGTCTATTTATCCTTGCTCAACGATGAAGTTAGATAGCTAACTGGGGTAGGCAACTAGAGGTGTGAACTTGACTAGTATATTTAACCCTGTGAACCAATAACTTGATAACTAAAATTAGTTACAAGCCAAGAATATGATACATGAGATCCAATACATGTTGGAGTCCTCAAATTTTCAAACTATCATAAGTAATTATATTGGTTTATTTCTTCATTTTTTTGCACTCTTAAATATATAATTTAACTAGTATAATTTCATAAAAATAGTTAATTGACAAGTCTTTTGGGTTCAATAATCTGGTTCTTTTAAGAGACACTATATTACTTGCGCCACCACGTACACTTGCGTGTACTTGGGAGCAACATTGTTATTGAGAATAAAATAAAACATGAAAAATTGATTATGGACAAAATCATGGAATTATAACAATGATTGTATTCATCTAATTTTACCTATTGATTACTTATATAAATACATCGCAATTCTTTTTTAGTAATTAATGATACATCTCAATTTTTGTTTATATTTTAATCTTTAAGACCACAAATTGACTAAAGTAACATAAATTAAACTTAAATCCCAATTGATTTTCCCCACCATCATCGAACTCGCTCTCCGGCGTCAAAACTCAACTTTTGCCCATCATCATTGAACTCGTTCTTTGGCGTCAAACTGAACTTCTGCTCACCATCGTCGAACTCTCTCTCCAGCGTCAAAACTCAACTTTTGCCTGTCTCTCTCCGTTAATTGATTCTAATTGTAAGTCGCTTCTATGTTTCTAATGAAATGAATAGCCTAAACTCTTTCCCTTGTGATTTTAACAATAAACATGTTGTAAATTCACTAAAGTTGCTTAATTTTTTTTGCGATTGATGGTTTAAAATTTGTACTGCTCTTCAATTTAGCGATCTACTCCTATTCCATAATTCACCTTTTCTGTTATTAGTATGTGAACATTTTGGGAGAAAAGAGGGGAAATTGTTCATCCTATGTGTTTTGAATTTCTAAATCATGGATAAAAGTTGTAGTATTAAAATTTTAAGATATTTACGAAATCCTTCCTACTGGTTTTAGAAGAGAAGAAATTGCAGGAAAAGAATAAAAACAAGAAAAAAAGATTATGAATTACTATTGGAAGATTGATATATTCTCACTACCGTCTATGAAAATTATTTATACTAAAACTACAACTTCTAAAACTAAAATTAAGCAAAAAGATATTCTGAAAATACCTAACTCCAAAAGTCCATAAAATACTATTTATTTAAAATTCAACTAGAATTAAAAAAGGCTAACTAGTTGAGTACGTTTATTTGAATAAAAATACTGTTGTAAGAACTTTACGATTCTGAAGAAAATTTTAATCACTACTTTAGGAATTGCAAAAGTTTGGTCTTCTATCTTGGAATCTCAGCACTTAATATCTGAAAGTGATCTTGTGAATAAATCTACATAAACATATTTGAGCTTGAAGTAAACTACATTCACTTCTCATTTTGACTGAAGCCATTGAGTACTAAATCTTTTTAGCATGTCCTCTTGCTTCATTTGCATCTTGAATTTAAACTTAACCCAATTTATTTTCTTGAAACATAGGGAACTCTTCCATTTCTTTAATTCCTTTATGAATATTAAAAGCTCCTTTAAAACTAACAGGTTCATATTAAGCTTGTGCTTTTATAATTCGAGGATCATCGTCTAATTTTTCAGTCAGTGATCTTTTTCATGTTCTACAGAAACATCTCCATTAGATCAAATAAAAAATATTTACATCTCATCTTAATATTTAAAATTTCCTTTCCAGCATTATCATTGATAAAGTAATACTTATCCTCAAAAACATACTTTGTATGTTTTTTCTACCAACTGATAAATCCTCAACATGTTGATCAATATCAAGTACATAAAGAACATTTGAAATTGCCTTATTACCTGAGCCTGTTTTGATGACAACAATTCCCTTTCCTTCAATAACAATCTTTTCAGTCTCCTCCTCCTCTCAATTGTTTAAACTCAATAGTATATCGCTTTACCTTCTACCCAAAGCCCTACATAATGATTTTTACCCCCAAAATCATTCAATTTAATTCATTCTCTCAAATTTCCAAACAACAAACTCTATGATAAAATTTATTGCTCTCCACACCAATAAAAAATGAGGAAAACAATATTAATTATTCACACTCCAACTATCAAACTCCAAAAACTATATAAAGAGAAAAGGTTAGACTATTTTTTTCAACACTTCAATACTTCCACCATTTTTTTTAAAAATGAAGCTCTCTTCTCTCTTCAAAAGGCAAAAAATCCACTTTTTCTCCTTTGCTATGTCAATTACCACATGGTGGAAACCTATAGCTCTTAAATATTTATCAAGAATGTTGATAATGACATTGTAGATTGGTAGATACATGAGCTCGTTACTACTATCACTATTATTAGTACTCTTTGACAATTTTGATGATGCCACTTCAAGAATTGAACTAGTTTCTTCCTTATAAGGATCCATCAAATACATAGGTGTTATAACACATCATCCATTAAATGGTAGAGACTCAATCCCATTACTTCTAGTACTACTATTACTCTTTGATGATGTTGATGATGACACTTCAAAAATTGAATTATCTTTTAAATGGGAAAAAAAACTAAGGGTCATCATCAACTTTGTCAAAAGGTAATAATAGTATTAGAAGTAGCGGGGTCGATTCTCTACCATTTAACAACTCATATGTTATAACACTTATAGATTTGATGGATCCTTATGAGGAATAAACAAGTTGAATTCTTGAAGTGGCATCATAAAAATTGTCAAAGAGTACTAATAATATTAATAATAGTAACATGCTCGATTATCTACCAATCTACCATGTCGTCATCAACATTCTTGTTAAATCTTTTAGAGTTCTAGGGTTTACACAATATGGCAATCAACATAGAAAAGTAGAAAAAGAAGATTTCTTGGTCTTTTGAAGAGAGAAGAGAGCTTCATTTTTTAAAAGTAGAAAAATTAAAGGGGGTAAGTATTGAAGTGTAAGAAAATAGTGTGACCTTTTCTCTTTATATAGTTGTTGGAGTTTGATGGTTGGGTTGTGAATAATTAATGTAATTTTTCTTATTTTTTATTGGCTAATATTATAGAGTTTGTATTTGGAAATTTGAGAGAATGAATTGAATTGGATGAGTTTTGGGGTAAAAATCATTATGCAGTGCTTTGGGTAGAAGGTAAAACAATGTAGTATTGAGTCAAAATAATTGAGAAAAGACTGCAATGACCCCAACTCAAAAATTCTATATTGACTCTCTAGAAGGCCTTCATGCTCTGTCTGGAGAGTCGTGGCCCATCAAGTGGGTCATGAAGATGCTCATCCCGACAGGGCTTCACTATTTAGGGCATAACTTTTTACTTCGAGCTTGGAATTAGGTAAGCCTGATGGAGTTTGAATGAGATCTCATAGAACTTTAATTTTGTAGGTGATGGTCCTCCTAATTCATTTTGTGATAGAACATGTGATCATTTAAAGTTGACCCTAAATCGTAAATCTAATAAACCCCTTAACGACAACTTCACGGCTCGCTTAGACGTTTGTGATAAATGTGGTCACTCCTTACCATCCAGAGACTAGTGGGAAAGTTGAGGTGGATTGCACAGCAGTTGTCCATTGATGGTGAGGGAGCAGACTGGGTGTTGGACCTCATAGGCCTTATCAGAAAGGCCAACCTCACTTTCACAGCAAAGTTCTTTTGGCTGTTAGTCTACCACCGCCTATCTCCCACGATTGCATATAACATTCTTACATGGGATAGAGCGGTATCGGTTGCAACATCGGTGGCCGGGTTGGAAATCTTCGCGAAGTTATTGATATCGGTGATACATGAGAGGGATTTTAAGACCTCTACTACTTACCCATTCACCTGTTTGATCTTCTAGTTATGCAAGGACGCTAGAGTAACCCTTTGGTAGTGTGATGTCCTCCGTACTTCGACCGAGACAGTGGATATAGGTATCATCAGGGATGAGGTCAATGTGGCGGCGCCCGGCGAGGGCCCCGATTTGGTTTGCAACCGCTGAGTGAGAACATGGCGGATACAGTAGAGTTAGCACAAGGGCACTAGTAGGGCACCCAGATCCTCATGGTCTACTCCACCATCAGCAGCATTGGTTCCGATTGCTAGGGTCCATAAGTTAGAGGCTCAGATGGCCACCTTGCTGCATTATATACAGCCTTGTATGTAGTAATCTATTGCCGAGGCTGAGGACCAGATTGAGAAGAGGGTGGCTGAACAGACGAAGCAGAAGATTCAAGAGTTCCACCATAACCTATATGCATTTGAGTTGCTAGTTCTAGCACACCTAGCCCCCACCATTGATTTGACTACTCTTCAGGAGGCTGTGGTGAGTCTACGGGCAGATGTAACAGTATACGTGAGATGAGGGAACCTGAGCCCGAGACTGCACCCGTTGAACTAGCGGAGGACACAGTTCTTGTTGTACTATTCACTGCCCCCATTGTACCACCTGATCCACGTGAGCGTGCCAAGAGGCACCGTTCCAGCCGCACCACTGATGGAGAAGATTCCCGTGCGATGAAGAAGGAGCGGATGAATCTTGAGGCGGCGAGGAGAGCCTCGTAGATTGATTAGGAGACCCTTCAGATGAGGGATCGAGTTTTGGCTGCTGGAGAATCTAGTTCCAGACCTGAGGCTGTTAAGGGAAGCACCACTGAGGGTCTACTACATAGGTTGCGGGTTACGAGAAATCGGACCTGCCTGTTTGTTGATCGTCGGCGCTATGCGCCTCAGGTTTGCTTCACCTACCACCCTGTCTTTATATTTTTATGCAGTTGGGGACAATTGCATGTTTTTTTATTGGGGGTGGTATAAATGGAAAGTGAGTGTTAGGTTGAAGTCTGAGTAGCCCAACTCATGATCCTTTCTAAGGGGTTTTCTTGCCTGTGTTCTTTTGCCCTAAGAGACTGATTACTTTGCTGTTGAACCGGCATGTGTCGTAACTTGTACAATGTATGAAAGTCAAATATGAAGCATGATGGCTAAACATGAATGATATCCTGTTCTAAGAAAATTCTTGCATGAATAGGTATAAAGAAGTTGAATGTGTTGGCTCTAATCATGACATCGAGATGCACCTGCATGACCCTCAATCTAACACTCAAAATAGGTGTCCAATAATCTGATATGGTAACGAGGTGTCAAGAGAGGTTGATAAAATTTGATTGTTCCACTATTGGTACCTATCTAGAACTTGCTCGGTTGGTCCTGCAAAAAGAATCTATGTTAGACAAATAGGAAAGGATCATATGCCTTGTTCAAATTAGCAAACATCTCGCCTTAAGTAAAGTGAATCAAATGAAATTGTTATCCCTTTTTTATCAAAATATGTTGCGCCTATAATAGACCTTTCTTTTCTTCACCAACTCACCTTCCCTTGGTATAATGTGTTGGCCCTGGTCCCTCCTTGGACATGTGCCCCTCGACTTAGGTCAAAATCATAAGTTGAGGGTGGCTAATACAGAAACTAACCTGGTCTTGGCCTTGACCCAACCTTAGGTAATATGTACCTCGACTCATGGCAAAGCCATAAGTTGAGGGTGGCTATTATGAGTGATGCCCCGAAAAGTGGGTATGAAAAGAGTAATATGGAAAAGAAAAGAAAAAGTGATCAAGAAAGGTGGCTCAGTCAAAATTATCAATTGAATAAAACAAAGGTAAAAAAAAGAATAATAATTAAAAAAAAAAGTAAAAGTCACTTTCACATAGTATAAAGGGGAAAGCAAGGTAAAGATGAAAAGAAAAGAAAAGAAGGGCATAAGAGATAATGAAAGATGTAGGACACTTAGTCGTAATGTCAAGAAGGGCAAAAAGTCACTAAAATGTACCTATATGTACCATACCTGACCCTAAGCCTACATTACAAGCCAAGAAAGTCGTATCGTAATCCTAAGAATCTAATGTGGTGAACTTAAGCCGTGAAAATAAGGGCAAGCCTATGGCGACAAGTACTAACTAGGTGTGAATTTGTTTTGAGCGTGAGTGTTGAATACTAATTCTTATACTCAAAGTTAAAATCACTGTGTGAAAAAGCAGGATATCTTTTAAAGTGAGGGCACTAGTTGCAATATCGGAAAGTTCACACCTTGTCTAGAGACAAAAGAGTAAAGGTGTCAGTATGTCATGGTCTGATCCATATGAGCGAGCTTATCATGCCTAAGAGTAAAAACATGCACTAAAGCAACAAACAAGTTGGGATTGATAGCCATGTGATTACGAAAGCTCAAAAGAGGATACTTTTGTACAAAGTGTTATATTGAGTCATAATGCGTCGCTTGAGGACAAACAATGAATTTAAGTTCAGGGTGTTGATGTACCGTGGTTTCACGGTACTATCAATGCTTTTTCCATAAGATTGGTGTGTGTCTAGAGCCTTTTTGTAGTAAGTTTAATATGTTTTTATCTTTGTTTTGCAGGAAAGGTGTCCAAAACCAAAACGCAGAAGGCTGTAGAGATTTAGTGCAGAGTTGACCCACAAAGGCCATCGACGGTCTGTTGTCACATCGACGGACCATAGATGATGACCGTCGACTGAAGGTTCAGGCATCTGGAAGCAACTTGGGGAATTCTGACCAAGTGTGGGGCTACGGAAGGATCGACGGTAATCGGCGGACCGTCCTAGTAAATCATCGATCTGATCAGAGAATGTCCCAGTTCTCGAAGTTGAAGAAAAGCTAAGTATGGAACGACTGAAGGCATCGACGGACCGTAGGTGCATCGACGGACCATGTTGTTGGTCCGTCGATTGGATCAAAGAAGATGCTAGTTGAAGGCTAAAAATGATGCTTGGATCAAAGAAGATGCTAGTTGAAGGCTAAAAAAGATGCTAATCTGGACTTACGGAGGCAGTCTACAATCCGTTGTTTCATCGACGGACTGTCTGTGGGGGTCTTCGATTGAAGTCGTGTTGTTTTGGACAACTTTCCTTATTTGAATTCCTTTTATTTTAGGAAACTGTTTTTTTATAAATAGAGTGTAAAACCTCATTTTTGGGGTTGGATTCTATTACTATTTTTCTTAATATGTTCTTTGAAATTTGTTTTTGCAACATTGGCATTAATTCAAATTTCTAGATTTGATTTTCAAGTAATTTTTGTGGTTTCAAGTTGAATTTCTGGATTTTTTTTCGAATTTCTCACAGTAAGTTCATGATTTATTGTTTATCAACCATGAATTGTGTTCTTCTCTGCATGGGTAACTAAATCCACAACTAGGGTTGTGGGAACAATGGGTGATAAACAAAGTAAACCTAGCTTAATAACAATTCTCAAATAGATTATTGCATGCATTGGTAATTCTTTCACTTAGAATTCTTTTTAATGAGTGCACGCGTTAGAACTCGCCTTCTTGCTACTTGTCGGACCAAAGGAGGTAGTTAATAGGAAAAGAATTATCAAGATAGATTTAGTAGTATACTATCTAATAGGCTAGTCTTGATTGGTTCAAAATAATAACTAAGTCATACAACGAATATTATGCTTAATATGAAGTAAAGGTAAGGGTTAGTAACTTAGGCACATGTAGCCGGACCAAGGTAGGGGGTGAAATTCTCTAAATGCCAGATCAAGGATTTAGAGATACCTAACTTATCACTTTGCATGCAAAACACTAGGGAAGAATTGTTATAGCTTGGGATACGACGTTATGCACCTATGAGGAACACTTGCACCCTAGTTTCTCTCACAACTTGATAAACACCAAAGATTTAATCCTGTTACTTGATTTACATAGCAATATTAAAAGATATTTGTTTCACAAAATCCCCCCTCTAATTTCCTATTTTCGGAAAGGACTTGACTAAATAGAAGTAATCATACATTGGAGTTAAGTCTAAACCATTTTTCTCGTAGAATCGAGCCCAACCTACCTATTGAGTTCTTTACTTGATACAAACGCTTATACTTCTTTATAGAGGTATAATTTGATCATATCAGTTAAGCACTACTGAGATCCAGAAAACTTTGTGGAAGTGTTGAAGAAGGTGTTTGATGTGATGCATGTGGTTGACACTGAAAGGGTTGAGCTAGCTGAATACCAACTCAATTATGTGGCTACGACTTGGTTCAATCAGTGGAATGAGGGCAGGGATGAGGATGCACCACCTCCAAGTTGGGCATGTTTTAAGGAAGCCTTCTTGGGGCATTCTTTCCCCGAGAACTGAAGGAAGCAAAGGTGCGAGAGTTCCTTACTTTGAAAAAGGACTCTTTGAGTGTTCATGAGTTAAGGTTAAAGTTTACCCAACTGTTTCACTATGCTCTGGAGATGGTTAAGGATATAAGAAGCATGATGAGCCTGTTTGTTGCTGGCTTGGGTCGTGCTTAAAACAAATAAGGTAGGGCTGCAATATTGATTGGGGACATGGAAATTTCAAGGTTAATGGTCTATGTGAAACCAGTTGAAGAGGAGAAGATAAAGAACAGAGAGGATAAGAAGAACAAGAAAGTTTAGACTGGTAATGAGTCTGGTTAACATAATAGGTGGTTCAAGTAAATCCCAATTTCAGAAACAAAAGAGGAAGGCACCATCATCTGCTAGTGCTTCTGCGCCTAGAAACAGAAAAGAGTATAATGGCCAGAATTCGGAGAATTTCAAGTCTAGACTAGCCCAGTCCCAAGGTAGTGTTGCACAAGGAGGTAGTTCGGCTACTGCATGTGGTAGGTGTTGTAGAAACCAAGTTGATAAGTGTCATGATGGCTAGTTGGGTTATTTCAAATGTGGTCAAGAGGGGCACTACATGAAGAGTGTCCCAAGAATAAGCAGGGATGTAGAAATCCGGGCAACAAAGCCCAATATTCATCAGTTGCTCCACCCGACAAGGCTGCACCAAGAGGAGCCATTTCTGGTACTGGCGGAGGGGAAAACCATCTCTATGCAATCACTAGCCGCCAAGAGCAAGAGAACTATCAAAATGTTGTCAAATGTATAATCTAAGTCTTTATTTTTGATGTTTATGCTGTGTCAGACCCAGGAGAAAGTTTATCTTTTGTAACCCCTTATGTTGCAAATCAGTTTGAGATTCTTCCTGGAAAACTTTATGAACCCTTCTGTGTTTCTACACGTGTTGGGGAGTCTATTCTAGCAGAAAGAGTCTATCGTGATTGTCCAATTTCCATCAATCACAAGAAAACCATGACTGATCTAGTAGAGTTATACATGGTATATTTTGATGTCATTCTAGGTATGGAGTGGCTTCATGCCTGTTTTGCATCAATAGATTGTAGAACTCGAGTTGTCAAGTTCCAGATTCCTAATGAACCAGTCATAGAGCAAAGAAATAGTTCAGCAGTGCCTACAGGTCGTTTCATTTCATACGTTAAAGTGAGAAAATTAGTTTCAAAGGGGTGTGTCTATCACTTAGTCCGTGTTAATAACTCAAGTGCTGAGGTACTTTCTCTTCAGTCAGTTCCTATAGTGAAAGATTTTAAAGAAGTCTTTCATGATTATCTACATGGATTCCCACCTGAAAGAGAGATAAATTTTGGCAAACACATCATTCTAGATACTCCTTCTATCTGTATTCCGCCATACAGAATGGCACCAGCAGAGTTAAAAGAGCTGAAACAACAATTCAAAGATTTGTTAGATAAAGGCGTCATTTGACCAAATGTCTCACCTTGGGGCGTTCCGCTCTTATTTTTAAGGAAAAAAGATGGCTACCTTAGGATGTGTATAGACTACCGTCAATTGAATAAGACGACCATTAAGAATAAATATCCTCTTCCAAGGATAGATGATCTTTTCAACCAGCTTCAAGGGGTTTCTTGCTTCTCGAAAGTTGATCTCAGATCAGGCTACCATTAGTTGAAAGTTAGGGAATGTGATATTCCAAAGACAACTTTTATAGTAAGATATGGTCATTATGACTTTTTATTTATGCCCTTTGGTTTGACAAATGCACCAGAAACACTCATAGATATTATGAATAGAGTCTTCAAACCTTATTTAGATCTGGTTGTCATTGTCTTCATTGATGACATATTAGTTTATTCAAGGAATGAAGAAGATCATGCTAGTCACCTCAGGACTGTTCTGCAGACTTTGAAAGATAAGGAGTTATATGTCAAGTTCTCCAAGTTTGAGTTTTGGCTTAAGTATGTGGAATTCTTGGGCCATGTCGTTTTCGGTGGGATTAGAGTTGATACCCATAAGATAGAAGTAGTTCAGAGTTGGCCTAGACCCACATCTACTATAGATATAAAGATTTTCTAGGGTTTAGTTGGCTACTATAATAGATTTGTTAAAGGTTTCTCATCTATCTCGTATCCTTTGACCAAGCTAACTCAGAAGACATCCAAGTGTCAATGGTCTAAAGCTTGTGAGAAAAGCTTTCATGAATTGAAAAAGAGATTAACTACTACTTCGGTTTTGACCTTATTAGAGGGTACACAAGGTTTTGTGGTGTACAGTGATGCATCGAGAGTTGGTTTGAGCTGTGTGTTAATGCATAATGACAAGGTTATAACTTATGCCTCCAGAAAGTTGAAGGTTCATGATAAGAATTATCTGATTCATGGCTTAGAATTGGCTGTAGTCGTGTTTTATTTGAAGATATGGTGTCACTACTTGTATGGTTTTCATGTTGACATATTTACTGGTCACAAGAGATCCAATATGTGTTCACTTAGAATGAGCTAAATCTCAGATAGAGGAGGTGGTTAGAATCACTCAAAGATTGTGACATGAGTATTCTTTACCACCCAGGTAAGGCTAATGTACTTGATGACGCCTTGAGCAGGTTATCCATGTGGAGTACCGCCCATTTTGAAGAAGAAAAGAGGGAGTTAGCTAAAGTTGTGCACAGACTCACACGTCTGGGAGTCAGACGTATGGATTCAAAAGAAGGAGGGATAGAGTGACTAATGGGGCTGAATCATCACTAATGTCATAGGTGAAAGAGAAACAAGAACAAGACCCCATTTTTCTTGATTTGAAGTCAAATTTTCATAAGCAACGACTATCGAATTCTGAACAAGGGGGAGATAGTGTGCTGAAGTACCAAGGTAGATTGTGCGTAACTAAGGTGAATGGAATCCAAGAGAATATCTTGGAGGAGGATTATAGCTCTAGGTATTCTATTCATCTGAGTTCCACCAATATGTACCGCAATTCGAGAGAGGTATATTGGTGGGAAGACATGAAGGAAGATATTGTTGAGTTTGTTGATAAGTGCCCGATTTCCAACAAGTGAAAGTAGAGCACCAAAGGCCTTGAGGTTTGTCTCAGACTAAAAAACTTCTAGAGTGGAAGTGGGAGATGATTAACATGGACTTTGTCACAGGGTTGTTAAGATCTCACAGGCAGCATGATTCTATTTGGGTGATTGTCTATAGAATGACCAAGTCACCCAATTTCTTACCGGTAAAGACCACCTATTCAGCCGAGGATTATGCTAAGTTGTACCTTCAAGAGGTGGTGAGACTTCATGGAGTTAGGTCTTCATTATTTCAGATAGAGGTGCACAATGTACTGCACAATTCTAGAAATCTTTCTAGAAAGGTTTGGGTTCAAAGGTGAACTTAAGCACTGCTTTTCATCCTCAGATGGTGGACAAGTAGAGCGTACTATCCATACCTTAGAAGATATGTTGAGAGCATGTGTGATCAACTTCAAAGGGAATGGATATGATCACATACCTCTCATTGAGTTCTCTTACAACAACAGTTACCATTCGAGCATCCAAATGGCTCCATATGAAGGTCTTTATGGGTGAATATGTAGATCTCCTATTGGGTGGTTCGAAGTTGGTGAAACAGGGTTGATAGGACCATATCTACTTCACCAAGCTATGGAGTAGGTGAAAGTGATTCAAGAGAGTTTGAAAATGGTACAGAGTCACCAAAAGTCTTACACAGACGTTAGGAGAAGGTCGTTAGAGTTTGAGGTGGATGATTGGGTGTATCTGAAAGTTTCACCCATGAAGGGAGTTATGAGGTTTGGTAATAAGGGGAAACTTATTGATGTACCATGGTTTCACGGTACTCTCAATGTTTTTTCCTAAAGTTTAGTGTGTGTCTAGGGCCTCTTTGAAGTAGTTTTAATGTATTTTTCTTTGTGTTTTCAGGAAAAACTGTCCAGAATGAAAATGCTGAAGATGTGCTGAAAATTGCAGAAAAGATGACCTACGGAGCCATAGACGGTCCATCTACCCATCGACGGTCCGTAGGTGGAAACCGTCGCCATGAAGATGTTATACTGCCAAGGAAATATCGAGGAATTCTGAACAAGTGTGAGGCTACGAAAGGGATGAAAGCCCATCGTCTCATCGACGGACCATCCTGGTGATCTGTTGGTGTTAACAAAATGAAGCCTCTGTACCCGATTTGAAAAGATTTTAAGAGTGGAGCAACGGAGGCCAGTGACGGACCATCATTCTATCAACGGACCATCGTCTTAGTCCGTCGATGGTAACAGAGAGTTGGAGAAGAAAGCAGCTTAAAATAGAGTTGAAGTATCGACTGACTGAGGTGTCGACGGTCCGTCGTTACCTCGACGGTCCGACTGTTAGGTCATCGACGCGAGACGCATATTTGGACAGATTTTCCTTATTTAGGTTTCCCTTTATGTTTACGATTCTTTTATTATAAATAGGACCAAAAACCTCATTTTTGGGGTTAGACTCTTGGTTATTTTTATGATCTGTAATATTGGTTGTTGAATATTGGATTTTGGAAAATACTTCATTTTTCCGGAATCGTTTTTTGCATTATTTTCTCGAATTCAAGTGATTTTTTGTATTTTCTTTAATCTCATCAAAGTAAGTACATGAATTCGTGTCTAATTAATATGAATTCTGTAATTATGAACATGGGTAACTAAATCAATAACTAGGGTTGTGGAAACCATGGGTAATTAACAAAGTAACACTAGCTAACATATCAATTCTCGAATAGTTTCTTGCATATATTGATAATTCTTTCGTTTAGAAGTCTTTTTAACGACTGCACGCATTAGAACTCGCCTTGTTGCTACTTGACGGACCCGGGAGGTAGATAATAAGAAAAGAATTATCAACGTAGATTTAGTATATAATATCTAATAGGCTAGTGTCGATTGGTGCGAAGTAATAACTAAGCCATACATCGATTATGATGCTTAATATGAGGTAAAAGGTAAGGTTTAGTAAAGTACACACACGTAGCCGGACCAAGATGCGGAGTTAAATTCACTAGTTGCCGGACCAAGGAATTAGGGATACGTAACTTACCACTTTGCATGCAAGATACTAGGACAGAGTTGTTATAGGTAGGGTTACTACGTTACGAACCTATGGGGAACACTTAAGCCCTAGTTTATCTCATCATTTGATAAACATCCAATATTTGAACTAGCTACTTGTTTATATAGACTTAAATAATTACTTTTGTTACACAAAATTCCCCCCTTTAATTGTTTATTTCCGGAAAGGACTTGACTAAATAGCAGTAATCATAGATTAAAGTTAAGTCTAAAACATTTTCCTCGTGGGATCGACCCCAACCTAACATTTAGGTTCTTTACTTGATACGACCGCTTATACTTCTTTAGGTAAGTATAGTTTGAGCGTCTTAAATTTTGGCGTCACTGCCGGGGAAAATGACTTTTAGATTAATTTTAATCACATTACCAAATTTTAGTCAACAATTTCCTAATTTTACATTTTCTTTTTCTATTTGTTTTTGTCTCTCGTTGGTCTAGCTTTAGTGTATGCCAAGTACATGGAGTCAAGAAGAACCAATACTTCCACTTGATCCAGAACTAAACCGCACACTTCGCAGAATGAATATTCAAAACAATCCTGCTTATATCGATGATGAGATCAACCCTCAATTTCCCCCACCGATTGATGCTCATAATCAAGTGGTTATTGATAACCCTGGTAAAGGTAATTCGAGGAGGCAACCTCCCGCCCCACGCCCTCAAGAGTACTATAGGGGAAATGTTAACATCTCTGACTCTGATTGTCCACTTGTCCTACCTCCTCTACCACATGGTCATACTTTTGGGGTAACTTGTAGCTTGATGCAGATGTTCACCGCTAGAGGTTTGTTTTCGGGGCTACCATATGAGGATCCACATGCTCACATCGCCAAACTAAGGTTGGTGTTTAAGAGTTGTGCAGGGAGGCCAGACTTAGACAAGGATGTAATTGGCACTACTAGAAATTGGACTTACTGCCACACTTATTTAGCAACGGTTATACTATCGAAGCAATAGCTCACCTATTACAATGGTTATAACCGTGGCCAAATATCCTTAAATCTAATAGAAAAGTTCTTAAAATAAACTATTGCATCATCCCTATAACCGTCCCTACAGAGAATCTATAGCAACAAGTTTTAGAACTGTCGCGATAGATAACTCTATGGCAACAGTTTTTTTTAGAAAAATAATTATGATTTTGTAGCCTTAAATATTTTTCCCTCCTAAAAAAATATATATTTCCTCCAATATAATTTGGCAAAGAGACATTAGTCCCTCCTAAAAATATAATTCTGATATATTAGTACCTTATTGAAAAATGTAAAAGAAAAAGAATGAAATCTATTTCAGATGCTAAAACCCTTATTTTCCAGAAAATTTCATCATAGCGATGTGAGAGAGACTTTTTTGGGTGAAGTTGTGAAGGGAATTTTTGAAGATTTTGTTCAAAAAAATGAAATCTGTTGGTGAAGCTCGTTGGTGAAGCTGTTGGTGAAGCTCGTAGGTGAAGCTGTTAATGAAGCTCGTTGGTGAAGCGGTTGCTGAAGCTCGTCGAGGAAATCAACTAGCTTGTTCTTTTTGGTGATGTTTTTGAGGTTCGACTACGAATTCGTCTTAAAGGTTAATAATGTTTAAGTTTTCTATGCTAGTTCATAATTTCTAAGTCCCCATTGAATTAATTTTGAAAAATCTTAAAGAATAATATATGGGTTAGTCTTAAATCTATGTTATTTGCTCCAATATAGTTAGTGTATAAACTTTCCCTGTTTTATTCTGTGATATATAGTGAAATTGGAAAAGAAAACATTCCAAAATTTAAAGTTACAGTTGAGTATTTAGGGTTAAACATGAAGTGGATTTAGGGTTAAACTTGAAGAGTATTTGGGATTGGGTAATGCTCTAGATTCAAAACATTAATGTTTTCTGGTTGTTTGTGCTCTATGCAAGCTGAGTCACTATGCCTAATGACTTTAAGATAAGCTAGATTGCTATTGAATATGCCCTCTATATTGTTTAAGAGTTGTCTTGTCTTTATTGGAATGAATTTGATTTACTGTTGATGTTGATGCCTAGTGATGGACTATTTGATTTCAAATTGAGTGCGTCTGACTTGTTGGAGGTATAAGCTATGTTTTTCTGTTTGTTGTTGTTTTGTTCGTGAGTGATATGACTTTAATCACTGGTTCCGTCGAATTGTATAGTAAATTATGTCTTAGGAGTTACCTATCAATTTTATTTAAGTTTGGTTAGCACGGTTTCTAGTTTTCTGGTTCCTTTACTGTTCCTATAGTTCAACTTGTGTGCTTGCTTCCTTTTACATACCGGAAATTTATTTGGCTTGATCTTCCAGTAGTTTGGTTTGTGATTTTTTGCTTCTGGAGAACAATTGAATGCTTCCATAAAAAGGTGAATAATGTTTATGTTATCTCTGCTAGTTCATTTTTTTTAATTAAGCTTGGACCATTGGTCCCATTTTATTGAAAAAGAAAGTCAATTGGACTCAAAATGAGACAATGAAACAGAGAAAAAAACATAAAAAACCAAATAAACAACTGTAAATTTCCATCCAATTCTTGTTCATTTTCTTTCTTCCTTGCATATGAAAATGTCTTCTTCTTTGTAGGTGTACCTTCCGGTGGGAAATCTCATAAGAGAGTCAAAATCTAGTGCTCCAAGATTGTGGATCTGTAAGTATTTCTCTCTGACTTTTTTTTCTTCTAGCTGAATTCTTCCTTAATATTCCCCATTTGATGTGAATCTGGACAAAAATTGCTCCCAAATTACTTCCTACTGGTATTTGTTTCACTTTTTATTGACTGATATAACTTAAGCTAGTTAATTTTTGAACAACTCTCTTGTCCTTTGACTGGATACAAACCTTGATGTTAATATTGTAGTTGTGTGACCCTGTGTTCTCTCCTCTGTTTTTGTATTCATATTGCCAATCTCAACTTGTTTGGGATTAAGGCTTAGTTATCTTTAATTTTGATATTGATTATTAAGGGATGTTTAGACTTGAGCATCACTGTCGTCTTTACTTTGAAATACATTCTATTTTGATATGGTCTATGCGTTTTGCTTGTTGGATTGAATGTTATCTTCCCTTATGAGTCACTGCCAGCATAAACTTTGACACATGATTCCCTATTTATTTGTTAAAGTTAATGTCACTGTGTGGATTTGTGCATTTTGCGATATTGTTTTGATCATTCACGAAGCACACAATTATTTGCTTTGTGTTATTTACCACTCACTTTACATGTTCGTTGTGTTTTTTTGGATGCGATGTCTATATTTTAAACTGGCTATATCATTTTTTCTACAAGTGTGTTAGTCTTAGGAATTTGTGTGTCAGTTTTTAACTTTGACATTCCAATTAATCGAAATGTGTGGAACATTTATTCATTTTTTTGTACAAGTGTGCTATCTTTCTCTTTGAGTACTTAATGTACATTCTATGAAGCTATATTGTATCTCTAGACCTAACATAAGCCGCAGCAAGCTGGAGTTTAGAAATAACTTCAGAAACCTCAAAAGAGTGAAATAAATTAAATCATGCTCCAAAAGTGAACCTGAACTAATCAATCAAGTACCTTTATCTTATAATTCCACCAATTGGCTTCCTAAAAACACTCTAAATCTTGTGTGTGATTGTGGACAGTGTACAGAAAATATTATTAGAATGTCCCTTAAGGGTACATTTTATTTTTACTCTTTGTAAGACCTTGGTGATTGATTTGTTTAAGTATTGCAAAAGTACACTGCCATACATTCTATTATCACATAGGTTTGAATAGTCGTAGCTATGAGTCAACAAGAATCTTCAAAAAGAACAAAAAAAGCCAAAAAAGAACAAAAAAAGCCAAAAAGAAGACATTTGCTAAATCGGGATCGTTATCATTCTTGGCAAATAAGAAACGGCGGTTATTGACAATAAATGAAATTATTGAAGAAATAGAGTGCGAGAAAGGACACTGCACAAATCAATTAGAGCACAACAATCAGTGGCACCACAATCTGAAGCAAAAAGACAATCTGTCGAGGAGCAGCCTATTAAGGTGTTGCCTTTTGAAAATCAACCTGTCGAGGACCTGCCTCTTGTGCAGCCTGTTGAGAAGCTGCATCTTGTGCAGCCTGTCTAGGAGCTGCCTCTTGAGCAGCATGTCAAAGCTTTTCCTTTCGAGGATCAAGTGCGAATGAATTCTGTCACTCCTCAAACAGATGATCAACCTGAAGAATAAGGTAACATATAAGCCTACGACCTATTAAATGTATTCATATTTTTTAATTATATTTCTTCTATTTTCTTATAGCTGAAGATGTTTCCAGTCCAAATAAAAGAGGTAGAACGCAAATGCATGATGTTCATGCCCGAAAATAGCGTAAGATGATCATATGGAATAGTCAAAATCTACCTGTTGGTCCTACTGATGATGTTATCATAGAGTTAAGTAGCTTCTAGGAACATTGGCTAGAAATGCGATTCTTTTCCCATTTGATATATTGGATTGGAGGAGCATGGACACTAAAAAGGATTTATGGGATTATACCAAGGTTTGTAGTTTACAATAATTATTTATTTGTAAACTCTTTTTTCAACTTTCTAGCCAAAAGTGTAAAGAAACAAACAAAATCTTAAGACTTAATCACTTCTAGCTTGATCACATTATGTTTAGTCAATACTAATTCTAGTTTGAATGTGATACTTCTAGCTTAATCACTTCTTTGGGCTGCCTTCCCAAGGAGGTTACTGTACTTAATTAATTTTGCGAAAAGATTGCTAAATTATTTATATATTTTTAATTGTATGTAGGTAATGAAATCGACGAAGGCGATGAAAGCAGTAGTGAAGACTTGAAATAGGAGCTGAATTATTGATGTTCTAGAAATGTTATATTTTTTAAATTGAAAAGTGCGGTGCATGTGTTTCACTTTTTTTTTGAATGCTGTAAAAAGATTTGTATATTTGTCTTTTATGATATTAGAATCACGGATCTTGAATTCCAATTTTGGTAATAAAAATTTATTCTCATGAGCGATTTATGTGTATTTTTATGGTATATTGAGCTATTGCAGTATTTATGGTATATTGAGCTACTGCAGTAATGGCTATGTGTATTTTTATGGTACAAAATGTTGTGGAATTGGACCAATAATATATAGGTAGCAATAACTTAAGTATAATTGTTGCATTATGTCAGAATTGTTGCAATACGCTGTTAAAACCGTAAAAATAGCAATTGAGCGATAATTTTATAATTTTTAAAATTGTTGCATTACCCTATAAAAACCGTCACAATAGAATGAAATTGTATGTAGAATCGAAAGAAAAACTGTCGCAATAGCCTACTCCATTGGAAATGAATGTGAAGTATCGTCATGAGGAAGACGATCTTCTTCCTGATCCAACTATGTTGCGACAATAAGTTGGGATTCTAAATTACCTTACTATTAGTCAGATTGATATCTCTTTTGTAGTGCAACAAGTTAGTCAATTTATGCAAGCTCACCATCATCTCCACTTGGTGGCTGTTCGTCGCATCATTCGGTATCTTCTAGGAACATCTACTCATGGATTGTTCTTCCAAATGGTTATCCTATTCGTCTTAATGCTTTTAGTGATTTGACTGGGCGGGATGTCCTGATACTCGTCGTTCAGTCACTGGTCATGGAAAAGTAAAAAGAAAGATCATGTGTCAAAATCTTCAACTGAGATTGAATATCGATCCATGTCTACTGCTTGCTCTAAGGTTGTATGGCTTCATGGATTACTTGTTGAGACTGGATTTCCTCAATCTCATCCTACTCCTCTCCATGTTGATAATATAAGTGCTATTCAGATTGCTACTAATCCTGTTTTTCATGAGAGGACAAAACACATCGAAGTAGACTGTCATTATATAGGAGAATCTATATATAAAGGAGTCATTTGTAAAACCCAATATCCAAAACAGACCAAAAATCAGATTTTTAGAAAAATCTGCAGGTGCAACCAACGGGCCATCGACGGACCGTAGACTGACCTACGGTCCGCCCTGCACGTCCGTCAATGGGGTCAAAAACCCCCAAAATCTCAGGCCAAGAAAATTTGGTTAAGTCATGATCGACGGATGGACCTATAGTCTATAGATCAGACAACGGTCCGTAGTCCGTGACCATTGATCGATATCTCATTCACCCACTCTCATACAAGACCCACGGATGACCAGCACGGTCCGTACGTCTGACCGTAGGTGGGAATTAGCAGACAGTTGACGGGGAAATGCAATCGAGTCAACTTCAAATGTTTATAACTCTTAGCACAAAATGAATTAGGTGTTCCATGACCTACCCACAGATATATAATTGAGTTAGCTTTCCATTGCCACCAACCTTGCAAAAATAATACCTCCGAATAAAACGTTATTCCCATTTTAGTTAAGCCTGTCGAACAATCCCAACCTACGGACCGAATGACGGACCGTCGATGGAACGACGGACCATCAGTCCTGCTCGTCGCTTGGTCCAACAGCAATTCACCCAAGGGTATTTTGGTCTTTTCCCACTTCGTTTAAACCATATGATACATTGTTTTGACCCTAAATCATCAGATTTTAGTTAATTTAAGCCTAGAAACATCACTAAAACTTACCCTAAGTCAAATCAATAATCAAAACTTAGAAAATTAGAAGCAAGAAAGGAGAAAAAAGTCAAGAACCCTAGTTCAAGAATGTAACAAGGTTTCAGCAGTTCCATCCCTGAAACCTAAGTGTTTCTCCGTGAATTTCATCACCAGGTATGTGGGATTTCACTAGTGGGTTCCTTTCACCCATTGGGTCCCTAGTTTTAAGTCAGCTCTTGAGTCTCTTATCATAATTAAACCTAGGGTTTCTAGAACTTTGATAGAACTTCAGGAATTTATTAGTTATATGTTACAAATAAGATTATCATGTTATTACTCAGATCATTTCATGAATTTTTGAACCCTAGCTTTACATTTTTTTATTTTTTGAATTACACATGCTAGGTTAGATATTTTAGCTATTCAGTTATACATGCCTCAGTTTTTAATGCATCATTATCAGATTAAATGTTGCATTCTCAGCTTGCATGTTCAGTTTTGAGCTATCCAGTATTTACAGAAAATTTAGACATTATCAGTTAACGATATAAATCCATGGGAGTAGCATAATACTGAGTTGGACTAGGGTTCAGCGTACCCAATTAGTCCTAGAACTACTAGCCAAGTAGGTTGTAAGTCCCCTCTGTGGGCAATCAGTTTAGTGATCACGCCAGTAGGCCTTTCTACCTTCCGCAGGGTATTGGGTCCTCTCTATGGGGCGTATACATCGGACACCACATTTAGTTCATGTTTTTTTATTATCGGTTATTAGTAGTTCCCATAGTTTAGTCAGACTCTCTTGCATTGACCATTTATCAGTATACTCAGTATTCAGTTTCAGCATGTCATAAATTAGTCATTGCATTCAGTTAACTCAGAATTCTATATGTCATATTCAGATTATTATACTTGCTTTTGTGCTTGTTCAGTTATGTTTTATTTCAGCTTTATTCTATCCTACATGCTCAGAACCTTTCAAGTACTGACGCATACGTGCGCTACATCTTCTCGTGATGTAGGTTAAGGTTCTCAGCACCCAGATCACGGATAGATCGATTTCTGATCTTCAGTTCAGCAGATTCAGTGGTGACTCCTCATTCTCCGAGTCATGAGTTTCTTTTCAGTAGTTAGTCTTTTAGTTTCATTTTTTGCTAGATTTAGCTGGGGCTTGTCCAAGTATTTCTAGTCTAGTTTAGAGGCTATTTTCCGACATAGTTTCAGCTTAGTAGTGAGTTAATATTTTCCTTGAATTAAACTCATCAGTTTTCATATATCTCAGATTTAGCATATGGGTATTCCCCCATCTTTTCATTTTAAGTATGATTTAGCTTCCGCAACAGTTTATTAGCTTTAGTATGCTCATGATCATGCCAGCAGGGTTAACTTGGGATCACTTGTGGTCCTAGATCCCGTGTCCGCGTCTCGGGGGTATCTCAGGGCATGACAAAACGTGGTACCATAGCATTAGGTTATAAGTGTCTTCGAATGTGTGAAAAGCCTCACTAAGTAGAGTCTTTTTCATGGGTGTGAAGTGCACCACATCTAATGAGAGGGAGGCTATGAAGTGTTTTAGGAAAAAACTTCACTTTCTTGTTACTCTTATCGTGCATGAGATATGATCTTATTCCATTCTAACTTGACGTTTTACGTTTCATATCATCCCTCATTATAAAGATAGTGCTAGGAATGCGAACGCAGGAATGTAAACGCAGCTCCTCCAGTCCTAGATGAAGAAGTATCTAATGCTGAGTTCAGGAATTCCATACAGATATTGGCTCAGAGTATGACAACATTGAACAATAAGAAGGTTCGAGTTCCAACTAATAACAATGGTGGATCAGTGACAGCTAGTATTTGACATTTCTTTAGAAAGATTCACCTGAGTTTCAGGGTCCCAAGTTGTGTGCGGACCCACAGAAGTTCATTGATGAGGTCAAGAAAATATTTGGTGTGATGCAAGTAACTGGTAGTGATAGGTGAAACTGGCATCCTACTAGCTTAAGGATGTGACTCAGATATGGTTCACCAAGTAGAAAGACAACAGAGATGACTTTGTCTTTTATAACTCAGTATAGCATTTCAATTCAGTGTTAGTCCAGAAACTCTCTCAGAAGCTTTCTCAGTCTCTACTCCAGTCCGTGACCCAGTTATAGATAGACAGGTATATAGAAATTGCCCTGTCACAGTATCTCAAAAAGTCACCTCAGCAGATCTTGTAGAGTTAGAAATGGTAGACTTCGATGTCATTCTAGGCATGGATCGGTTACATTCCTGTTATGCCTCAGTCGATTGTATAATTAGTATTGTTCGTTTACAGTTTCCAGACAAACCAATCCTAGAATGGAAGGGTAGTTGCTTTGCGCCTATGGGTCGATTCATTTGATACCTTAAGGCCAGAAAGATGATCTTTAAGGGTTATCTCTATCATCTAGTTCAGGTTAAGGATTATAGATCTAAAACCCCAACTCTTGAGTCAGTTCCAGTAGTCTGGGGGTTTCCAAAAGTATTTCCAGAAGATCTTCTCGGAGTCCCTCCCGAAAGGGAAATCAACTTTGGAATTTATCTCCCTCCAAATACCCAGCCTATTTCTATTCCTTCTTATAGAATGGCTCTAGCAGAGCTTAAGGAATTGAAAGAGCAGTTGAAAGACCTTCTATATAAGGGCTTCATCAGACCTAGTATTTCTCCATGGGGTGCACCAGTGTTGTTCGCAAGGGAGAAAGATGGTTCTCTCAAAATGTGCATTGACTATAGATTGTTGAACAAGGTCACAATCAAGAATAAGTATCCCATCCCAAGATTGATGACTTATATGACCAACTTCAGGGTGTTAGTAACTTCTCAATGATAGACCTCTGATCGGATTATCATCAGCTTAGAGTCAGAGATAGTGATATTCCGAAAACAACCTTCCGAACTCGGTATAGTTATTACGAGTTTGTTGTTATGTTTTTTGGACTAACCAATGCTCCTGCAGCTTTCATGGAGTTGATGAAAAAAGTGTTCCAACAGTACTTGTACTTGTTCGTTATCATCTTCATTGATGATATCCTCATTTACTCTAGGAATGAGGAAGAACATGAGAGTCATTTGAGAATTGTTTTACAGACTCTCAAGGATCACAAATTATTCACTAAGTTCAACAAATGTGAGTTATGGTTGCAATATGTTGCTTTCATTAGTCACATTGTATCTAGCGAAGGGATCCGAGTGGATTCACGGGATATAGAAGCAGTGAAACAATGGCCCAAACCTACCTCTGCTGCAGATATGAGAAGTTTCTTAGGAATAGATTGTTATTATAGAAGGTTCGTGGAGGGATTCTCATCCATAGCCTCACCATTGAATAGGTTGACTCAGAAGATGGTCAAGTTTCAATAGTCAGATGATTATGAGAAAACCTTCGCAGAATTGAAAACTAGATTGACTACAACTCCTGTGTTGACTATATCAGAGGGTTCAGATGGTTATGTTATCTATTGTGATGCATCTAGTGTTGGCCTAGGTTATGTGTTTATGCAGCGAGATAAGGTTATAACTTATGCTCTTATACAGCTTAAGGTGCATAAGAAGAACTATCTAACTCGTGACCTTGAGCTTGCAGCAGTGGTGCTTGCACTTTAGATATGGAGACACTACTTGTATGGTGTTCATGTAGATGTGTTAACTGACCATAAGAGCCTTCAGTATGTGTTCACCCAGAAAGAGTTGAATCTTCGACAGACGAGATGGCTTGGGTTTCATAAGGATTATGATATAAGTGTGCATTACCATCCATGTAAGGCGAATGTAGTAGCAGATGCTCTTAATATATTATCCATGGGTAGTGTCTCCCATGTTGAGGAAGAAATAAAGGAGCTAGTGAAGGAAGTTCACAAGCTTGCTAACTTGGGAGTTCGCCTTATGAGCATATCAGACAATGGTGTAACAGTTCAGAATGGGATAGAATCTTTTTTGGTAGTGAAGGTTAAGGAAAAGTAAGACAGTGATCCAATCTTGCTTGAACTTAAAGGTGCAGTCCACAATCAGAGAGTGGAGGTTTTCTCCCAAGGGGAGATGGTGTACTTCGTTACCAGGGTAGGTTGTGTGTTCCTAATATGGGCGAGTTGAGACAACATATTCTTTAAGAAGCCCATAACTCCAGGTATTCTATTTATGCAGGTGCCACTAAGATGTACCACGATCTATGGAAAGTCTATTAGTGGAATGGAATGAAGAGGGATATAGTAGATTTTGTGAGTAAGTGCCCCATTTGTCAGAAAGTCAAGGTAGAACATCAGAAACCAGGAGGTATGACTCAAGAGATCGACATTCCTAATTGGAAGTGGGAAGTGATCAATATGGATTTCATCACAGGGTTACCGCGTACTCGCAGACAACATGACTCCATTTGGTGATTGTTGATAGGATGAATAAGTCTTCTCGCTTTTTGGCGGTCAAAACTACAATTTCGAAAGAGGACTATGCCAAGCTTTACATTAACGCGATTGTGAGGTTACATGGGGTTCCTTTTCCTATCATCTCAGATAGAGGTCCTTAGTTTACCTCTCATTTCTGGAAGTCATTTCAGAAGGGTCTTGGTAGTCAAGTTAACCTTAGCATAGCATTTCATCCGTAGAAAGATGGACAGGCAGAGCGTACCATTCAGACCCTACAGGATATGTTGAGGGATTGTGTGATCGATTTCAAAGGTAGTTGGGATTATCACCTTCCTCTTATTGAGTTCTCCTACAACAATAGCTATCATTCCAGCATCAGATAGCCCCTTATAAGACTTTATATGGGTGTAGATGTAGATCTCATGTTGGTTGGTTTCAAGTAGGTTAAGCAGCTTTGATAGGGCCATATTCAATCCTTTATGCTATGGAGAAAGTGCAACTTATTTGAGATAGACTCAAGACAGCCCAAAGTCGTCAGAAATCCTATGCAGATGTAAGGAGAATGGAACTAAAGTTCCAAGTTGATGATTCGGTTTTCTGAAAGTCTCACCTATGAAAGGGGTGATGAGATTTGGAAAGAAATAGAACCTCAGTCCTAGATATGTAGGCCCTTACAAGATCTAGGAAAGGGTTGGCAATGTGGCATATGAGTTAGAGTTGCCAGCAGAATTAGCAGCAGTTCATCCGGTCTTCCACATCTAACTGTTGAAGAAATGCGTGGGTGATCCAGCCTCTATAGTGCCATTAATGAGTATGGCGGTGAAAAAAAATCTTTCTTATGAGGATGTACCAGTTGAGATTCTTTACCATCAAGTTAGAAGGTTGAGAAATAAAGAAGTCGCTTCAGTCAAGGTTTTGTGGAGGAGTCAGTCCATAGAGGGGGGAGCTACTTGGGAAGCAGAAGCAGCCACGAAGGCCAAGTATCCATACCTCTTTGCTTCCGATTCCAATTCAGCTTGAGGTAATAGTTCCTCTTTAGTTTTCCAGTGATTCATGCATGAATTAAGTCTTAGAATCATGTTCCCTTAGTTTGTACTTGCCTTTTCAGCATATTTGCATGTTCTTAGAACTCAATTCAGTCAGAAACTCAGTCCTCAGTGTTTGGTAGTAGGGTTTGCAGTTCTCTCGCTCTATTCCAGCTAGTTTAGTCTTCATTCGAGGACGAATGTTCCCAAGGGGGAGATAATGTAACACCCCTTATCCAAAATAGACCATAAACTAAAAATTTTCAGAAAAATCTACAGGTGCAACCAATTGGGCCATCGAAAGACCGTAGACTGACCCACGGTTCGTCCTGCACACCCGTCAATGGGGTCAGAAACCCCCAAAATCTCAGTCAAGGAAAATTTGGTTAAGTCATGATCGACGGACGGACTACGGTCGTAGGTCAGACTACACTCCGTAGTCCGTGACCGTCGATCGACACCACATTCACCCACTCTCTAACAAGAGCCAAGGATAACTAGCACGGTCCGTAGGTGGAACCACGGTCCGTTGGTCTTACCGTTGGTAGGATTAGTAGATAGTTAAGGAGGAAATGCAGTTTTGTCAACTTCAAATATTCATAACTCTTAGCACAAAATTACTTAAGTGTCCCATGACATAACCACAGATAAATAATTGAATTAGCTTTCCATATCCACCGACCTTGCTAAAATAAGACCTCTGAGTAAAAAGTTATGCCCGTTTTAGTAAAGACCTTCGAATAGGCCTAACCTAAGGACCAAATGACGGACCGTTGATGGAACGACGGACCGTCACTCCTGGTCATCATTAAGCAGACAACAATTCAGCCAGGGGTCTTTTGGTCTTTTCCCACTTTGCTTAAACCCTATGATACGTCGTTTTGACCCTAAGTTATCATATTTTATTCAATTTAAGACTAAAAAATAACTAAAACTTACCCTAAGTCAAATCATTAATCAAAACTTAGAAAATTAGAAGCAAGAAAGGAGAAAAAGGTCAAGAACCCTAGTTCAAGAACGCAACAAGGTTTAAGCAGTTCCAGCCTTGAAATCTAAGTACTTCTCCATGAATTTCATCACCAGGTATGTGAGATTTCACTTGTGGGTTCCTTTTACCCATTGGGTTCCTAGTTTTTAGTTAGTTCTTGATTCTCTTATCATGATTAAACCTAGGGTTTCTAGAACTTTGATAGAACTTCATGAATTTATTAGTTATATGTTCCAAATCAGATTATCATGTTATTACTCAGATTATTGCATGAATTTCAGAACCCTAGCTTTGTATTTCTTTAGTTCTTGAATTACACATGCTAGGTTAGATATTTCAGCTATTCAGTTATACATGTCTTAATTTTTAATGCATCATTATCAGATTAAATGTTGCATTCTTAGTTTGGAAGTTCAGTTTTGAGCTTTCCAGTATTTACGAAAAATTCAGACATAATCAGTTAACTGTATAAATCCATGGGAGTAGCATAATAACGAGTTGGACTAGGGTTCAGCTTACCTAAGTAGTGCCAGAACTACTAGCCAAGGAGGTTGTAAGTCCCCTCTGTGGGCAATAAGTTAGTGATCACGCCAGCATGTCTTTATACTTTAGGAAGGGTATATTGGGCCCTCTCGATAGAGCGTATACATCAAACTCCACATTTAGCTCATGTGGTTTTATTATCAGTTAATAGTAGCTCCTACAGTTCATTCAGACTCTCTTGCATTGACCATTTATCGGTATACTCAGTATTCAGTTTCAGCATGTTATAAATTGGTCATTGCATTCAGTAATCTCAGAATTCTATATATCATATACAGATTATTATACTTGCTTTTGTGCTTGTTCAGTTATGGTTTATTTCAGCTTTATTCTGTCCTACATGCTCAGTACCTTTCAAGTACTGATGCATACGTGTGCTACATCTTCTCATGATGTAGGTTCAGGTTCTCAGCACCCAGATCATGCATAGATCGATATCCGATCTTAAGTTCAGCATATTTATTGGTGAGTCCTCATTGTCCGAGGACAATAGTCATGAGTTTCTTTTTAGGAGTTAGTCTTTTAGTTTCAGTTTTGGCTAGATTTAGTTGGGGCTTGTCCTAGTATTTCCAGTCCATTTTAGAGGCTATTTTAAGACATATTTAGTTTCAGCGTAGTAATGAGTTAATATTTTCTTTGTATTAAAGTTTCATATATCTCAGATTTATCATATGGGTATTTCCCCATCTTTTAATTTTAAGTATGATTTAGCTTCCGTAACAGTTTATTATCTTTAGTATGCTCATGACATGCCAGCAAGGTTAGCTTGGGAAAACTTTTGGTCCTAGTTTCGTGTCCGCATCTCGGGGGTACCTCGGGGCGTGACATCATTACTCTTCCACATGTGTCTAGTGATCTTCAAATAGCTGATGTGTTTACAAAATCTATGGCACGACAATGCCATCAGTTTCTAGTAAGCAAATTGATGTTTCTTGATATACCGACATCAATTTGAGGGGGGAACTTAGCATAGTCAAAATCGAAATAATTGTATATATTAATGTAATTAGATAGTGATATAAATTAGCATGATCATATAGATTTGTTGTAAAATCAAAAGAATAAATACTGTGATAGAATAGCGGATTTGGAGGGATTGAATAGCAGATTTGTAGAGATAGAATAGCCGATCTTTAGGGATAGGAATGACGGATCTTTAGGGATTTGTAATATTTATTTTCTCTATATAATGGAAATACTTTCACTTTGAGAGGCATTCAACAAAACTAACATGAACAACAAACAGATTCATAAATATGTTTTGACGAGCCATTCTAAAACATCAAAAGAGTGGTTGGGACGTAAACCATACACCACGTACAAAGTCTTACGAATAAAAAGTGAGAGAAATAAAATATCTTTATGGTTTTTCCCTTGGAGTATGAGGACTCACCAATCAAATCAAGAATAGCAATCCAAATTTAGATGCAAGAGAGAACATGATTGTTCGACCTTATATTTGCATAAAATATAGGCACAAGTATGCATTAATACATGAAATGTACTAAGTATGATTAAATATGTATAAACATATATATGATATCATGATAGTCTTAAAAACAAGTAATGCATGATGTTGCTCCCAATTGCACACGCAAGTGTACGTGGTCATGCAAGCAAGATAATGGCTCTTAAAAGAACCATATTATCAAATCCAAAGAACTTGTCAATTAACTTTTTTACTAAATTATACTGGTCTAATTATTTAATTAAGATTGCCAAAAGAAAAAAATGGAGGAAAAAAATAATAAAAATTGTTTACAATGGTTGGAAAATTCCAGTGTGCTACAATGTGCAAGGGATCTCATGTATCGTATTTTAGATAAAGAACTAATTTTAGTCGTCAAGTTATTGGTTTACAGGGTTAATTGTATAAGTCGGGTTCACACCTCTGGTGGCCTACTCCAGTAAACTATCTAACACATCATTGAGCAGGGATAAATAGATTAACCGACGAGCATTTATATTTGATTATATTTCGTAACCAAGCAAGTTGTTCATCCGAGCGTCACTCCTGAACACAAATCACCTCAATTAAATGGATCGATCGAGTTCTCTAAATTCTCTAGTTTATCTAACCCCTTCTCTCTCGATTTAAAGATTAGACAATAGATTTATCTTGTGGTGACAAAGCACAAAATACTAAAACAAGAATATAGAAGTAACTTACAATGAAAACCAAGAATTAATTCATAAACCTCAAATAATCAACATTGAATCCTTAGATACAACCCTAGAACAAGAGTTTTTATCTATTAATGTCTAAGAAAATAATAAGAAAAGAACCCTAAAAAGTGTTGACAACTTTATACTTTGTTGTCCTCTAATTGATCTTCCCCTCTGTTGATCTCCCAAAATAATTATTTTATGGTCTATTTATAGATGTATAATACCATAAATAAAACAACTAAGTCAAAAAAAAAAAATTAGGAATCCAAAACCAAGAGAAATAAGAATTCCTCTACGCGTGAAACACCGTAGCCGCCGCCACTTGCACTCTTGTCTTCCTTTGTTTCCACGTGGCAATATTTCCTTTTGCATTTTGCAATAAGCCCCTTATTATTTATATATTATTTATCCAATTTAATCCACTAAGTTTCCTGCTTGATTCCGTTATTCAACCGTCTAACTTGAACTCGTTTTAGCTCCAAATATTTTCAACTTTGCACCAATTTACTCAAACTAATAAAATACACTATTTAGCGCAATCCATAAAATTAATGTTCAAAAAGGAAAAATGCAAGTAGGAAATGGGAGTCAAATAATACTTAGAAATATAAATAATAATAATTAAAAATATAAAAAAAATTCCTCACATCAACACCCCACACTTAAACTTTTGCTCGTCCTCGAGAAAGAATTACATCTCTTCTCAAAAAACCATACAAGGTATGTCATCACTTTGGTTAATAAAAAAAATTAGGCCATATGTAATTTTTCAAAACATCAAGTAGACTACTCAATAATTATGCGAAAACATCCTAATAAACACCAAACCACTAACCTCCTAACCTCAAGGAAAGACTTTAAACTCATCAAATTAAAGCTTGCTCCTCTATTCTCAACAAAGAAAGCTAATAAAATCACCTATCTATCATGAAACAAGTGACCTCATAAAAACAAATAAATTAAGGACTTAGCATCAAATAAAAACTCTCACATTCACAATAAAATTCATATGTATGCACAAAGAACCACATGTTGCCCATTTTGTACATCTCCACTAATTAAGCATGTGCTTGAATATAATCAAGTAGGACTTAATGGGTTGTAATGTAGGCTAGGGGACAAGTAGGAAAATTATATAATAGTGACTTACACTTCCTTAAGCACTTGCACTTTAAGACTTTTTCACCTATTAGCTTCTTCTCTTTATTTTCAACCCTCTGTTCAACAATTATTTGATAAGTAATTCTCATCATCTCAAGAATGCTTCAATATGCTTTTTCTCTATTTTTTAAGTTTTCAATCATAATAGCAACCCTTAATTTAAGTATTTTACATGCATTAAGGTGCACAATGTTATTGGAAAGACCATGGTCATCATCAAGATAACTTCTTTTGTTCATCTCTTTATGTTTCTATGTCGCATTCTTTCAAAGAGGGATTTTTAAAAACTTTGTAGCTCTCATTGATAAACCTTTTACACTCAACCATCAATTTTCTTCTGATTTAAAGATTAGAATAAGTCGATGCTACAGTGTTCAAGGAAGCAGGGTGCAAAGACTAGGGATTCAACAAAAAGTAAAGGCAAAAATACGGCTACCACTAAAACGCTACAGGCTCAAAGGGGCTACTAATGATACATGATAAGGACAGCAAAGTGTGGCTAAGTCACAGGATTAGCAAGAGCATAGACACATGTACCAAGAGGGTATGTAATCAAAAGAGGTTAAGAGAAACCCCTTAGAAAGAGGTCTTAGTACCTAATTATAGAGTTAAATATCCATGAGATAATCTTCTCCCATGTGTTTGCGTAAAATAAGATTTAGAGAATTTAGAGATGATGGAATAGGTCCATAGCTTTCAAGTGACATCTTTAGACCTAAGGAAGAGATGGCGTGATAAGAAATCAAGTCAAGTATTTGAGATTGAGATAGTAATTATGAGTTCCAAACAGTTTGGGGGATATATTTTTAGAGGTTGTTTTTAGTAATGGAGTTGTTAAAACACTAAGCTTGAATGTGGTGGGGAGGAGTAATAATCTTGGGATGAGTTTCCCTATAGAGAGGTATATAGTCTGAACTTAAGGATTTGAGTTAATCCTAAATATAGTAAGAGCACACCATTAGACTCGTACCTTAGTAAGAGTGACCTCACTCTATATCCAATCCAGTCGTCATTCGAGGACGAATGATCCCAAGGGAGAGATATTAATGTAACACTTTAAAAAAAAAATCAAACTAAGACTCGAACAATCCTTTGTAGTGAGTGATATTTTTTCAAGGAATTTAACATTTCTTGAGTGTTAAGGTCACTAGATGTAGCATGTCGAGTTCTCAAAGAATTAAATTGGAAATAACAAAAATCTGAAATTTAGAGAGTTACGTTAGGTATGAATTTTTGGTTAACTTCAGACGACCATAACTCCTAGAACAAGATGAGTTAGGTGTGCTACGAGATACCACAGGAAAGATCGAGGTTCCCTATCAGTTACAATACTGCGAGGAGGTCCATGAAAACAAATAATTTGAGTCACAAAAGCTTCTACGGTAGTATTAGCGGTAAAAGTTGACGCCAATGGAATGACGTGGCCGTAATTAAATAAACGAGCCACAACTGTCATAATGGTGGATCTTCCTTTAGAACTATGCAAGCAAGTGATGAAATCCATGGCGATGTCCTCAAATACCAATTAAGGAATTGGGAGGGGCTGTAAGAGACCAGCAGGAAGCTGGTGAGAGCTCTTCATTTGCTGTCAAACTTGGCAAGAAGCTACATAAGTCTAAACATCCTGTCGCATGTGTTTCCAAAAAAATTTGATGCCAAACGGTGGTAGGTACGAGCTGTCCTAGCATATCCACCTACAGCAGTGGAGTGAAACTCATATAGCAGGCGTTGGCGTAAAGGAGAGTTATCCATGATAACCAATCTGCCATGGCAAAAGAAAAGTCCTTCACGAAAAACATATCCAGCTGACTTAGAGGACTGTGAAGTGAGAGCTCGTTGAATGGCTAAGAGGTCTGGATAAGATTGATTCAAAGACGTTAGCTCATGTTCCAAGGCAAACGTTTGAACAGATAGAGCCAAAAAGCTGGCATCTGGCTGGCGAGATAAAGCATCAGCCGCCTCATTTTGCTTTCCCGGTTTATACAATATGCGAAAATCATACCCTACCAGCTTGGTTAGCAATTTTTGCTGCTCCTGTGTTTGGATGTTCTAGGTGATCGAATTCTTGAGTGACTGCTGATCGGTGAGTATGGTGAATCGTCACCCCAAAAATTACTGCCTCCATTTGCTCACTAAATAATAACAAACATTTCACGATCATAAGTTGACACTCACTACATTCTAGAGCTCAACTTTTGACTAAAGTACGCAATGGGATGACCCCATTGGGACATAAAAGCCTCTATGCCTTGCCCTGGAACATCCGTTTCCACCTGAAACTCTTGAGTGAATTCCGAAAGTGTTAAGACGGGTGTACGACTCAATTTCTTCTTAAGTGTCTCAAAAGATTCCTGAGTTAATTCTATCTAGTGAAATAACTCCTTTCATTGAGAATCAGTCAAAGGTCCAGCTACACTAGCGTAGTGATGAATGAAACGCCGATAATAACCACTGACCCCTAGGAACTTTTTTTAGTATTAATCCATTTTAACTTGGGAGATATTAATCCATAACCTCGGGTACAGTGAGGGGATTAAATTTCTTAAGGAGACACAGTAGTTTCCGTGGACTCGGATTATTTGTTTTCTGTCTACTTTATCTTATTTCTGTTTATGTTTTTCTAACCTTATAAGTAAAGGTTGATAACAAACCAGGCATTACAGATACATAAGTATGTCTTACTTTAAAAGTTACATGTAACAAGTCTAGTTCTTATTTCGCTCGCAAAATATCAACATCTAAGACAGAATATGCACTCTTTACAAATATACGCACTCTATACAAAATATGAATCTTCATCAGGAGCATACAATAGATAACAAAATAGAGTCACTATTAGAAACTCAACCCAATAAGTGATTCACTGATTGTACATTAGAAAACAGGTCAGATTAAGAATTTTTTAACCTATCTAATGTTAGAGAAGAGGAATAACAAGAAGAAGAGTGACATAAATAAAACAATAAAAATCCATCAATATAGTTTATGAAATTCGAAACAATAGAAACATGATGAGAAGAAGAAGCAGCTACCTGTACGATCTGTTTCACAAGCAGCTGAGCAACAACCTGAACGATCTGTTACAAGAGCAGCTGAGCAGCAACTATACGATGAACAAGACACAGATGCGATTGAAAGTATTTTGGTGTTAAGTCTGACCCCGATCAGACGCTGTATATAGTTGACAAGAACAAAGATCGATCGTTCGGAGCTATTGGAAGCTGCGACCAGCAGCCAAAGGGTTGTTTTCCTTTTTACGTTCTTACTTTTAGAAAACAGAGGGTTTTACCTTTTTGGCTAAAATAAATTGGCGCCTAAATATTGGTAAAAAACAAAAGTTTTTTATTAAGTTTTTTTAATACTTTAATACAATACTTTTTCTGGATGTGTCGCTTTATTTTTCAGTTAGAATTCAGGACCAGTTAATATGTTATTTAGACCAGATTAAGTAGCTTCGCAAAAGAATATGCAAATAAGGACCGGAATATAATCTCGTCCCAATACATATATCTGTTTGATGTCAGTATGCTGGACCAAATACTCTTTTTGGTCTCCAATCTCGCAAGGTCGATTGACTTTGTCGGTTGTCTTCTATACCTGTCGTTAAAAGACTATTCAGTGAGTCACAATCACTCATGTAAAGCACAATAAAATCAGTCAAATGAGTAGGGAAGTTACTCGATATTCAATAACACTAATTAAAGAACAAATAAATAAAAATAATGTTGGATATGTTTGTGTTCTTAAAAAGAACTTAGTAGCTGAATGATGTATAATATGTTCGAGTGATTGACACTGACATAATGTATATTACCTATTTAATTTTGGAAGTTAAAGTTCATTAAATTTGGAGAATTCAATAACTTGTATTAGTTTTTATTTTCTTTTCTTTCCCTTTAAATTCTCAAGTTCATATGAACATACAAAAAAAGTTCAAAGGTATCGACAATATATAATACTCCCTTCTTTAAAAAAGAATGACCTACTTTGACCTGGAACGGAGTTTAAGAAAAGAAACAAGACTTTTTAATCTTGTGGTTCACAATTAAAGTTATGTCAAATGTACCAAAATGTCCTTTCATCTTCTGTTCTTAAACATGCCACGTGAAAAGTTAAAGTTAAAGTATTGTAAAAAAAAAAGAAGGGGATTTTCTTTTTGAAACAGACTAAAAACGAAATAGACACATTCTTTTTTAAACGGAGGGAGTGTTATATCATGAACATAAATTAGGTGGAGTGTGCCTATATTCTTTCTATGCCAAAATAAAACAAGTCCAATTCAATTGGAATTTGATACACTACCTAGTCTAGCTATTTGTGTTCCTCCGCCCACAAAAGTGATGTAATCAGAGAAGACAACATCACATTCTTTTTTTGGTCTCTAGAACTATGTTGCCAATAAAAGAAGATGCACAACTATCCATAAAAACCCAACACATGCTTTCTAGCGGAGTCGCATAATAGAAGTTAAAAGACTACATTTCTTTGTTGGAGTTTTTAAGGCTGAACTTCAACTCTAAAACAGAAATAAATCCAAGAAGAAGAAAAGAAATACATGATGCCACAAAGATAATCCTTCATTGAACTGAAATGGTGTTTATATTTACAAGAAAAATGCAACAGTTGTAGCATATATTTCAGCAACTACTTTGCACATCTTCCCATGTTAAATAAACTACTTAAAGTAACATCTAACTCCTACAAAACAACAAAATAAAACTAGTAAAGATAGCTAAAAGGCTGGAGAAAGTCCAACAACTTCTATTTGAGAGGTTACCACATTAACTAAGGCAATTAACCAACACTCCTCGTTGCTTCAGTTGCTGAAAATTCCAACTCATTATCTTAGAGTTCTACTCTTCTCCTTGACAAGGCTTGATTAAAGTATCTGTCAATTGAAGATTCCTCTAGCAATACTTTAACCCAACAAATCCTTCTTTTTGTGCATCTCTAAGAAATAATATTTTGATATTGAAATGCTTGGTTTTCCCTTAAAAATAGGATTATTTGTGAGAGAAATAGTTTTTGATTATCCACAAACAATGCTATGCTCTTTTCTTACTTTTAATTCATATCGAATAGCACTTTTTAAAGCTATAACGCTTGATTTGAAGCTGCTATTTCTGCAATGAATTCATTTGAGCCCTAGAGCGTGCAAAATCTCTTGCCTTTAAGCTGTTTAATTTGACAAGATTCAAAAATGGATTAATGAGAAGATATGGTAGTTAGGAGGATAATTCTTCATTGGTAGAAAAGTCAAGATAGCACCGTTTGTAGGTGAAATTTAGGTGAACAATAAATTGGTTTCACAAGGTAAATCTTGACATTTTGACATATTGTGATTTCATGGATGACATCAATAGGAAGAATTCACTCCTATAAATAAGTAGCTCCTAATTCATTTGTAATACACCTCTCACTTGACTTCTCATCTCCTAAGTCATTTGTTCTTCTTTCTCTCTTATAGTATTTCACTTGTACTCTTTTGGAGTAAAATAAATATTGGTTGGTTGTGTCCGAGGAGTAGGCAAAACAAAACAAAAGTTTGCCAAACCTCGTTAATTCCTGGTGTTCTTTTTATTGTTGTCTCATTTACTATTTATTAGCTACCTTTAGATATAGTAGTTGTGATTCCATTACTCTCTATATATTTGGCTTCCGTAACAATCAGTATCAGAGCCAAGGTATTATCATAGTATGCTCTGTGGTTGCAACATAGTCTGAACTTCCACATCAGAATAAGATTTACTTTGGTCACTGCATTGTTAGCGAATAAATGGTGTTTGTAGTTAAATGGGAAAAAAATGATGAGTCCACATCGAGTGTCAATATTACGCCATTATTGACATCTTCGCTTATGACAAGAATTGTGTCAAATGCGAATTTCGCAGTTGAAATTTTTGACGGGTCAGGACATTTTGGAATGTGGCAAGGCGAGGTCCTTGATGTTCTTTTTCAAAAGGATCTACATATTGCAATTGAAGAAAGGAAACCAGACGGTGTAGGAGAAGAAGATTGGAAGATTATCAATCGTGTTGCTTGCGGTACCATTCGATCGCAAGAGAACAAAAGTATCCATACACGAAGGAAACATCTACACATGAATTATGGAATTCATTGGAGGAAAATCCTTGAAGAAAAACAGTCAAAATAAATTTTTACATAAAAAGAAGACGATTACACTTCACTTACATTCCTGGTAGCACAACGAATGATCATATCACCATCTTTAATAAGTTGGCGACAAATTTGCGGAATATGGACGTGACTTTTACGGATGGAGATATGGCCTTAATGTTGTTAAGTTCACTTCCCGATGAGTTCGAGCATCTTGAAACGACTCTACTGCATGGGAATGATGAAGTATCGCCCAAAGAAGTTTGTTCTACCTTCTATAGTTATGAACAAAGAAATAGAGAAAAACAAAAAAGTGGGGAAGCAGAAGCATTGATTGCGAGAGGTTGTTCTCAAAATCATATGACAACGAAGAAAGGGAGATCCAAGTCAAGATCCAGACTCAGCAAAGATGAATGTGCTTTTTTCCGAGAAAAAGGGCACTGAAAGAAAGACTAGCCAAAGTTGAATAGCAAAGCCAAACCAAATAATCGAAAGGCTGTCATGGATCAAATGTGGTTGTTTGTGATGACTCCGATTACTCACTAATTACGGCAGATGCATCTAAATCATCTAATGTATGGTTGATAGACTTAGCTTGTATCTATCATGTGTGTCCCAACCGGGACTGGTTTGTTGATCTACAAGAAGGAGAATGTAGAGTTATTCACACCGCAAACAATAATCCTCTTACCGCATATGGTGTTGATTCAATCCGATTAAGGAACCATGATGGATTAAGTATAACATTAACAGATGTTCAATATGTACAAGATTTGAAGAAAAATCTCATTTTTGTTGGAGCCCTAGAGCAAAGGGGTTCAAAGTCATTGCAGATAATGTCGTGATGAGAATATGATCCGGTGCACTGCTGGTAATAAACGCAATTCAAAAAAATAATAACATGTACCACTATGAAGGTAGTACAGTTATTGGGACAGCGACAACAACATCCAATGACGAGAAGGATGCAGAAATGACCAAGCTGTGGCATATGCGCTTAGGATATGCTGGAGGAAAATCCTTGAAAATTTTATCAAATCAAGGATTGCTAAAAGGAGTGAAAACTTGCAACTTGGAGTTTTGCGAGCATTGTGTCAAGGGAAAGCAAATAAGGGTTAAATTTGGATTATCTATTCATAATTCTAAAGGTATTTTGGATTATGTTCATTCAGATGTTTGGGGTGCTTCCAAAACACTTTCATTAGGTGGGAAACACTATTTTGTAACCTTTTTTGATTACTTTTCTCGAAGATTGTCGGTGTATACGATGAAAAAAAAAGTTGAAGTATTGGAAGATTGTGGGTGTATATGATGAAAACAAAAGATGAGGTATTGGGAATTTTTCTCAAATGGAAGGCGATGATAGAAACTCAAAGTGGCAGAAAGATCAAGTATCTTCGCACAGACAATGGTGGAGGATACAAGAATGATCTTTTTCAGAAAATTTGTGAGGAAAATGGCATCGTCAGACATTTCACCGTAAAAAATACACCACAACAGAATGGAGTGGCAGAATGCATGAACCAAACTTTGCTGGAGAAGGTGTGTTGTCCAATGCTGGCGTTGGCAAAGAATTTTGGGCTGAGGCAATAACATATGCATTCCACCTCATTAATCGTCTACCATCTGCTGCTATTGGTGGGAAGACACCATTTGAAAAATGGTATGGAAAACCTGCTGAAGATTATGGTTCTTTATATGTATTTGGCTCAATTGCATATTATCATGTAAGAGAATCAACTTTGGACCCAAGAGCAAAGAAAGTTTTATTTATGGGAATTACTTCTGGAGTCAAAGGATACCGTTTATGGTGTCCAGAGACAAGAAAAGTTATTTTCAGCAGGGATGTTACCTTTGATGAATCTACCTTGAAAAATAAGGTAATAGTTGAAGAATTCAAACAAATTGATGGTGCTTCAAAGCAGGTGGAGTTTGAGGAAAAGATAATTTTCCTAACTTAGGGATCAAATGAGGAAACAACAAAATATTTTCCTCTTGAAGGAGAGTCATTCGAAGAGGAGGTTCCATCTCAAGAACCTCAACCACAACTTGAATCAATAGAAACGAGCAAGCCAAAAAGGAAAATAAGAAAACCTGCTCGACTCACAGATATGGTGGCTTGTGCTAACTCAATTGCAGCCGATGACATTCCTACCACTTATAAAGACGCAGTCCAAAGTTCCCAAGAAGATAAGTGGAGGAATGCCATGGATAAAGAAATGCAGTCCCTTCATCAGAATCATACATGGATTTTGGCCAATCTCCCGGAGGGTAAGAAAGCAATTGGGTGAAAATGAGTATTTGCAAAGAAAGAAGGATTTCCTAATCAAGAAGATGTTTGCTACAAAGCAAGATTGGTGCCAAAGGATATGCTCAAAAGGAGGGAATTGATTATAATGAGGTGTTCGCTCCAGTTCTGAAACGCTCCTCCATTAGAGTTTTGTTTGCTTTTGTAGCACAATTGAATTAGGAACTAGTTCAGTTGGATGTAAAAACTTCATTTTTACATGACTTGGAAGAGGAAATCTACATGACTCATCCAGAAGGATTCAAAGTTGATGGAAAACAAAATATGGTGTGCAAACTTGAAAAATCATTGTACTGATTGAAACAATCTTCTAGACAATGGTACAAAAGATTTGACAAGTTTATGTTGCAGCAAAGGTACATAAGAAGCAAATACGATCATTGTGTGTATTTGCGCAAGCTTGAAGATAATTCCTTTATATATCTTCTCCTATATATTGATGATATGTTGATAGCTTCTAAAAGTCAAGAGGAAATTGAGAAGCTAAAGATTCAACTAAAAAAGGAGTTTGAGATGAAGGATTTGGGTGAGGCAAAGAAGATTCTTGACATGGAGATTAAAAGAGATAGACATTCAAAGAAAATCTATTTATCTCAGAAAGAATACTTGAAGAGGGTACTAAACCGATTCGGTATGAATGAGAAAACGAAGTCGGTTAGCACTCTGCTTGCTCCTCATTTTAAGCTTAGTGATGCTATGTCACCTAAGAATGAAGATGAACGAGAATATATGTCAAGAGTACCATACGCGAATATTATTGGTTGCTTGATGTATGCAATGGTTTGTACAAGGCCAAATATTTCACACGCTATTGGAGTTGTAAGCAGGTACATGCACAATCCTGGAAAGGATCATTGGCAGGCTGTAAAATGGATTCTACCGTATATTCATAACACTGTAGAGGATAATTCTTCATTGGTAGAAAAGTTAAAGATAGAACCTTTTGTAGGTGAAATTTAGGTGAACAATAAATTGGTTTCACAAGGTAAATCTTGACAATTTGACATATTTGTGATGTCATGGATGACATCAATAGAAGAATTCTCTCCTATAAATAGGTAACTCCTAATTCATTTGTAACACATTTCTCACTTGCCTTCTCATCTTATAAGGCATTTGTTCTTCTTTCTCTCTTGTAGTATTTCACTTGTACTCTTTTGGAGTGAAATAAATATTGGTTGGTTGTGTCCGAGGAGTGGGCAAATGAAAACAAAAACTTGCCGAACCTCGTTAATTCCTGGTATTCTTTTTATTGTTGTCTCATTTACTATTTATTAGCTACCTTTAGATATAGTAGTTGTGATTCCATCAATCTCTATATATTCGGCTTCCGCAGCATTAGCATCCTTATTTTTTTTTCTCAATTTCTTCTTTTGACACTTTTGAGTAGTTGTCTCTTTGCAAAATTTTCCTTTTGAAATTTTCAAAATGTCCTTTGCATACTTCTTTTCACAGATGAACGCTTCTATTTTTACTTGTTTGATTTCATTCCCAGAAAATATACCATTCTCCCAAATCCATCATCTCAAAAGTCTATTGCATATCTTCTTTAAATTTCTTAGCAAGTTCATCATTGCTTCTGGTAACCAGCAGATCATTTAAATATACTGAAATAACAATAAAATTAATTTCATCACCTTTTTTGTAGAGATTAGCTTCACTAGGGCATTTTCTAAAACCTACCTGCACCAAATGCTCATCAATCCTGTTGTACCAATTTCGGGCCATTTTTTAGTCCATACAAAAACAGGTCCCTGAATGATTTTGATACGACAAAAAACACTGGTCGCGTAATACTTTTAAAGATTGCATATCTAGTCTCAAAGGGACCATTGATACCTTGATATTCAGGTCGTTAAACATCTTTTGCGACCTGACGCAACCTCGTCCTAGTAAATATTTTGAGACGAGTGTATTCGGTCCTAGAACACCGTTATTGACAATTAAAAATCTGCTCGCAAATTAGCTCTAGCGACCATATTAAGCTGGTCTTACAGTAGTTTTAGGGAACAACAAGAACATGGTCCTAAAATTCTAAAGACCAGCTGTAATTCTAGTCCTAATTTATTATTTAGTGACGAGCAACAATATTGGTCCTAGATTGACCTTTAGAGACCGTCAATAATTATGGTCTCTAACTAATCACCATTGATCCCACAACCATTGATTATCACAACAAACTAACAAATATCAAATTAATTATAACTATAAATCTGGATACAAAAGATGATATAGAAAGAGTTGTAAAGTGATAGAAATAATAAAGAGCGCGATTGATTACAATAAATTTGTGAGCATCACATGATGTAAGTTTCAGTATTTGCTTGATCAACAAAAAAACTTATAACATCCAAGGTTTTTCATAACATTCATAGCAAAGTAAGAATGAGTTAGCTAGTCTATCTTCTAAGCTTGTATCCTCATTCAATAACGAACATAAGTTGGGAAAAAAACTTAAACCTTAGTCTTTGTCATGTGATATTCGGGAAGATCTACAAAATCTGCATGAGAAAAAAAATCTATTAGAAATACTTTCAGATACATCAATCAACTTAGCAGAAGTGAAAACGGAGAAACTGGCATCTAACTTTGCAGAAAAGTGTAAAACAGAGAAACTGGCAGCAATATTGTTAGGGGCCCCATAAATGTAAAGTGCAAGTCCAAGGCAGAGTTATCATAATGAAGAAACAAGATTTGAAGTAACCTAAGGAAGCTACTCAAAATTTCCACTCCCCTTGAAAACTCCGAACAACAAAGATCAAAGTAAATTTAAGTAACTTCAGAAAATGAGATACGATGTATTAACAACTGCTATAAGATCATACCATCAATACACAATAATTGAAAAATCTAACAAAGACGATATCTAACTAACAATGACACTTAAAAGGAAAGGTACTTGTATTTCTGGAATGAAATAATTAATGTTAATACCAATCAACAATACCTCACTACTAAATGAAGTTCGTATATAAATCCCATACTAGATTTGAAGTTAATCCCTATTTTAACATTCAAAGACCACACACAAGGATACATATTGTATTACTCGAACTCTCCAAGAATACAATATTTTTGGAGGATCTCAGCATTTTTGGGTTGTTACGGCAACATAGGGCTTGCATAAGTAGCATATAAGGTAGTAGATTCAAACAATCATGAATTAACAAAACAGATCCACCGGAAAAAAGTTAAACTGGATGAACTACAATTAGACAGAACAGGGTAAAACAGAAAAGCTTGAAGCAGTGTGACAGCCCACCAGAATTTTTTTTTTTAAAAAAGTTTGTGCCGTTTGAAGAAAATGATAAAACAGAGAAATATGGAGCAATGACACATTGCAGCAGTGTAAAAAGGATATCTTAAGAGACGAGAAGGATGAACAACAGTCAGGCAAAACATGATAAACACGAGAAGCTGGCAGCAGTGTTTCCACAGTGCTGAAAATTTAAAAATAAAATTTGCTGTTATGCTGAAAATGATAAACAGAGCCCATCACAATTAAAGAAAGATGAGAAGTGCAGATATTCAAAAATGAATCACAACTCTATAGTAACTAGCTATAAAGAAAATAAATAAAAAAAGTCAGGTATAGTGTTACTAAGTTGTTCAGCTGAAAAGGCAACGGTCATTCAATAGAAACGGATGATGTTGTAGGTGGGACATGTGATTGCTGAGCAAGGAAGAGTTCTTTCATATTCATTATATTATTCATTTTATCTTCTATGGTAGACAAGCGATCATTCAAATATTTGTTTTCCTCATTCATGGATTCGTTTTCTTCGTTCAAGGATTTGGTATCCTCTCGAGTTGAACGTAGCGCAGCCAATAATTCAGCCTTAGAAGAAGTTCCACCTTTCAAGTCTTTTGCTTTTACTCCACCCCCTAACCCAAATACATGGCTACGAGTTTGAGGTCCACAACAGTTTTCAACAATCTCTATAATAGGTAGAGATGGATCTGCTTGAACCATTTCTTCGAGTTGAACCTACAAAATATATTAAAGAACATTTTCTATCATAACAAATCGATTTCAAGTAATTAATATATTAAATTTACTATACACACATGTTTTTCAATTGTTTCATGTTCTAAAGCTTGTTATCTTTCTTACGAGTCTCAAATAAAATAGTCGCCAGATCTGGTGGATTGGCATCTTTCCCTCCCTTTACATCAAAGTCAAACATGTCAAATAATACTCCTTATAAGAATCTATTTCGAAAAAAATAATTTTATGATAATACCTTTTTATAGATAATCTCTCTAATAGGATTGCTACCAATATGATGAAGCATCTTCAACTTAGCTCAATTTGTTGCATTCCTGCAGCTTCTTGCCTGTATTTGTTCAACAATAAGTTTCTTGCCTATACTTTTTCAACAAATAATTTCATTCTAGCATGATAAACATATAAAACGGATGTGGTTTCCTATAATGTTCAGTAGACGAGCAAAGTAGGGAAAGAAAACTACAAAAAGGAGAAAATAGCAAAGTAGACTATTAATTCAGTAGGCATACCTGAAAACTTTCAGAAGAAAAATGCTCCTTTACTAACCATTCCCATTCTTTTTGTCTACTCCCGTTGGGACATTCTTAAGAGACTGTTGGATTGGCTTGTCCTTCACATATTTTGAATGCAAGTGTCCCCTCCATTTGTTCCATAACTCATTCATCCATCCCAAGATATGATCACGATGATCGTTCATATCAACACACTCAAATTTATGCTACAACAATTGAAACATGAGTTGAGTTATTATCTCCAAGCTTGATCTCTGCTTATGAAGATTTTTCCCCAAATTATAAAAACACTCTAAGCTACTTGATTATAGATTCTCTATCGATTACAATCTATTATCGATACTAGCTACTGTAGATAGAGTTCTAAATAAGAAACATTATCTATCTGGAAAATAACACATGACATATCAGGTAGCACTAAATAATATGTCGTGTGTATATTTACTACCTCAATGGCTGCCCACATATGATTCAACTTTTCATGCTTAATATCATGCCACGATGATACTCCTAAGGGACAAATATTACAATCACAAACAGTTTTTTCCAAATGCCTCGAAAATAGATTGCTATTTTTTCCAACCGTTCGATTATTATAAAATGTTACTTTCAACTTTTGTCCAATTTCAAGTGAAGAAACTTCTTTGCACTTGTTGCTTCCTCGAACTTCTTTTATCTTTGTTGGATTAGATGAATCTACATTGCATAATTAGTATAAACTACATCAATTAAAAATAATTCTGAAATGTAATATATATGAATTTAAGATATCATACCTTTTTCAGTTGTTTGAGAGTGCTTCATATCTTGATCAATAGATGGAGACAATGAAACATTGGTCTGCATATCGTCTTTATCAAGAACAATTCTTTTCATTTTTTGCATTTCTTGACTAGAGAGAAGGTAGAACTCGATTTTGTTCTTTTAGAAGGAGTTTGCATATGTTGATTAGCACAAACATCACTCTTGTTATAAGATCCCACCTCAGATTCAGAAAATCCTGAAGATGAGCTCAAAGATTCAGATCTTTTTTCTAGTCCCTTTTTTTAGCTGCTGGACGCACTGAAAGGAAAATAAGAGTTTATCAAAAAATTGAAAACATAACAGATGTGCAAAACATACATAATTGAAAAAATCTTACTTGTTTCAACTCCTTGGTTTCATGTCTCATCTGGAATAGCAGATGCAGAAAATGGTTTTAGTGGTAATGATGCTACGAGTCGTATGTTTTTTCTTCTGATGCGTTTCAGAAGACCTCTAGTACTACCGGTGATGACTTAATATTAAATAGAAAATTTGTGAAATCAATTAACCTTATTAATTCTGGAATAACCTCCCCACCTTCCACCCTAATAAGATAAAGGTGGAAAACGAGAATGAGTGTAGACATTTCTCTCAGCAAAGATAGTTGAAATGTACACTTGGAAAAGCTTATAAGCTCAAATATATTGGTATTTTATATAGGAAACTGCAGCAGGCAATGTAACTACTGTCGTAATGCATAAAAAACTTTATAGATACAATACATTTGTTTCCGAGTCTCGTTTCCTCTACTTAACCATGTTGATTTTAGCAAAGTGTGAACGGAAAAAGAAAAGAGAGAATATGAAAGTGAGGGAACCAATTAGTAGGGAAAATGAAAAGTCATTTGCAAAGTGCAAATAAAAAGTCATTTCACCCATATTATCGGCAAAAGAAAGGGAAATTTTTGTCCAGATATTTGGAAACACTTTCTTTACTTCATAAAGAGCTAAGAATAAGGTGCGCCCTCGCGTCGTCGTCGTCGCTCGCTCGGCCTTGGCTTTTTATTTGGATTTGACAAATGATGTGATTGATTGATAATTTTTTTGCACAAAATTTATTTATTAATCTTATCTCTTATAAATTAATTCAGGACGTTAGTTAATTAGTTAATTAACAGAATTAATTCGCGTATAACGGTAATGTTTTGAAAAGTCGTTATTCTTTCGGAAAAGTCGTTACTTTCCAAAAATCCGTTACTTTACCCACAGACACATTTTCCGAAAAGTTATTATGTTTTCCAAAAGACACAACTTTCTGGATAAAAAGGTTCTTAAAAGATTTCTCTAAACAGACACATTTATTGCTTAAAATGGCTATAAAAGGAAGTCATTTTTCGTTTTTCAAATACTGAAAATTTTTCCTTCTTTGGATATATCTTCTCTCAAAACCAAAGTGTCGATCGACTGAATCTGTGTGGCTTGTTGCTGATCTTAAGTTCGCTAAAGTTAAAGAAATTTGAGGTACCGCTATTTCTTTAAGAGGATTAATCCATTTTATCTTGGGAGAAATTAATCCATAACCTCGGGTACAGTAAGGGCATTAAATTTCTTAAGGAGACACAATATTTCTATGGACTCGGATTATTTTGTTTTCTATCTACCTCATGTTATTTCTGTTTCTATTTTTCTAACCTTATAAGTACAGGTTGATAGCAAGCTTAAGAAATTTAATAAGTTTCTGTATTTGAGGTTTCTGGAGATTAAAATATTTATGGTTTTTTCCTCTATTTGAATTTTTAAAATTCATTTGATTAACGGTTAAAAGAACATAAAAAATTTATCCTCAAATCAGAAACAATTAGTGTAAAGATTTGTTCTTTACTGTTTGAATTTCAAATACTAAAATTATCTGCCATTTGTGATAGGAAAAAAAAAAGACTAATTCAAGTCAAGTGAAAGCTCAAACAGTGAGTGCTGCAACAACATCGTTTGCACGGAATCGTTCAACTGCTGCCTTAGCACCGGCTGAGAAACCTGCAAAGTTTTCTGGAGTCGACTTCAAGAGTTGGCAGCAGAAGTGTTCTTCTATCACACTACAGTGAGTCTGCAGAGGTTTATTAATGAGAATGTTCCTGTTATTTCGGATGATACTCCGCCTGAAGAATGATTCTTGGTAACAGAAGCATGGACACACTCAGATTTTTTGTGTAAAAATTATATTCTTAATGGACTCTAAGATGATCTGTACAATGTGTACAACAATGTCAAAACCTCAAAAGAACTATGGGATGCTTTAGAAAAGAAGTACAAAACAGAAGAAGCCGAAATGAAAAAGTTTATTGTGGCAAAGTTTCTGGACTATAAGATGATAGACAGTAAGACCGTCGTCACCCAAGTTCAAGAACTGCAGGTCATAATCCATGACCTCCTTGCTGAAGGTATAAATTTATTTAATGAATATGTTTGAAATATTATGTTTTTTCTTAATACTCACATAATCTTTAATGTAGGATTGATTGTGAATGATGTCTTTCAAGTGACTGCTATTATTGAGAAGTTACCTCCATTGTGGAAGGACTTCAAAAACTACTTGAAACATAAACTCAAGGAGATGACTGTTGAAGATCTCATAGTAAGGTTGAGAATTGAAGAGTATAATAAGGCTGCAGAAAAGAGGTCACAAGGTAATTTAGCAATATTTGGAGTAAATATTGTTGAAGAAGATCCCACAAAATTAAAGAAAAGAAAGAAAGCATTTGGTCCAAAAAGCAATCCTCCTATGAAGAAATTCAATGGAAGCTGCTTCAATTGTGGTAAAAGTGGTCATAGGGCTACTGACTGTCGGGTTCCTAAGAAGGACAAGAAAAAGAAGGATCAAGAAAACTTGGCTGAATCCAAAGGAGAAATGGACGATCTCTGTGCAATGCTTTCAGAATGTAACTTGATTAGAAATCCAAGAGAATAGTTGATAGATTCTTGTGTATCATTCCATGTTTATGCAATTATTTTTATCATATACTCCAGCACCTACAGATGATAAGTTGTTTATGGCAAACTCCGTTGTTGCAAAGGTGGAAGGAACTGACAAGGTCCTATTAATGATGACATCAGGCAAGGTGGTAACTTTGAACAAGGTCTCGTATGTTCCAAAATTGAGAAAGAATTTAGTTTTAATTCCAAATAAAACTAAGAATGAATTCAAATGTGTATTTGTTTCTAATAAAGTAGTAGTAAGTAAGAATGATATGTATGTAGGAAAAGGCTACCTTAGTGATGGCCTTTTTAAACTCAATGTAATTGCAGTGATATGAATAAAGACTCTGTTTCTTCTTACTTGCCTGAGTCTAAACGTTTATGGAATGAACGTTTGGGACATGTTAATAACAAAATCTTTCGCAAACTGATTAACTTAAATGTGTTGCCAAAATTTGAGTGCAATAAATCAAAATGTCAAATTTGCGTTGAATCTAAGTATGCTAAGCATCCTTATAAATTTGTTGAAAGGAATTCAAATCCTTTAGAACTAATCCACACAAATATTTGTTACATGAAGTCAACACCATCACGTGGTGGGAAAATGTATTTCATAACTTTTATTGACGATTGCACTAGATATTGTCATGTATATATGCTAAATGGTAAGGATGAAGCAATATATGCATTTAGCCAATATAAAACTGAAATTGAAAATCAATTGGATAAAAAGACCAAAATGATCAGAAGTGATAGGGGCGGAGAATATGAATCTCCATTTGCAGAAATATGTTTAGAAAATGGAATAATCCATCAAACTACTACTCTGTACACTCCTCAATCTGATGGTATTGAATAAAGGAAAAAACTGAACTTTAAAAGAAATATTGAATGCATTACTTATAAGTTCAGGTTTACCACAGAACTTGTGACGGGAAGCGATCCTTACAGCAAATCGAATATTCAATAGAGTGCCTCACTCAAAGACACATGTTGTTCCATATGATAAATGGAAAGGTAGAAAACCCAACTTGAAATATTTTAAAGTTAAAGGGTGTCTGGGCCTAAGACAGTGGATTGTGTGTTCATTGGATATGCCACAAACAGTAAGGCATGTAGATTTTTGGTTCATTAGTCCGAACATTTTGATATTCATGACAGTATAGTAATGGAATCACATACTGCTAAATTTTTGAACATATCTATCCGTATAAAACTAGACTTGAGTCATATAGCGGAGGGTCTAAACAACCCCGAGAATAACCAAAAAAGAATGAAACCAATGAAGAGATTCCAAGGCGTAGTAAACGTCAGAGGACAACTACTTAATTTGGATTTGATTTTTTAACATTCCTTCTTGAAAGTGAGCTTCAAACATTCAAGGAAGCAATGTTGTCTTGCGACTCAATTTATTGGAAGGAGGCTGTCAATAGTGAAATTGAATCAACCCTAAGCAATCATATTTGGGAGTTGGTTGATCTTCCTCCAGGAAACAAACCCTTGGGTTCAAAATGGATCTTTAGAAGGAAGATGAAAGATGATGGAACTATTGACAAATATAAAGCAAGACTTGTTGTCAAAGGCTTTAGACAAAAAGAAGGTCTTGATTATTTTGACACATACTCTCCAATGACTAGGATTACATCAATTCGGATGTTAATTTCTCTAGCCGCAGTATACGGTCTTGAAATCCATCAAATAAATGTAAAAATCGCCTTCTTAAATAGAAAGCTGGAAGAAGTAAATTTACATGGAACAGCCTGAGGGTTTTGTAGTTCTTGGTAAAGAAAAGAAACCGTGTAAACTTATTAAGCCACTTTATAGACTAAAACAAGAATCGAAGCAATGACATGCAAAGTTTGATCAAACCATGTTGTCAAATGGATTTAAGATCAATGAATATGACAAATGTGTTTACATTAAAGATAATCCAAATCAGGAAGTCATTGTATGTCTATATGTGGATGACATGTTGATAATGAGCAAGGAAATTGCCAATATAAAAGCTAGTAAGCGTATGCTCGCTAGTAAGTTTGATATGAAAGATCTAGGAGTTTTGATGTGATATTGGGAATTAATATTCACAAAACTCCTAATGGTCTAGCATTGTCTCAAACTCATTATATTCAAAAGGTACTTGAAAAATTCAAATATTTTAATTTCAAAAGGGCAAAGACTCCAATTGATGTGAACCTTTATCTTGCAAAGAATAAAGGTGAAAGTCAGTCTCAAAATGACTATGCCAACGTATTGGAAAGTTTGATGTATGTCATGAATTGTAGACGATTAGACATAGCTTGCGCTATTAGTAAACTGAGTCGATACACAAGTAATCCCAATCAAAAGCATTGGTTGGTAATGAAGAGAATTTTGGGATACTTAGATGACACTCAAAACTATGCTATGCATTACAAAAAATATCCAACAGTTCTTGAAGGATATAGTGATGCAAATTGGATTATTGGGTCAACTGAAACAATATCCACAAGTGGATATGTTTTTACTATTGGTGGAGGAGAAATATCTTGGAAATCATCCAAACGAACATGTGTAGCTCGCTCTACAATGGAGTCTGAGTTCATCACCTTAGACAAGGTAGGTGAAGAAGGTGAATGGCTCCGGAATTTCTTAGAAGATATTCCGTTTTGGCCCAAATCAATGGCCTCTATATGCATAAACTGTGATAGTCAAGTTGCAATAGTAAGGGCTGAAAGCATTATGTATAACGGCAAGTCTCGTCACATAAGACGAAGACATAACTCTATGAGACGACTACTCTCTAGTGGAACTATGACAATTGACTATGTGAAGTCAAAATATAATGTGTCCGATCCTCTTACAAAAGGTATAAATAGAGAGAGAGTTGAGAAATCATCGATGGGAATGGAACTATCGCCGAGAACAAGTCATTGTGGCGGGAACTCTACCTAAAAGACTAGAGATCCCAAGATCTAGGTTTGAGGAGAAACAAAGTCATTGATGACGGTTCAACATTGTAAACATTAATTTTATGGTACATTCTCATGATGAGAGAATGTTCAGTAACTAGGATAAAGGAATAAGGACTTTTTAATGGTTTCTAAGTTTGAGACAGGATATATCAAATAGTGTATCTACGAGATAAAACATTTAGAATTCACTTATGTGAGTGTGAAGTGTAAGCTGCTTCAAGGAGTATCCGGTAAGGCCAATTCTCTAAGAACTTATTATTCGAGATGTGTTCATGGCTGAAACGAACAAAACAATGAGAACTAAGAATAGTTCAAGGGGGTTGCTTGTGTGGCTTATGTTGTCTAGGTATACACAAAATCTCTACGGTTCAAAGATATCAAATCTACCGACTGACCGAGTGTATCCGATATATGTTCACTACGGAAAGTTTAAAGGGAAACCTACTTATCCAGAGGCATAATACATATATTCGACCCTAACTTGGCTTCAAATTTTAACTTTGACCTCCAACTTTTATAATGCACAAACAGACACTTTAACTATCTAACTTTTAAACAAATAAACACGTGAGTCCTATATGGCACAATACATGTAGGACACCACGTAGGACAAAAAATGACATGTAGGATTACATGCAGGACATATGTTTATACAAGTTTAAGTGTCTATTTGTGCACATCCAAAGTTGAAGGGCATAAATGTGATTTGAAGCAAAGTTAAATGACACATTTATGTATTATCCCTTATCCAGATATGATTAACCCTTACTTACAAGACACCCTAGTTTTTCATGCATATGTTTTATCAATAGTCATTCCCCATTCATGTGGAGGATTGTTGGGTTTAGCAAAGTGTGAATGATAAAAGAAAAGAGAGAATGTGAAAAGTGAGGGAACTAATTTGGAGGGAAAATGAAAAGTCATTTGCAAAATGCAAATGAAAAGGCATTTCTCCCATTTCAGCAAAAGACGAGAAATTGTTATCCTTATATTGGCAAACACTTCCTTTACTTCTTAAAAATCTAAGAAGAAGGTGCTCCCTCACACTTTCGTCGTTGCTCGCTCGCCTGCGGCTTCAGCTTCGGATTTGGATTTGGCAAATGATGTGATTGATTGATAAATTTTTTGGACAAAATTTATTTAAATTGATTCTTGTTAATCAAATAAATCCTTTTAATCTTATCTCTTATTAATTAATTCAAGACGTTAGCTAATTAGTTAGTTAATAGTATTAATTCGCGTGTAACGGTAACGTTCTGAAAAGTTGTTATTCTTTTAGAGAAGTCGTTACTTTCCAAAAAGACGTTACTTTCTCAACAGACATATTTTCCGAAAAGTTGTTATTTTTTTCCAAAATACAACTTTCTGGATAAAACGGGTCTGAACAGATTTCTCTTAACAGACATGTATATCTAGCCATTATTTTTATTTATTTGTTTTTTAATTAGTGTTATTGAATATCGAGTAACTTCCCTACTCATTTGACTGATTTGATTGTGCTTTACATGAGTGATTGTGACTCAATGAATAGTCTTTTAAGGACAGGTCTAGAAGACAACCGACAAAGTCAATCGACCTTGCAAGATTGGAGACCGAACAGAGTATTTGGTCCAGCATACTGACATTAAACAGAGTATTTGGTCCAGCATAATGACATCAAATAAAGTATTTGGTCTAGCACACTGACATCAAACTCTGTTGTATTTGGTCCAACATACTCTGTTAGCATTCACCTCAGACTGAACACAGTATTTGGTCCAGCATACTGACATCAAACTTGTTGGTGTTGCCTAATTAGTCTCAAGGATGAGCTCATTGAAGTTCATCAACATCTTCTGAATTCAAAAGTAAGTATAACATCCATTTGTAAGTATAACATCCAAGCCAAATCTATGATTAGGAAAAAGAGTAATAACCTATCGGTAGTCAATGAAATTGAACTGATGGCATGAAAATATTTTACATTGTCAGTGTATTAAACCTAATAGTTAATGTGGTTATCTGAAGTGTGAAATTCAATCGCTTTGTTAGAGAAATGTCAATAATCTTCGCGTTATGTACTAGCGGCATAGTATCTACTAAGTTAACTTGCTACATAAACCTATGTCGAAACGATTTAATATTTGTAAGTCATTGTGCCTTTATTATATAAGAGTACTCCCAAGCAAAATGTGCAGAAATTTTATGTTAGATAGTCTCCATAGGCTTCTGTATGTGCCTCGTAGCAGAATCTGGAATCACAGGATGATCATTCTGTTTACATGGAACCCTTTACTTTGTACTTTTGAGATTTTGACATCCTATTAGAACTGTTGTTATGCCAGCTTTTTGTAAGTTGAACAAAATATATATTTAATAGTATTTTAAGGACAAATCTAGCAGACAATTAATAAAGAAGATCCTTCAAAAATTGAAGAACTTTGTCATATTATTCTTACTCAAAAAGCAATCCATCTAAGATGATTAGAAGATCATTTGATCGTCATCAAGAGGCTTACATGGTGTAAAAACAGGAGGATTCTATACTGAGAATAATAATGTCTTATAAGTATTTGTTTGAAACCATTGATCCTTTAAATTACTAAGACACCCAAATTACACTTGAGATTGTAGTTTTAAGATTTTTACATCTCGTTCGAGGTGTTGATATGCCAGTTTTTCGTAAGTTGAACAAAACATATATTTGCGACACACTGGGAATCTTGCCTCATGGCCACTGAATTTGAATTAATCATATAAGGTTCTTGGATGCTTGTAGAAGCACATATGCCCGATGATCACTATTTTCGCCATTCTCAACTTCCGTTTTACTTGTGCAACAATATATCAAAACATAAATGAACAAAGAAATAAGACAAGGACTGGAGTATAATAGAAAGTAACAAGATTTTTTTGGAGTGAAATTTGTAAATGGTTTTCTATGAGTTGATTTAAAGAGATAAAAAGGTAAGTAAATAGGGAGAAGGAGAATAGGGAATCTACAATATTGGACCCAAGTAGAAACCCAACGACCATCACCTTTGTGATTAAAATAGAATTTTGACAGCAGAGATGATGAAATCGAACAAATAAAAAGTAACATATAGTTAATTACTAGAAAAAAACATGTAACATTTATTTGTTAATGTTTTCACTAGCACAACTATATTTTTATTCTATTTTATGAATTTGGATCATAAAATCACTTGATATTTCACTTTGATATTGAAAACCATGTCCTATAAACTCCATGGAATTAATAAAACAAAAGAAAGAACATGATCTTGACCTACAAACTCCATGGAATAAGAAAACAAAAGAAAGAACATGAAACTTTGGTGGATGAATATAATGGGGTGTGTGTATTTATAGTGGCTTCTCTTTGAAAAAGTTGAAAATTTTAAAACGAAAGTCAAACCAAAACAAAATAGATATTAGATTAGATGTATTAGTAATCATGTTCATTAATGGTCATGTATGACTAAAGAGAAAATTTATTTAATGATGCATATCATGATTATCGAGGAGGCCGGGGGGGGGGGTAATCAAATAATCGGTTTGAATATTTTGAAATTGAATAATCATATTTTTCTCTATTTTACATAATTCCACTCTTCAAATCACACATTTCAATGAAAATGAAAATCTTAAATGATCAAAACATTAATGAATTGTGCAAAAAATGGCAGGAATAAGAAGCAAAAATAAAAAGAAAAGAACTTCACTACAACCTAAGTGAAATTATCGAGCGGGAATTTTGTATCATGGAATTTATAAAATAATTATTTAAATATATTATTTATTAAAACTAAGATACTATATAATCTTACATACAAGATTGCATAGTAACGAGCATTAATAATTTTATAATTTATCCTTTTGCTTCCAACAAGTGTTACTATTAGATATTTGGGGAAAATGAAATGAACATCAACCTAATATATTAAATTTTCTAATAAATAAATAATAGTTGGTGAAGGGATAGATAAATTTTAAAAGGCTGAAAAAAAGTAATCAAATATTCTAATTGAATGCTTAGAAAGTACAACCCTACCTTTTGGTTTACATATATCATTTTAAAGTTCCCTATTTAAATGTTTCATAAGAAATTGTTAAAATGGAAAATTAAAAGAAAAAATTATCATATTGGATAACAATTAACCTTATCATATATACTTGAAAGAGAAAAATATTCCACAAAATTATTTAGTTTGTTTGGGTGCTTTTTAAAAATCTGCATACCAGAGTGATGGAGTTTAATTTGAGACTGCACTTCTATAAAAATTGCCCGGTCGAAAAACATATCCATTACTCTGCAGACAGAGAAACAAAAAAGTTTAAATCATGTATTAAAAAAAATAATAACATAGACATTAATTAATGATTGTAACAAAATATATCAGTATAGGAAATAACAGAATGAAATTTACATGAAAAAATTGAGTCCACTGAATGCACAATGTCCCCTTAAAGAAATTATTCCCCTCTAATACTCGAGGTTTACAGGAATAAATTATCTCCAGATAGAAAAATTTATTCACCAGTATCTTCATACAAAAATAATGTTGTCAGTAAGCTACTCTACAGGAGCAACATATAGAACTATTTAATTTTGCATAAGATGAAGTTCAAATTTTTCGTTGTTTAAAATGAGAGAAAATACCTACACTTATACATAACAAGCATAGTGTGAACATTTCCCCAAGGCCCTACTGACAGATATTTTCCTGTGGGGATATGGGAGACACAGCGCACAGGGCCCTATTTCGACTTTTCTCTTCCGTTTATCATCTCTAAACCCTCTAAACTTCCATGGTTATTTCCCCAAAAACTTAGGATCATTAGTACCCTCAAAACCAAATATATTTGAATCTAAAAAAACCCCGGAAACACGAATCAAATCAACAGTAGGCATGCAACAACTCAACCAACAAGAATTCAACAATGTTCTTCATGAACTTCACTTTTTATCATTCAACCTGCTCAAAATAGCTGAATTAAAACAAGTTGGTGTGTGGGTGAACTAACCCAACATTAAAACATCTCACATACATTGATAGGGATCACCCCGACGAATTCCACTCTCAACCCTTGGCTTTCTTGGCGAATTCTTGACTTTTCTCTCTTTCCTTCTTCTATTCTCTCTTCTACAAGCCCTAAGAGTAAAGTTTAATTTTTCAACTTAAACTAAAACTTGTTTTTACCCCAATAAACCGCTAAAACTAAATAGGAAATTAATTGGTAAAAATACTAGTTTTCCCTTCCTTAAATTTTGATTAGGTCTTTCTTTACTTCGACAACCCAACTTCCGATAGGCATATCTTCCTCATACGATATCAAAAATGCGCAAAATCAGTGGCGTTGGAAAGATCTCTCCAAGGTATTTCCAACCATCTCATTAACTGACTCTAACTCATCTTGAGATAGAAGTTATGAGCATTTGTAAATGACCAAAACTCACGTTCTTAACTTAGGCAATTTTCTAGATTTTTCCTTTTCTTTCCGAAATGAATATTTTTAGTTTCTTAGCTCATTCCTAGCTATTTATAGTTGTGATATGTTAAAAAATCTCCCCCTTAGGAATATTCATCGTCAAATGGGATTTCTTTCGCTAAGTTAAGGATAGTATTGTCAAGTTCAACACTTAAACAAATAAAAGCAAGTAGCCACATGCTTACTCATAGTTTATAAAGTACCAAGAAGAGAAGTAGTTCCTTGATCTGCATTCTCTTTGGATTCAAAGAGATGTTGATATCTCTTACTCTTATCCTCTTCAGCTTCCCAAATTGATTCTTCAACAACTTGATGCAACCTCCTTTGTTCTCAACTTGCGAACATAGCGATCTAAAATCTGAACCAGAATATCCTCATAGGATAAACTATCCATAATCCCAACATTTTTAGTTGGTACTATCAATGAGTGATCACCCATGCACTACTTTAATATGGGTATATGAAATACCGGATGAACCGCTGTTAACTCTTGTGGTAACTCTAACTCATAAGCTACATGACAATTATTTTTGCCATGCTATAAGGTCCAATATACAGGGGACTAAGTTTCCCCTTCTTACCAGACCTCATAACACCCTTCATGGTTGAAACCTTCAAGTATACCCTATCATCCACTTCAAACTCCAACGTCCTTCTCCTAACATCTTTGTAGGACTTTTAACGACTCTGTGCCATTTTCAACCTCTCTTGAATCAATTCCACCTTCTCGTGGCTTGGTGAAATAGATCTGGACCTATTAAGCCTGCTTCACCAACTTCAAACCACCCAATAGGTGATCTGCATCTTCTCCCATAAAGACCTTCATGTGGAGCCATTTGGATGCTCGGGTGGTAGTTGTTGCTGTAAAAGAACATAATGAGAGGTAGGTGATCATCCCAATTACCCTTGAAATCAATCACACAAGCCCTCAACATAAGTCTCGATAGTACGCTCCACTTGACCATCTGTCGAAGGATGAAAAGCAGTGATTAATTTCACCTTTGAACCCAAACCTTTCTGAAAGCACTTCAAGAATTGGGCAGTAAATTGTGAACCTCTATCTGAAATGATTGAAACTGGGACTCCATGAAGTCTAACCACCTTCTGAATGTATAACTTTGCATAATCCTCTGCCAAAAGAGATCTTGAGTTCAATGATAATGAATAAATCTACTTGAAAATTACACCCATGAAGGGTGTAATGAAATTTAGAAAGAAAGGGAAGCTTAGTCCCTGTTATATTTTCCCATATCGTATTTTGAGGCATGTTTGTAAGGTTGTTTATGAACTTGAATTGCCTAATGACTTGGCATCGGTGCACCTAATATTCTTTCTCTCTTATATTGAATAAATGTGTCGGTGATCCGACATATATAGTACCATTGTAGAGTCTTGGGCTAAAGGATACGCTTTTTATGAAGAAATTCCGATTGAGATCTTGGACCGACAAGCTCAAATGTTCAGAAATAAAGATTTTTCTTTAGCTCAGGTTCTTTCAAAGAATTTTATTAGTTGAGAGTGCTACTTTGAGACCGATATAATATGATATGCAATTATCCTCATCTCTTTCCTTACGTTCCTTCTCTAGCTTAAGGTATTTAGTTCCTCATGGTTCCCTCTCTTTGTTTCAAGTGTATTAGATATTCCTATGATTCCTTATTTATGCATGTTTAAAAAACTTGATTTTACATAAAAATGAGTTAGTTTGATTGACTTTTTCATGATTATGTGCATTTGAGTATGAGTTGCATATATACCTTATGAAATGATGTTTTGAACTTGCTTTAGCTTAGAGTTGAAGTTTCCTCCTCAAATGTGTGCAATTATATGATTAGATTCATGTCGGGCTTCTAGGTCTAATTCCTATCTTCTTTATACTATTTTGAATCTCATTCAAGGACAAATGTTCCCAAATGGGAGATATTTTAAAATATTGGATTAGATAAAGGCTAAAAAGGAGTCAAACGGGCCTACGAAAGAACCCAAAATAGGACTCTGGAACCTTCTATAGAGCCCTAAACAGGTCATGTAGGGTACCACAATCTGTTTGGTTGCTTGTGGACCCAGGAAAGTTTTTGTAAAACCTCATTTGTGAAAGAAATACTTTTAGAAAGAACTTAACTTGAAAGAGTTAATTTGAGATTTGGAAAGTTATGCTTATGTATTTAGTTTTGGGTTAACTTCAAACGCCCATAACATTCAGTACAACATGATTTAGGTAGCCAATAAGATATCAAATTAAAGCTTTGAATCTTCATTCCAACGCCACCGAGTTTTCTAAGTTTTGAATTCGCATGAAGGAGCTCTACCCGTTTGAAGTTAGCTTGTCTAGTTAAGGAAATTTACCTCAATTATTGATGGGTATTTTGGTCTTTTACTTACCCCATTTAGCTTAAAATGTTTTAGTAATATTTTAGGGGTCAAAACTAATTTGGGTCAATTTTCAGAATCCTAAATACTTTTAGGGTTTAAAGAATAGTTCAAGGAGAGAAAAGAGTTAAAAGGAAGGCGACCAAGGTTTTCACGAATCGAAGAGTTGTTTGGCCAAATTAAGGTATATGAGTTCTCATAGTGTTGAGTTCATTCACTCACACACCAATTATGTGATTTTATGCGTAATTATATTCTTGAGGTTGAATGACTTGATTTCTTGAAGACTTTCTTGAAGTTTCGTTCTTAAATCGTTAGTGATGATTTTGATAAGTTCTAGAGATAAAGGTTAGGAGTTTAAGGGTTGTTTTTAAATAGAATTTTGTGTACCTATGTTGGGTATTCGAATGTAAGTAATTTAGGAAGAAACCATTTGATTTAAGGCAAATTAGTGCTAAAAATCCAAGGAGAAAATTTGTCAAAATATTCTAGGCAGGGTTGGGCGTGTAACACCCTGTATCCAAAATAGATAAAAAAATCAGTATTTCAGAAATCTGCAGGTGCAATCGAAGGTTACCATTGACTTACCATAGCCTGACCCACGGCCCGTGCTGAACATTCGTCGAGTGTGACTGAAACTCCCCTAACTCACATCCTAGAAAATTTAACTTAAGTATCGAACGATAGACGGACCTACGGTTTGTAGGTCAGACTACGGTCCGTAGTCTGTGTCTGTCGATCAATACCCCATGTACCCGCTCTCTGACAGAAACCACGACTAACCAGCACAGTCCGTAGATTGACCTACAAACCGTAGGTGAGAATTTGTAGACAGTTAGGGGGGAAATGCTATTGGGTCAACTTCAATTGATCATAACTCCTAGCACAAAACTAATTAGGTGTCCCATGACATACCAAAAGATATATAATTGAATTATCTTTCCGTAGCCACCAACCTTGCTAAAATTAGACCTCCGAGTAAAATGTTATGCCTTTTTTGGTAAAGGTATGCCAAACAGACCCAACCTACGGACCGTCGATTGAACGACGGCCTGTCAGTCCAGGTCGTCGTTTGGTCCGACAGCAATTAACTCAGGGGTCTGTTGGTCTTTTCCCACTTCGTTTAAACCATAAGATATGTTGTTTTGACCCTAAATCATCAGATTTTTAGTCAGTTTAAGCCTAGAAACATAATTAAAACTTTCCTAAGTCGAAATCATAAATCAAAACTTTGAAAATTAGAAGCAAGAGAGGAGAAAAAGATCAAGAACCCTAGTTCAAGAACGCAACAAGGTTCCAGCAGTTTGAGCCCCTAAATCTGAATATTTCTTCGTGGATTTCATCACCAGGTATGTGGGATTTCACTAGTGAGTTCCTCTCACCCAGTAGGTCCCTAGTTTTTCAGTCAGTTCTTGATTCTCTTATCATGATTAAACCTAGTGTTTCTATAATTATAGCAGATTATCACAAATAAGTTAAATATATGTTCCAAATAAGATTGTAAGGTTCTATTTAGTTTATCACATGAATTTCAGAACCCTAGCTATGTATTTCTTTAGTTCATGAATTACACATGCTAGGTCAGATATTTCAGTTATACATGCCTCAATTATTAATGCATCATTATCATAGAAAATGTTGCATTATCAATTTGCATATGTAGTTTTGAGCTATCCAGTATTTACAGAAATTCAGATATAATTAGTTAATTACATATTTTATTGAGAGTAGCATAATACCGAGTTGGAATAGGGTTCAGCGTACCCAATAGTCCCAGAAATACTAGACAAATAGGTTGTAAGTCTCCTCTATGGGTATCAGTTTAGTGATCATGCCAGCATGCCTTTATACCTCTAGCAGGGCATATTGGATCATCTCGATAGGGGCGTATAGACTCCACATTTAGCTCATGTGGTTTTATTATCGGTTATTAGTAGCTCCCGTAGATTACTCATATTCCATTGCATTGACCATTTATCAGTATATTCATTATTCAGTTTTAGCATGTTATAAATTGGTCACTGCATTCAGTTATCTCAGCATTCAAAATCTCTATCATGTTTAGATTATATACTTGCTTTTGTGCTTCTTAAGTTATATATTATTCAATATATCCATTATTTAGTTTTAGCATGTTATAAATTGGTCATTGCATTAAGTTTTCTCAGCATTCAAAATCTATATCATGTTCAGATTATATACTTGCTTTTGTGCTTGTTCAATTATATATTATTTCAGCTTTACTCTATCCTACATGCTAAGTACCTTCAAGTACTGACGCATAGTGCGCTATATCTTCTCGTGATGTAGGTTTAGGTTCTCAGCATCCAGATCGCGCTTAGATAGATTTTCGATATCCTATTCAGTAGATCTAATGGTGAGTCCTCATTCTCCGAGGACAATAGTCATGAGTTTCTTTTCGGTCTTTTAGTCATTTAGTTTTAGTTTTTTCTAGACTTATATGGGGCTTGTCCCGGTATTTTTAGTTAGTTAGAGGCTTATTTCAAACATATTTAGTTTCATCTAAGTGTTGAGTTAATAACTTCTTAGTATTACACTCATTATTTCAAATATCTCAGTTATAGAATATGAGAATTCCTCATCTTTTTAGTTTAAATTATGACTTAGATACCACATTAAGTTTATTATCTTTAGTATGCTCATGATCATGACAACAGGGTTAGCTTGGGATCACTTTTGGTCCTAGGTTTCGTGTTCGCATCTCGGGGGTAGATCGGGGTGTGACAAAACGTGATATAGAGCACTAGGTTTAAGGGTCCTAGGATGTCTGAAGAGCCGCACTAAGTAGAGTCCTTTTCATAGGTGTGAAGTGCACCACATCTAATGTGAGGGAGGCTACAAAGTGTTTTAGGAAAACTTCACTTTCTTGTTACTCTTATCGTGCGTATGGTATGATCTTATTTCACTCTAACTTGATGTTCTACATTTCAGATCATGCCTCTTCGTAAAGTTAACACTAGAAATACAAAATACAGCTCCTCCGGTCCTAGATCAGGAAGTCTCTGATGTTGATTTTAGAAATGCTATACAGATGTTGGCTCAAAGTATGACCAACAAGAACAATCGGGTTCATGCTCCTGTGAAAGCAAATGGTGGATCAGTAGCAGCAAGGGTTTGTGACTTTGTTAGGATTAATCCGCCTAAGTTCTTAGGATCACAAAATAATGAGGATTCTCAGAATTTCTTGGATGAGATCAAGAAGATCTTTGAGTTAATGCAAGTCATTGGGAATTATCGAGTTGAGTTTCCATCATACTAGTTAAAGGATGTTGCTCATATCTGGTACACTCAGTGGAAGGAAAATAGGGGTACAGATGAAACTCTTATCACTTGGGATTGCTTTAGTGAGACCTTTCTGGACAGATTTTTTCCAATAGAGTTGACAGAAACAAAGGCTCAGGAATTCATGAACTTAAGGCAGGGAAACATGAAGGTCCAAGAGTATGGGTTCAAGTTTAACCAACTCTCCAGGTATGCTCCTCACATGGTTGCTGACTCTAGGTCTCAGATGAATAAGTTCTTGTATGGAGTGTCGAATTTGGTGAAACTGAGTGCAGAAGTGCGATGTTACTTGGAGATATTAACATCTCTTGACTTATGACTCAAGCCCAACAGGTTGAGGGTGATAAGCTTAGGGAACAGGACAAGGAGAATAATAAGGCGAGAACTGGGAACAATGACTATTCTCAGCAGAAATCGGGTGGTGGAAATCGCTCACAGAGTCAGCAAAACTTTTCAGCCCCAGCTCCTTAGTCAGCTAGTATTCCATCCTCCAAGAACAAGTATGACAAGAAGGTTAGAGCACCAGACTCTAAGTCTCAGGGAAGTGTTTTAGGAACCAACACTTACCCCATTTTCCCTAAGTGTGGTAGGAACCATCTGGGCGAGTGTCTCGCAGGAAAAGAAGTAGGTTTTGGGTGCGGTCAGTCTGGTTACAGGTTGAGGGATTGCACTTCTAGACAGGGTGAAAGAGGTGGTAATGGTAGAGCTCAGTCTAAAACTTCATCAGCACCAACAACTCGCCTGACTTAGCAGGGTAACTCATCTAGTACATGTGGTGGTTAGGGCCAGAATAGGTTGTATGCTCTTAAGGCTTGCTAGGATCAGGGAGGTTCTCCTAATCTAGTCACTGATACGTTATGAGTCGTTGACCTTAATGTTTATGCATTGTTATATGCAGGGGATACTCATTCTTTTGTAACTCCTTATATAGCAGTCCAATTCAGTGTTAGTATAGTAACTCTATTGAACCTTTCTCAGTATCTACTCCAGTCGGTGACCTAGTTATAGCTAGACGGGTATACAAAAATTGTCCTGTCATACTATCTCAGAGGTCAGCTCAGCAGATCTTGTAGAGTTAGAAATGGTTAAATTCGATGTAATTCTAGACATAGATGGGTTACATCCCTGTTATGCCTCAGTCGATTGTAGAACGAGGATTATTTGTTTTTAGTTTCTAGACGAACCAATCTTAGAATGGAATTGTAGTAGCTTAGCGCCTGTGGGTCGATTCATTTCTTACCTTAAAGCCAGAAAGATGATCTCTAAGGGTTATCTCTATCATCTAGTTTGGGTTAAGGATTCTAGCTCTGAAACCCTAACTCTTGAGTCAGTTCCTATAGTTTTTGAGTTTGCAAAAGTATATCCAAAAGACCTTCCCGAAGTCCCTCTTGAACGGGAAATCGACTTTGGAATTGATCTCCTTCCAGATACCAACCCTATTTCTATTCCTCCTTAAAGAATGGCTCCGGAAGAGCTTAAGGAATTGAAAGATCAGTTGAAAGACCTTCTAGATAAGGGCTTCATCAAACATAGTATTTCACCATGGGGTGCACCAGTATTGTTCATAAAGAAAAAAAATGGTTCTCTCGGAATGTGCATTGATTATCGATAGTTGAACAAGGTCACAATAAAGAATAAGTATCCCATCCCCAGAATTGATGACTTGTAGGCCAACTTCAGGGTGATAGTCACTTCCTGAAAGATAGACCTCAGATCAAGTTATCATCAGCTTAGATTCAGAGACAGTGACATTTTGAAAACAACCTTTAGAACTTGGTATGGTCATTATGAATTTGCAGCTATGTCGTTTGGACTAACCAATTCTCCTAGAGCTTTCATGGATTTGATGAACTGAGTGTTCAAACATTACTTGGACATGTTCAATATTATTTTTATTGATGATATCCTCATTTACTCTAGGAATGAGGTTGAATATGCGAGTCATTTGAGAATTGTTCTACAAACTTTCAAGGATCGCCAGTTATTCGCTAAGTTTAGTAAATGTGAGTTTTGGTTTCAGTATGTTGCTTCCTTGGTCACATTGTATCTACCGAAGGGATCCGAGTGGATTCACATAGGATAGAAGCAGTGAAACAATTGCCCAGACCTACCTCTGCTACAAATACAAGAAGTTTCTTAGGTCTAGCAGGTTATTAAAGAATGTTCGTGGAAGTATTCTCATCCATAGCCCCACCATTGACGAAGGTAGCTTCGAAGATGGTCATGTTTCAATAGTCAGATGATTGTGAGAAAGGCTTTGCAGGATTTAAAACTAGATTAACTACAACTCCTGTCTTGACTCTGCCAGAGGGTTCAGATGGTTATGTGATTTACTGTGATGCATCAAGAGTTTGCTAGGTTGTGTGTTGATGCAACAAGATAAGGTTATAGCTTATGCCTCTAGAAAACTTAAGGTTCATGAGAATAACTATCCGACTTATGACCTCAGGCTTGTATCAGTAGTATTTTCACTCAAGATAAGGAGACACTACTTGCATGGTGTTCATTTAGATGCGTTCACTGATCATAAAATCCTTTAGTATGTGTTCACCCAGAAAGAATTAAATCTTCGCCAGACAAGATCACTTGAGTTCCTTAAGGATTATGATATAAGTGTGCATTATCATTATGGTAAGGCGAATGTAGTAGCATATACTCTTAGAACATTATCTATGGGTAGTGTAGCCCATGTTGAGGAAGAAAGGAAGGAGATAGTGAAGGAGTTCACAGGATTGCTCGCTTAGGAGTTCGCTTTTAGCATATCAGATAATGGTGTAACAGTTCAGAATGGGGATGAATCTTCATTGGAAGTGGAGGTTAAGGAAAAGCAAGACAGTGATCCAATCTTGCTTGAAATAAAGGGTCCAGTCCACAATCAGAGAGTGGAGGTTTTCTCCCAAGGGGGAGATGGTATACTTTGCTACTAGGTAAGATTGTGTGCTCCTGATGTGGGTGAGTTGAGAAAGAATATCTTTGCAGAAGCCCATAACTCCAGATATTCTATTCATCCAGGTGCCACTAAGATGTACTGCGATCTGTGGTAAGTCTATTAATGGAATGACATAAAGAGAGACATAGCAGATTTTGTGAGTAAGTGCCCCAATTGCCAGAAAGTCAAGGTAGAACATCAGAAACCAAGAGGTATAACTCAAGATATCGATATTCCTACATGGAAGTGGGATGTGATCAATATGCATTTCATCACAGGTTTACCTCGTACTTCGAGACAACATGACCCCATTTGGGTGATAGTTGATAGGATGACTAAATCTTCTCGCTTTTTAGCTGTCAAGAATATAGATTCAGCAGAGGACTATGCCAAGCTTTACATTGATCAAATTGTGAGGTTACATGGTGTTCCTTTGTCTATCATCTCAGATAGAGGTCCTCAGTTTACATCTCATTTCTGGAAGTCATTTCAGAAGGGTCTTGGTAATCAAGTTAACCTTAGCACATCATTTCATCTACAGACGGATGGAAAGAAAGAGCGTTCCATTCAAAACCTAGAGGATATGTTATGTAATCGATTTCAAAGGTAGTTGGGATGATCACCTTCCTCATATTGAGTTCGCCTACTACAATAGCTACCATTCTAGCATTCAAATGGCCCTTTATGAGGCACTATATGGGCGTAGATGTAGATCTTCTGTTGGTTGTTTTGAAGTAAGTGAAGCAGCTTTAATAGGTCCAGATTCAGACCTTTATTCTATGTAGAAAGTGCAAATCATTAGAGATAGACTTAAGACAACCCAAAGTCATCAGAATCTTACGCATATATAAGGAGAAGGGAACTAGAGTTCCAAATTGATGATTGGATTTTCCTGAAAGTGTCACCTATGAAAGGGGCGATGAGATTTGGCAATAAAGGGAAGCTTAGTACAAGATATGTAGGCCCTTACAAGAACTTGAAAAGGGTTGTCAAGGTGGTATATCAGTTATAATTGCCAACAAAATTAGCGGTAGTTCATCCGGTCTTCCACATCTCACTCTTGAAGAAATGTGTGGGTGATCCAGCCTCTGTAGTGATATGAGCGAGTGTGGCGGTGAAAGATAGTCTTCCTTATGAGGATATACCTGTTGCGATTCTTGACCGTCAGGTTAAAAGGTTGAAAAATAAAGAATTCGCTTTAGTCAAGGTTTTGTGGAGGAGTCAGTCCGTAGAGGGAGCTACTTAGGAAGCAAAAGCAGCCATGAAAGTCAAGTATCATCATCTCTTTCCTTCCGATTCCACTCCACCCTGAGTTAATAGTTCCTCTTCAGTTTTCAGTCATTCCTGCATGAATTCAGCCTTAGAATCATATTCACTCAACTTGTACTTGCATTTTTAGCATATTCGCATGTTCTCGGAATTCAATTCAATCAGAAACTCAGTTCTCAATGTTTAGTAGTAGAGATTGCAGCTCTCTCCCTCTATTTCAGCTAGTTTAGTTCTCATTCGAGGATGATATTCCTAAGGGAGAGATAATGTAATTCCCTGTATCCAAAATAGACAAAAATATTAGCTTTTCAGAAATCTACAAGTGCAATCAATGGCTACCATCAACGGACCATAGCCTAACCCACGGCCCACGCTGCAGATCCGTTGATTGTGACTGAAACTCCCCCAAAACGCATCCCAGAAAATTTGACTAAGTGTCGAACGATGGACGGACTTATGGTTTGCGTCAGACTACGGTCCGTAGTCTGTTTCCGTCGATCAACACCCCATGTACCCACTCTCTGACAAGAACCGCGATTGACCAACACGGTCCGTAGATGGAACTACAGACCATAGGTGAAAATTTGTAGACTGTTAGGGGGAAATGCAGTGGGGTAAACTTCAATTGATCATAACTCTTAACAGAAAATGAATTAGGTATCCCATGACATACCAGAATATATATTATTGAATTAGATTTCCATCGCTACCAACCTTGCTAAAATTAGACCTCTGAGTAAAAAGTTATGCCTGTTTTAGTAAAGGCCTGTCGAACAGACCCAACCTATGGATCCAAACAACAGACCGTCAATTGAACGACGGCTCGTCAGTCCACGTCGTCTTTCGGTCTGACAGAAATTAACATAGGAATCTTTTTGTCTTCTCCCACTTCATTTAAACCCTAAGATACTTCATTTTTACCCTAAATCATCATATTTTAGTCAGTTTAAGCCTAGAAACATAACTATAACTTACTTAAGTCAAAATCATAAATCAAAACTTGGAAAATTAGAAGCAAAAAAGGAAAAAAAGTCCAAAAACCCTAGAAAGCAACAAGGCTCCAGCTATTCCCTGAAATCTGAATATTTCTCCATGGATTTAATCACCAGGTATGTAAAATTTCACTAGTGGGTTCCTTTTACCCATTGGGTCCCTAGTTTTCTGTCGATTCTTGATTCTCTTATCATGATTAAACCTAAGGTTTCTAGAATTACAGCAAATCATCACAAATTAGTTAAATATATGTTCCAAATTAGATTGTAAGGTTATATTCTGTTTATTGCATGAATTTCAGAACCCTAGCTATGTATTTCTTTAGTTCTTGAATTACACATGCTAGGTCAGATATTTCAGTTATTCAGTTATACATGCCTCAATTATTAATGCATTATTATCATATAAGATATTGCATTCTCAGTTTGCATGTTAAGTTTTGAGCCATCCAATATTTATAGACATTCAGACATAATCAGTTAATTACATAATTCATTGGGAGTAGCATAATACCGAGTTGGACTAGGGTTCAGCGTACCCAATATTCCCAGAATTACTAGCCAAGTAGGTTCTAAGTCCCCTTTGTGGGCATCAATTTAGTGATCATATCGAAGCTTTGAGGATGAGAAAATTGCATATGAGCTGAGTATATTTTTGGCAGTAGTATTGAGCACTGTTATGTGGACGAGTTCATACAACTTAAAGTAGTCATTAACTATGTAGCCAATGTGGGTAGAAATGATCATACTTATTAGATGATTCCTTATTGATTTTAAGAATAGATTAGTAGATCCACTTAGTTGAGGAGTTTTATACCTCGAAAATGTATAGGATAATTCTGGCAACGTGGGTGATATGTTGTTTCATCACATAACTTATAGTGATGGTTGTCAATTAGAGAATCTCCCAAATAGAGTTATTTTTTTTTGTATCTTTACATACAAATTTAAGTTATTATTGTATTTTAAAACACATTGAGTTGTTACCTACAATTTTGAATGTTTTATATAAACTACATCTTTATTTTCATTTTTATACTACATTGAGTTGAATATCCATGAGTTGAGGTTGAGCTAAGTAGAGTTGAGGTGAGTATGTTTCCTTCTTTCCAAGTTAAAGATTTTATGTTATGTTTAGTGTTACCTTTACATGCTCATACATTAATTGTACTGATGCTATTTTTACTGCATCATTTTATGATACAGATACATGAGATAAAAGTCTTCATCAGATTCTTAGTTGATACCACTTGCAGTTCCAGGATTATTTGGTGATCCTCATTGCTTTCGGAGGATCCCTTATTTATTTTTGTTATTTCTATTTTGTTAGAATGATCAGGGGTATTTTCCCGACATACCTCATAGTATTAGAGGCTTCATAGATAGACAACAGTATTTGAGGAGTCTCTGTTGCATTTCTCTTCTTAATGTTTAAAAGATCGTGAGTTGAACACTTATGTTCAATTGAGTATTTTGACTTAGCTACTTTATTTACATTAGTCGAGTTCTTTGTGTGATTCTATATCAGTTGATAAGTCTACCACTAAGAATTGAGCAAGGCCGAGAGTTTGCTTTTTTCACGATTGGAGTCTAGACCCAGACGAGACCGGCGTCGTTGACCTCTCAAAAATCGCAGACAAGCCTACATACGTTATCGTTACTTCATCTAGGTTAATTTTAGCGGAAAATTTGAACTTTTTGCTACTTAACATTTATATAAAACATTCTACTTAAACTCACAAACGTTCACAATCAACCATCTAATATTAAGATCATTATATGAAAGAAATAGTTCAATACTGCATTAAGTGTATACTTGCCAAAATGGAACCAATAAAATGTCTGAAATAAAATGAGAAAGAAACGCTAGTGAAACATAATCCACTAACTCAAACCTATATCTAAGCTAGAATATAATGGGCAAGCGTCCTTGAAAGCATGAGGTCCTACCAAGTCCGGATGAATGCTCCACGTCTTGAAATCTGCAGCGTCGTATCGTAAGCTCAAGCGTCCTCCTGTGCCTGCACCTAAAAGTATAGAGTTGTATGGGATTAGTACACACTTGTACTAAGAATGGATATATACAAGCACACACCAAGGACATGCATGATTAAGAAGAGCTCTCTCCTAACGATATGAATTATGGAAAGTCAAGTTGGTGGACTTGTCAAAATAGGATTAGAAAAGTCATGCTATGAGAGTAACATGCATCATCATACTTATGTTATTGCAAACAACATATAACTTATTGCACATATCATTTCACATAGTTCATATTATTCTTTCATATGCCATGAGACCTTGGAATCATGGACTTGACATAAGAACTTCCCAAAATAAGGGATTTACATATGGGACCTCAACTAGGGATCCTTCTTTAGCAAACACAGAGTCTACTTCATTTATTCATACGTACTTCATTTTCATTCTTTCATATACTAATGCAACCACCACTCGTACCTAGGATTTAGTCTAAGACTCTCATCGAGTTCGCTGTGCAATGACCAAGAATAACGTAGTGTCATTACTTAAGTCTAGCTCACCTCTTGATTATCCTATTCAAGCACCTTTGGTATCGTTCATTTCATTATGTGTATTATTTGATACTGGCCTCATTCTTTCTTTGGAACTTTAACCTTAACCGAAATAGATCATGTGATCATCATGAAATCTAGTGTCTGCCCCACACCGAAAAGAGGTGGAATCACCGGCCAAAGTGACCCGAACATGCTAGCGTATATAGGGAGTCAAACCCTCCTATATCCGATATTGGAAGTATAGGTTCAAAGATTAGGAGATATAAGGAGACCCATACCCGGCATGCCATACAGTCTCATCTCATGAGAGTTACGTGAACCTCCGCCCTTCCCGAAGGAAGGCATCACCGCTCAAAGCTAGTCTATCGTTGCTTAGTATAAAGTTCGATTACATTCAACTCATAAATCATGGAAGCTGGCTTCTAGCATGAGGACATCATAGCTCCTTAGATGATTTCTCATATCATCATTAGTATTAAGTATGCAATAAATTCAATACTTTTATTAGAGTGTTCATAGAGAATGGTCTCTTGATTAACTTTACACTCTCATAGGTTAGTACGTTTTGGTAACATTTACTTAGGCACATTTGAGATTGCTCTAATCTTTCACATTAGCCTCTTATCATATTGTCACCTCATTCATTAACTTTAACACATTTGCTTTTTATAATTTCTCACCCCTTCATGTGAATGTTCATTTCATCATATGCCAAGTGCACTTGACCATTTAGTGTGTTTCACACTCTTACTTAACTCTTATAGGGTTACATCATTTTTATCACATACATCTTAGGCTCACTTACTTGTAAACGTATGCTAGATTTATGAGTCCACACATACAAGCCAAGAGGCTTCATTCATATTTTGTCTAAGTGATTAATGTTTACCCAAGATTATGTGGTACAAGACTTATGCATCTTGTAGATATGCCAAGATATTGATTTCGATCTTTAGAGGAAACATTCATTAAATATTTACTTACGTATGACTTATGTGTCAATACGGAATTGGGAAAGGGAACCCAATTTCGCATCCCTTGGACAACACTTGATCTTAATTTAAACTTGATAATTGTATTTTTAAGATTTGGGGGACCCTAGTTCGATCCCTATCAACCTCATAATATTTCCTTTCTGTGTCTCCTCTCCTTTTTCATTTGAGTCAAAGAGGTTGTGGGTTCAATTCCCCACAAGCTCATTATTTTTATTTTTATTTTTATTTATCTCTTAACTTTGTCACCTATCCAAGAGGTTGTGGATTCAATCCCCACTCTCCACATTTATTTTCTCCTTTATTTTTCTCCTAACTCTCTCATCCATTCATGAGGTTGTAGGTTCAATCCCCCCTCACCACATCTATTTTCCCTTGAATTTTTCTCAAAATTTTTTATGAAATTCTCATTTGGTATGATCATGGGTTCAATCCCCAATGACCTCACATTTTACAAAAAAAAATTAAACGAAGTTCATTTTCTTAAAAGTTGGCCGAGACTACAATTTCTTTGGTTCAATCCTTAGTGATTTTTTGTCTTAATATTTTGTTGATTTTTTTTTGTAGATTTCATATAATGATGTCTTGGATTCAACCCTTAGTGATTTCACTCATTTTACATTCATTTTTATTGCATTTTATACCACTTTGATTGGCCGAACCCAACCTACCAAATGCTGGAAATTTGTTCACTATTTTCAGCTCCTTGTTATCATCATTTGTTCATTAGATCTTAGTATGTTTCATGAATCATTTCGTGCATCTATGATTATATTTTTTTCATGGTTATATTCAGCCAATATTACCATTAAATCCAGCAACATTACACCACTTTTTCATATTATGATTTACACAAACATTTGCACAAACATCACTTTTCACATACTTTCGGTTGGCATAAATTAACATGCTTACAATTCCAAACACATAATCATGAACACATTATCACGAAAATCACACTTCATACTTAAAATACAAGCAAACATACCAACAACATGATCTCTAACCTATTTCAGATTGAAATCAGAAGGATACTAGGGACAAAGAGTTCGACAAGAACGGGAACAACCCTAGTTTCAAAATTCGTTGAATTCATGGAAAGGAAATTCTCTTGGAGAAAGGAGTGAAGGAGAGAAACCCATACCTGACTTTAGTGTTGTTCAACACACGCCATGCTGTCCAAAACCCTCTGCAAATTCACGTCCAATTCCCGAAACATCATCGCAAAACTCGACGGAAAACCCTTCTTTTTGCTTTACATTTTTGGTTAGCTTTTTGTCTATGTTTTTGACGTTTAAATTCTTCAAGTATGAATAACTTTTGGTTGTGTTTTATGTTCTTGTATTTCGTTAGCAGATAGAATGCAAAAGTGAGAGAGTTGATCGTGAAAGAGAGAGGATAAACATGTGAAGTGAGTGGTTCCTTATGCTTAGGATTGTAGTTTTAGACTTAATCAAAATAAGGTTTTGTTAAATTGTAAAATCTGATTTATGTAAATCACATGTTAAAGGACCTTATTTACCTTACAAAAAAATCATATTTTAAACCCCATCTTATTTCACTTGGGCGTCGCTTCCGTCGAGGATCGAACCCGTGACATCCCCATCGCGAAAACAGGTCCCTTCGAGTCGACCCGACCCAAACCGCCCCATTAATTAATTAATTAATTAATTAATTAATAATAATGTGATTTTTATTTTTCTTAAATCAGCATTTAAATATTAATTAATTAAATTAATTCTCCAATATATATAATCAAGTTAAATCATTGCTCCCACCTAGGTTCGAACCCGGGTGGAGCAAGATTTCGCTCAATGGGCAATCTAGTCACTTTCTACCCAAAATGCTCCTCCACCATATTAATTGAATAATAAATTACATATTTAGGGTAATTGTGATACTACCCTTATCTTGGAAAAAGACCATTTTACCCCTAGACCCTCCAAACTTAAGATTTCTCTTTTTAAGTCCGGTAAAGACTCATCTGGGTAAATCTTCATATTTGGGAGCCCTACATGGCTGGACCCAACCTTTCCTAGATCAAATAAATCCCCAAGTTAGTTGTCTTGACTATCGCAAGGGTTCTGAGGTCTGGTTCTACGTGCATCAATCCGTGTGAACCCGATCTAATCGTAGGCATTCTAGACACTAAACATTACTTAGCATATTTATTTTTTAGGGTTGTTATATTATCCCCCCCTTAGGAACATTCGTCCCCGAATGACACTTCTAACTATCTAGCACAATGCCAGTCATAAGTAACATAATCACTATGCATAGTCAAGCAATAACAACAAGGAATGGAGAGATAAGGAAACTTCGACTTAAGAGTCGGGAATCTAACCTCAAGGACTGAAAAGATGGGTGTAGCGGGAAATCATATCGGCCTCGGCCTCCCACAACACCCTCAACAAGATGGTTCCTGTCACGACCGGAATCTAGACTCAAAATAAGACCGGCGTCGTTGATCTCTCAGAGGTTGCAGACAAGCCTACATACGTCATCTTTACTTCATCTAGGTTAAATTTTGCGGAAAATTTGAACTTTTTGTTATTTAACATTCGTATAAGACATTATACTTAAACTCATTAATGTTCACAGTCAACCATCTAACATTAAGATCATCAAATGAAAGAAATTGTTCGTAACTGCATTAAATGTGTACTTGCCAAAACGGCACCAATACAAAGTAAGAAATGTAATGGGAAATCAAAAACTAGTGGAAAATGCTCCACTAGCTAAAGCCTACATCTAAGCTAGATAATAAAAGTAGACAACCTCGAAAGCATGAGGTCCTATCAAGTCCGGATGAAAGCTCCACGTCTAGATAGCTGCAATGTCGTACTGTAAGATCTAACGTCCACTGTGCATGCACCTAAAAGTAGATATTTGTATGGAATTAGTACACACTTGTACTAAGTATCGGTATATCAAAGCATACACCAAGTACATGCATGAGAAAGATAGATCTTTCCTAACAACATGGTTTATTGAAATTCAAGTCAGTGGACTTGCCAAATTTGGATAAGGAAAGTCATGCCATGAGTGTATCATGCATAATCAAACTTATCATTTTGCAAACAGCACATAACATATATCACATATCATATCACATATAGAACATAACATCTTTCATATCATTCATTCATATGCCATGAGACCTTGGAATCATGGACTTAACATTACGACTTTCCAGAATTGAGGACTCAACATATGGGACCTCAACTAGGGAGTCTACTTTAGCAAACACAGAGTCTGCTTCATCAAACATAGAGTCTGCTTCGTTCATTCATACGTACTACATTTCATTTCATTCATGGGCCAATGTAAACACTTGCTATACCTAGGATGTAGTTTAAGACTTTCATCGAGTTCGTTGTGCAATGACCAAGAATTACCTAATGTCATTACTTGAATCTAACTCACCGTTTGATTATCCTATACTAACACCTTTGGTATCATTCATTTCATTTTGTGCATCATTTGAGGCTGGCCTCCTTTATTAAGTAGGAACTTTAACTTCAACCGACATAGATCATGTGAGTATCATGAAATCCAGTTTCATGAAACCCCATACCGAAAAGAGGTGGAATCACCGGCCAAAGTGACCCAAAACATGCTAGCGTACTTGGGAATCGTACCCCGCCAGATCCCTATATTGGCAGTATAGGTTCGAAGGCTAGGATATATAAGGAGACCCATACCCGGTATGCCGGACAGTTTCATCTAGTGAGAGTTACATGAACCTCCGCCTTTCCTGAAAAAAGGCATCACCGCTCATAGCTAGTCTATCGGTGCTCAGTATAAAGTTCCATTACATTCAACTCATACATCATGGAAGCTGGCTTTTAGTATGAGGACATCGTAGCTCAATAGATGATTTCTCATCTCATCATTAGTATTAAGTGAGTTAATCTGAATACTTTTATTATAGTGTTCATAGAGACTGGTCTCTTTATTAACTTTAGACTTTCATAGGGTAGTACGTTTTGGTAACATTTACTTAGGATCATTTGAGATTGCTCTCATCTTTTACATTAGCCTCATATCATTTTGTCACCACATTCATTATCATTAGCACATTTACTCTTTCATAGCTACTCACCCCTTTTTACGTGATTTTTCATTTCATCATAGGGCAATGCACTTGGCCATGTAGTGTGTTTCACACTCTTACTTAACCCTTCTAGGGTTTCATCATTTCATTGTTCATTTCATCAATTCTTTGTTCATTTCATCATTTCATTGTTCATTTCATCAATTCTTTGTTCATTTCATCATTTCATTGTTCATTTCATCATATGCCGATGCACTTGGCCATTTAGTGTATTTTACACTCGTACTTTACTCTTCTAGGGTTTCATCATTTCATTAAATATATCTTAGGTTCACTTACTTTTAAACGTATGCTTGACTTATGGGTCTATATATACAAGTCATGGGGCTTCATTCATAGTTTGTCCAAGAGATTCATATTTACCCACGATTATGTGGTACAAGACTTGTGCATCTTGTAGATATGACAAGATATTGATTTCGATCTTTAGAGGCAGCATTCATTAAATATTTACTTACGTATGACTTATGTGTCAATACGGAATTGGGAAAGGGAACCCGATTTCGAATCGCTTGGACAAACTTAATCTTATTTGAAACTTGATAATCACATTTTTCATATTTGGGGGACCCTAGTTCGATCCCCATCAACCCCATAATATTTTCTTTCTTTTTCTCCTCTCCTTTTTCGTTTGAGTCAAGGAGGTTGTGTGTTCAATCCCCCCACAAGCTCATTATTTTTCTTCTAATTTATCTCTTAACTTTCTCACCTATCAAAGAGGTTGTGGGTTCAATTCCCACTCTCCATATTTATTTTCTCCTTTACTTTTCTCCTAACTCTCTCATCCATTTAAGAGGTTGTGGGTTCAATCCCCACTCATCACATCTATTTTCCTTGCATTTTTCTCACGAAATTTTTATGAAATCTTCATTTAGTGAGGTCATGGGTTTATCCCCAATGACCTCACATTTTTTAAAAAAATTTAAACGAAGCTCATTTTTTTGAAAGTTGGCCGAGCATATTTTAAATTCATTTTTTATTTCATTTTGAACCATTTTGTTTGGCCGAACCCAACCTACCAAATGCTGCAAATTTGTTCACTATTTATAGCTTCTTCTTATTATCACTCGTACGTTATTTCTTAAGGCATTTTGTGGATCATTTGGTGCATCTTTAAGTTTCATATTTTTATGATTATATTCATACAAGAATTACCATTTCATCCAGCAACATTACACCACTTTTAAACCTCATGATTTACACAAACATTCGCACGTAAAAACATATCATTTTTCACATACTTTCGGTTGACATAACTTAACATGCTTACAATTCCAAACACATAATCAAGAACACATTATCGTGAAATTAAACTTCATACTTAAACTACCAGGAAACATACCAACAACATGATCTCTAACCTATTTCACATTGAGATCAAAGGGATACTAGGGACAAGAAGTTCCACAAGAACGGGAACAACCCTAGTTTTCGTTTAGATTCATCTGAGCCTTAAGGGTCTCTTGGGAAAGAGACCAAGAGTAAGAAAACCCATACCTTATTTTGACGTTCAAACATTGAAGTTTCTGCCCAAAAACTCCACTCAAGAACACGTCTAAGCCTCCTCAAGATTAACTCCACTAGAATGACAACCTCCCTTAGCCTAGTGTGCGATTAATGTTTCTTTTCTTGTCATTTCGTGTGAGTTATTCAAGTGTGAAGAACTTGGTTTATTTTTCTGATTTTGTATCGTATTTTGGCAGAGAAATATCGTGTGAAAAGGCAGAGAGATTGAGCGTGTGAATGGAGAGATAAACATGAGAGAGAGTAGGAGTTATATTAGGCTTAGGAGTCTAGTTTAGGACTTAGTCAAATAAGGTTTACTTAATTATTAAAAATCTAATTTTTATTTTATATTAAATCAGCTAATGAATAATAATTATTAATTAATTATATTAATTCAATAGATTAAATAAAAATCACATTAATTCTTTGCTTCCACCTAGGTTCGAACCCGGGTGAAGCAAGACTTCACTTCAAGAGCTCAATTTCGGCTCTCTCTCCCCAAATTGTCCCTCCACCTTATTAATTAAATAATAAATTTTATATTTTTAGGGTAATTACGATATTAACCTTAGCCTGGAAGAAGACCATTTTACCCCTAGACCCTCCAAACCTAAGATTTCCTCTTTTTAAGTCTGGTAAAGACTCCTTCGAGTAAATCTTCATTTCGAGAGCCCTACATGGTTGGACCCAACCTTTCCTAGCTAAACTAACTCCCCAAGTTAGTTGGCTTGGATGTAGCAAGGGTTCCGAAGTCTGGTTCTACGCGCATCAATCCGTGTGAACCCTAGTCTAATCATAGGCATTCTTGACACATTAAGTATCACTTAGTATATCCATTTTTAGGGTTGTTATAGTTCCTCCACAATACCTTTACTGTGGAAATCTTCTTGTTTCTCAGCCGCTTGAGCTGTCTGTCTAAGATCAAAATAGGTACCTCCTCATAGGACAAGTCTTCATCAACCCACAATTCTTTCACAGGTAGAATTGATGCTGGATCACCTAGGCACTTCTTTAACATGGATACATGAAAGACTGTATGTACAGAAGATATCTCCACTGGCAATGCCAACTCATAGGCCACCTCACCCACACGCTGTAGGAACTCATATGGACCAACATACCTTGGACTCAACTTCCCCTTCCTGCCAAACCTCATCACCCCCCATCATAGGTGATATCTTCAAATAGACCTAGTCACCAACATCAAACTCTAAAGGCCATTTTCTGTTGTCTGCATAGGACTTCTGCCAACTGTAAGCAGTAGCCAACCTATCCCTAATCGCCCTGACCTTCTCTAAGGCCTCATTAATGATCTCAGGACCCAAAATGGATGACTCTCAAACCTCGAACCACCCAAGTGGAGACCTACACCTTTTACCATACAGTGCCTCAAACGGTTCCATCCCAATGCTGGAGTGAGAACTGTTATTATACGAGAACTCTGTAAAAGGCAGATGGTCATCCCAACTACCTCTGAAGTAAATCATGCACGCTCGCAACATGTCCTCCAATGTCTGAATGGTGCGCTCTGCCTTCCCATCAGTATGAGGATGAAAGGCATTACTAATCTTTACCTGCGTGCCTAAGTTCTTCCAGAAGGATCTCCAGAAATGTGAAATGAATTGAGCTTTTTCTATCTGAAATGATAGACAAAGGAATCCAATGACATCTCACAATCTCATCAATGTAGAGTATCGCAGAATCCTCGGCTCTATAAGTAGACTTCACAGGGATAAAGTGGGCAGACTTAGTCATTCTGTCCACAATAACCCATAGGGAGTCATGCTGTCTCCTAGTCTTTGGAAGACCAACCACGAAGTCCATATTAATGGCCTCCCACTTTCAAGTCAGAACCTCGATCATCTGAGTAAGACCGCCAGGCTTAAGATGTTCTGCCTTAACCTGTTGACAATTAGGACAATTGGCCACATATTAAACAATGTCCTTCTTCATGCCATCCCACCAATAGATCTGCTTAAGGTCATGATAAATCTTGGTGGAACCTGGATGTATAGAATATTTGGAACCATGAGCCTTTGCAACAATTTTGGTACGCAAAATCATCCACATCTGGTACACATAGCCTATCCTGGTACCTAAGTATGCCGTCACCCCCCAAAATAAAAGACTCATTCAACTTTACCAACACTGAGTCCTACAACTCCATCAACAGTGGATCAAAATGCTGACCCTTCTTGACTTCAACTACCAAGGATGATTCAAAACTAGGATGAACTGAAACACCACCACTAGTAGAGTCAACCAAACCGCACACCCAATCTAGTCAGTCTGTGCACATGTTTCACCAACTCCTTCTTCTCATCCTCAATGTGGGCTGTACTTCCCATGCTCATCCTGCTCAAAGCATCAGCTACAACATTATCCTTACCTGGATGGTAGTAGACATTAATGTCATAAACCTTCATAAACTCTAACAACATCCACTGACGTAGATTCAACTTTTTGTGTGAACACGTAATGGAGACTTTTGTGGTCTGTGAACACATCTACATGCACTCCATACAAGTAGTGCCTCCACAGTTTCAGTGCAAACACCGCAGCTGCCAACTCCAAGTCATGAGTGAGATAATTCTTCTTATGAACCTTGAGCTGTCTGGATGCATAAGCTATGACCTTACCACCCTGCATAAGAACACAAAACCCAAACCAACCCTAGATGCATCACAACAAATAGTGTAATTCTCACCATGCTTAGGCAAAGTAAGCACCGGGGCTGAAGTGAGTCTGTCCTTGAACTCCTGGAAACTCTTCTCGCAAGTTTCCGCCAATTCAAACTTGACTTTATTTTTCGTTAAAGTTGTGAGTAGGGCAGCAATGGAAGAAAAACCCTCCACGAACCTGCGATAATAACTATCCAATTCCAAGAAGCTACGGATATCTATGGGAGTAAGAGGTTTCGGCCAGTTCTTAACAGCCTCAGTCTTCCTGGGGTCTACCTCCACACCTTTGTCGGATACAACATGACCCATGAAGGTCACTGATCTAAGCCAAAATTCATACTTTCTGAATTTGGCATACAGTTGATGTTGTCTAAGTACCTGCAAGGTTAGTCTCAAGTGTTGTTCATGCTCTTCCTTGGTCTTAGAATAGATGAGAATGTCATCAATGAATACTATGACGAAACAGTCAAAGTGTTCACGGAAGACTCTGTTAATGAGATCCATAAATGCAGCAGGTGGATTAGTGAGACGAAATGACATAACTAGAAACTCTTAATGACCGTAACGGGTACGAAAGGTTGTCCTTGGAATATCTTCATCCCTAACTTTAAGCTGATGGTACCCTGAACAAAGATCAATCTTCGAAAAGAATCTAGACCCTTGGAGTTGGTCTGACAAGTCATCTATTCTGGGAAGTGGATACTTATTCTTGATAGTGACTTTGTTGAGCTGCCGATTATCGATACACATTCTAAGGGTTCCATCTTTCTTTTTCACAAACAACACTGTTTCTCTTAACTCTGGGCTCGGAATCCCTATCATAGCGACCCTTGAATGAACTTAAATCCCCTTTGTGGGAGAGTCACTTTATAGACCTGGGCTTATCCCTGATCTCAGTACTACTCTTCCTTTAAAAATTATTCTCAATTTGCCTTGACCTGTTCCCTTCGCTAGTATGCGTCTTCTTCCTGCTTTCCTCAACTTGTTGGACATGGACCATAAGCCTAGACAGGTCCATCCTATCATACAACATAGAATCCCTACACTCCTCCTCGAGATCCTCAGCAATCTTAGATCCAGTGTAAGCAGGATAATTCATCCTCATGAAGTCCCTTAACCTGTTACCCATGGTGTTGGCAGGTGCGTTCTCCCCGGGAACACCTTGTTGCTCCGCCTAGGCTGTCATAACCTGACCTTGAGAAGTGATGGCGTGGGCCATCGCTACTAAGGTTTTCCTCACTTCTCCATCTGTCAACGTAGTTGGGTTAACAAGCATCTCCATTCCAGCAGCTCGAGCCTTGGGAGGAACTTGATTTACCCCAACAACTGCTCCTCTAATCTCTCCTCCTGCGTTTCTCCTTGTATTCATCTTCTGAATCTCAAGATTTGATGTTAGATACACTCTTAACACCAAGAGATCACACATTAGAGAAGGCACGATAAGATCAGAAGAAGGGAATGTTTCCTATGCATCATGCAGTCTCTAATTCAGGATACTGGTGTACTTCACTACCATGACTTAGAAACTACTCGATGTGGTTGATGTGAAATGATTATCCTCAAAATTTAACGTAACACTCTTATACTAACTTTGTCACGACTGGAGTCTAGACCCCAGACGAGACCGGTGTCGTTGACCTCTCAAAGGTCGCAGACAAGTCTACATACGTCATCGCTACTTCATCTAGGTTAATTTTCATGGAAAATTTGAACTTTTTGTTACTTAATATTCATATAAGACATTTTACTCAAACTCATAAACGTTCACAATCAACCATCTAATATTAAGATCATCAGATGAAAGAAATAGTTCAATATAGCATTAAGTGAATACTTGCCAAAATGGCACCAATAGAATGTCTGAAATAAAATGAGAAACAAACGCTAGTGGAACATACGTCACTAACTAAAACCTATATCTAAGCTAGAATATAATGGGCAAGCGTCCTAGAAAGCATGAGTGCCTACCAAGACCAGCTTAATGCTCCACGTCCGGATAGCTGCAGCGTCGCATCGTATGCTCTAGCGTCCGCCTGCACCTGCACCTAAAAGTATAGAGTTGTATGGGATTAGTACACAGTTGTACTAAGTATGGGTATATTCAAGCACACACCTAGGACATTATGATTAAGAAGAACTCTCTCCTAATGATATGAATTAAGGGAAGTCAAGCCAGTGGACTTGCAAAAATCGGATTAGGAAAGTCATGCTATGAAAGTAACATGCATCATCATACTTATCATTTTGCAAACAGAACATAACATATTGCACATATCATATCACATGTTTCATATTATTCTTTCATATGCCATGAGACCTTGGAATCATGGACTTGACATTAGGACTTCCTAAAATGAGGGCTCAACATATGGGACGTCAACTAGGGAGTCTTCTTTAGCAAACACAGTGTCTGCTTCATTCATTCATACGTACTTCATTTTCATTTTTTCATATACTAGTGCAACCACAAGTCATACCTAAGATGTAGTTTAAGAATCTCATCGGGTTCCCTGTGCAACGTACCATTAGTTAAATCTAGCTCACCTCTTGATTATCCTATCCTAACACCTTTGGTATCGTTCATTTCATTATGTGTATTCTTTGAGGCTGGACTCATTCTTTCTTTGGGAACTTTAACCTTAACCGACATAGATCATGTGAGAATAATGAAATCCAGTGTCTGCCCCACACCAAAAAAGGTGGAATCACCGGCCAAAGTGAACCGAACATGCTAGCGTATATAGGGAGTCGAACCCTGCTAGATACCTATATTGGTAGTATAGGTTTGAAAACTAGGAGATATAAGGAGACCCATACCCGGCATGCCGGGCAGTCTCATCTCATGAGAGTTACGCGAACCTCCGTACCTCCCGAAGGAAGGCATCACTACTCATACCTAGCCTATCGGTGCTCATTATAAAGTTCCATTGCATTCAACTCATAGATCATGGAAGCTGGAAACTAGAATGAGGACATCATAGCTCATTAGATGATTTCTCATCTCATTATTAGTATTAAGAATGCATTAACTTCAATACTTTCATTAGAGTGTTCATAGAGACTGATCTCTTCATTAACTTTACACTCTCATAGGTGAGTATGTTTTGGTAACATTTACTTAGGCTCATTTGAGATTGCTCTCATCTTTCTCATTAGCCTCTTATCATATTGTCACCTCATTTATTAGCTTTAACACATTTGCTTTTCATAATTACTCACCCTTCACGTGAATGTTCATTTCATTATATGCCAATGCACTTGGCTATTTAGTGTGTTTCACACTCTAACTTAACCCTTCTAGGGTTATATCATTTTATCACATACATCTTAGGCTTACTTACTTTTAAGTGTATGCTAGACTTATGAGTCCACATATACAAGCCATGAGGCTTCATTCATAGTTTATCTGAGTGATTCATGTTTACCCAAGATTATGTGGTACAAGACTTATGCATCTTGTAGATATGCCAAGTTATTGATTTCGATCTTTAGAGGTAACATTCATTAAATATTTACTTACGTATGACTTATGTGTCAATACAGAATTGAGAAAGGGAACCCGATTTCAAATCTCTTAGACAACACTTGATCTTATTTTAAACATTATAATTGCATTTTTCAGATTTGGGGGACCCTAGTTCAATCCCCATCAACCCCATAATATTTCCTTTTGATTTCTCCTCTCCTTTTTTCGCTTAAGTCAAGGAGGTTGTGGGTTTAATCCCCCACAATCTCATTATTTTTCTTTTAATTTAACTCTTAACTTTCTCACCTGTCCAAGAGGTTGTGGGTTCAATTCCCACTCTCCACATTTATTTTCTCCTTTATTTTTTCTCCTAACTCTCTCATCCATTCAAGAGGTTGTGGGTTCAATCCCAACTCACCACATCTATTTTCCCTTGAATTTATCTCACAAAATTTTTATGAAAATTTTAATGTGGTGAGGTCATGGGTTCAATCCCCAATGACCTCACATTTTAAAAAAAGTAAACGAAGTTCATTTTTTTAAAAGTTGGCCGGGACTTCAGTTTACAGCAAGCTGGAAATTTAGTCTCCTTCAATCCATTTTTCTCTTAATCTTTTGTTGATTTTTTTGTAGCTTTCATGTAATTATGTCTTGGATTCAATCCTTAGTGATTTCACTTATTTTAAATTCATTTTTCATTGAATTTTATACCACTTTGATTGGCCGAACCCAACCTACCAAATGCTGCAAATTTATTCACTATTTTCAGCTCCTTGTTATCACTATTTGTTCATTAGATCTTAAGACGTTTCATGAATCATTTGATGCATCTTTAAGTATATTTTTTTCATGGTTATATTCAGCCCTGAATTACAATTAAATCCAGCAACATTACACCACTTTTGCACATCATGATTTACACAAACATTTGCACAAACATCACTTTTCTCATACTTTCGGTTGGCATAAATTAACATGCTTACAATTCCAAACACACAATAATGAACACATTATCACGAAAATCACACTTAATACTTAAACTACCAGAAATAATACCAACAACATGATCTCTAACCTATTTTAGATTGTAACCAAAAGGATACTAGGGACAAGGAGTTCGACAAGAACAGGAACAACCCTAGTTTAAAAATTCGTTGAATTCGTGGAAAGGAATTCTCTTGGAGAAAGTAGTCAGGAGAGAAACTCACACCTGACTTTAGTGTTGTTCAACACACGACCTGCTGTCCAAAACCCTCTCCAAATTCACTTACAAGTCCCAAAACTTCAACACAAAACTCGACGGAAAACCCATCTTTTTGGCTTTACGTTTTTTGTTACCTTTTCGTCTATGTTTTTGACATGTAAATTATTCAAGTATGAAGAACTTTTGGTTGTGTTTTCTATTCTTCTATTTTTTAGCAGATAGAACGCAAAAGTGAGAGAGTTGATCATGAAAGAGAGAGGATAAACATGAGAAGTGAGTGGTTCCTTAGGATTAGGATTGTAGTATTAGACTTAGTGAAAATAAGGTTTTGTTAAATTGTAAAAATCTGACTTATTTAAATCACACATGAAAGGGCCTTATTTCCCTTACAAAAAATCAGATTTTAAATCCCATTTTAATTCTTTTCGGCGTTGCTTCCGTCGAGGATCGAACCCGTGACATTTCCATCGTCAAAACGGGTCCCTTCGATTCGACCCGACCCGAACCGCCCCATTAATTAATTAATTAATAATATTAATCTGATTTTCCTTTTTCTTAAATCAGCATTTAAATATTAATTTATTAAATTAATTCTATAATATAAATAATCAAGTTAAATCATTGCTCCCACCTAGGTTCGAACCCTGGTGGAGCAAGATTTTACTCAATGGGAAATTTCGGCCCTTTCAACCCAGAATGCCCCTCCACCATATTAATTGAATAATTAATTACATATTTAGGGTAATTATGATACTACCTTTAGCATGGGAAAAGATAATTTTACCCCTAGACCCTCCAAACTTAAGATTTCCACTTTTTAAATCCGGTAAAGACTCATTCGGGTAAATCTTCATATTCGGGAGCCCTACATGGATGGATCCAACCTTTCCTATCTCAACTAACTCCCAAAGTTAGTGGGCGTGGCTGTCGTAAGGTTTCAGAGGTCTGTTTCTACGCGCATCAATTTGTGTGAACCCGGTCTAATCGTAGGCATTCTAGACATACTAAACAATACTTAGCATATTCATTTTTTAGGATTGTTATAACTTTTGTCCAATAATGGCTCTCGAGTGTCGGACACGTCTAGGGTGTAGGCTTGGGGCGTGAGAATGTCGCTCACACAAATTCCTAGACAACCCGTGGTGAGGTGTAGGGACCATCCAAGGGGTTATCAAGTGGCCTAAACAGAAGGAGTTTTTCCACTAGTCACTTGTTAATGACCATAGAAGTCTAAACAACCCGTGAAGCTTACACGTTTCATGAAGTAATCATGAATAGGGTTTATCAGATTTAGGGTTTAGGCACAACTCAAATGATCACATATTCTAAAAAAAATGAATTAGGAAGCCTACGATGTAACATCTCGCAATTAGAATGAACTATACATGAGATCAAAATATGAAAATACTTACTTTGGAAAGAATGCGAAAATCTGGAAATCTTAAGTGAGTTAAAAAGTGAGTTTTTGGCAGACATCAAACGACCATAATCCTACGTAAATATGAGTTAGGTGTAATTCCACATATCGTTGAAATCCCTTGGAAACATCTTTCCAGCACCGCAGAATTTGCGCCATTTTGATATCGTATAAGTGAGTTATGTCTTTCGAAAGTTGGGCTATTGGATTAAAGAAAGACCAATATGGATTTGGGAAGAGCATAGTTGTCTTAACCTTACCTAATTAAATTAGTTTATTTTTAGGAATTAATTAGGGTACAACCAGACCTTTGTTCAGATTAGGAAAAAAGAATTAATGCTACGGCTTGGAGAATAGAGAAAGAAAGAGAAAATAGGAGAGAATAAGATTCACCAAGAATGCTCAAGCTTTGCGTGTGGATTTCATCGGGGGTTGTCACGCCCCGAGCTACCCCCGAGATGCGAACACGGAACCTAGGACCACAAGTGATCCCAAGCTAACCCTGCTGGCATGATCATCAGCATACTAAAGATAATAAACTGATGTCGAAGCTAAATCATAATTTAATCTGAAAAGATGGGGAATACCCATATACTAAAACTGATATAATATGAAGACCGATGAGTTTAATACAATGAAGTTACTAACTCAAACTAAGATGAAACTAACTATGTCTGAAATAAGCCTCTAAACTGGACTAGAAATAATGGGACAAGCCCCCGGCTAAATCTAGCAAAAACTGAAAGTAATGACTAAAAGAAAACTGAATGTTTTCATGATTGTTGTCCTCGGAGAATGAGGACTCACCACTGAATCTGCTGAACTGGAGATCGGAAATTGATCTATGTGTGATCTGGATGCTGAGAACCTAAACCTACATCACGAGAAGATGTAGCGCACGTATGCATCAGTACTTGAAAGGTATTAGGCATGTAGGATAGAGTAAAGCTGAAATACAACATAATTGAACAAGCATAATCAAATATAATAATCTGACATGATAACTTAATTCTGAGCTAACTGAATGCAATGACCAATTTTTTAACATGCTGAAACTGAATATTGAATATAATGATAAATGGTCAATGCAAAGAGCCTGACTAAACTGTGGGAGATACTAATAATCTATAGTAAAACCACATGAGCTAACTGTTGAGTCTGATGTATACGCCCCATTGAGAGAACCCTATATACCCTGCCAAAGGTATAAAGGCATGCTGGCGTGATCACTAAACTGATTCTACAGAGGGGACTTACAACCCACTTGGCTAGTAGTTCAAGGACTATTGGGTATGCTAAACCCTAGTCCAACTCAGTAATATAACCCTAGTCCAACTCAGTAATATACTACTCCCAATGAATTCTGTAAATTTTACTGATTAAGTCTTAGTTTCTGTAAATACTGGATAGCTCAAACTGAACATGCAAATTGAGAATGCAACATTTAATCTGATAATGATGCATTAAAAACTGAAGCATGTATATCTGCATAACTGAAATATCTGATCTAACATGTGTAATTCAAGAGCTAAAGAACTACAAAGCTAGGGTTCTGAAATTCATGCGATAATTAGAGTAATTATACGATAATCTGATTTGGAACAAATATTTTAAATAAATCATGAAGTTCTATCAAAGATTCAGAAACCCTAGGTTTTATCATGATAAGAGAATCAAGAATATGACTGAAAATTAGGAACCCAATGGGTAAAGGAACCCACTAGTGAAATCCCACATACTTTGTGATGAAATCCAAGAAAAAATACTTAGATTTCGGGGCTGGAATTTCTAGATCTTGTTGCGTTCTTGAACTAGGGTTCTTGAGCTTTTTCTTCTTTTTTGCTTCTAATTTCTAACTTTTGATTTAATGATTTGACTTAGATATGTTTTAGTTATGTTTCTAGGCTTAAACTGACTAAAATCTGATTATTTAGGGTCAAAACAACGTAACTTAAGGTTTAAGCAAAGTGGGAAAAGACCAAAAGACCCCTGGATAAGTTGTTGTCGGACCGAACGACGGTCGGGACTGATGGTCCATCGTCTGACCTACGGACCGTTCGTCCGTCTATCAATCAAGCCTTAACCAATTTTTCTAAGCTGAAGTTTTTGGGAGTCTCTGATACCGTCGAGGGTTGTGCAGGACAGACCGTCGTCTGTCCTACGGACAATAAGTACGTCCATCGTCCAAGACTTGACCAGTTTTTCTAGGTTCAAGTTTTTTGGAGTCTCTGATCCCATCGATAGTTGTGCAGGATGGACCGTCGTCTGTCATACGGACCCTAAGTCTGTCCGTCTCCCAAGACTTAAACCAATTTTTCTAGGCTAATGTTTTTGGGAGTCTTTCATCCTATCGACTGTTGTGCAGGACGGACCGTCGATACCACCGTTGGTTGCAGCTGCAGATTTTTCTGAAAAACTGACTTTTGGTTTATTTTTTCTACGGGGTGTTACAGTTTATCTCTTAAAGTTTCTCTCTGATTCATGCTTGCACAGCTTTGAAATAACCATTCCTCCACGAAGATCAGCAAGAGGTCATCCATCTAGGAGGAACATTGAGCAATAAGGGGTACCTTATGCACTTGAAATGCCACCCCTGGGAGAAGTTACTAATACCAAATTTAGAGAGGCAATTACGATGTTGATTTAGGCTGTGACTAACCATGTTAGTCAATAAAGAGGATCTCAACAAGAAGGGGCTGACACTTCTAGGATTCGTGAGTTTTTTATGATGAATCCCTGGAGTTTCACTTGTTCGACCACTACCGAGGATCCGAAAAGATTCACTGAAGAAATTTAAAAGGTGTTCAAGGTGATGCATGTTGCTGAAATTTAGAGTGTTCAGCTAGCTGCATATCAACTCAAGGGTGTTGCTAGAACTTAGTTTAATTAGTGGAAGGAGGGTAGAGATGAGGATGCACCCCATTCGAGTTGGGTCTGTTTTGAAGTCTTTCTTGGGGAGTTTCATTCCCCGAGAATTGAAAGAGGCTAAGGTAAGGGAATTTCTTACAAGTAAGCTGGATTCTCTCAGTGTGCATGAGAATGGTTGAATTTCTCCCAACTATCTCCCTATGTTTTGGAAATTGTTAAGGACGTGAGAACTAGAATGAGTTTGTTTGTTGCTGGACTGGGTCGTTCATCAAGCAAAGTGGGAAGGGCAGCAATGTTGATAGGTGACATGGACATATCAAGGTTGATCGTCTATGTGGAGCAAGTTGAGGAAGAGGAGTTGAGGGACATGGAAGAGTTCAGAAATAAGAAAGCTAGGTCAAGGAATGAGTCTAGGTAGAATAAATGAAGTGTGAATCGTTCGTCCTTTCAGAAGTAGAAGGGACCTGCACCATCATCTTCTATATCACCTGCACCAAGAAACAAAGGTGAGAATCATAGCTAGAATTCACAGAACTTGAGAGATAAACCAGTACAATCTCAAGGTAGTATGGCACAAGAAGGTAGTTAGGATCCTGCATGTGCTAAGTGTGGTAGAATCCACCAGGGTAATGTCGTGATTGCCAAACAAGTTGTTTAAATTGTGGGCAAGAGGGTCACTTCATGAAAAAGTGCCCTAAGAACAAGCAATTTATGGAAATCCGGGCAATAGAACCCAATTTTCGTCAGTTGCTCCACCAGATAGGCTTGCACCTAGAGGAGCTATTTCTGGTACAGGTGGAGGAGCAAAACGCCTCTATGCGATCACTAGTTGCTAAGAGAAAGAGAACTCCCCAGATATTGTCACTAGTATGATTAAAGTCTTTACTTTTGATATTTATGCTTTACTAGACCCAGGGGAAAGTTTATCATTTGTAACCCCTTAGGTTGCAAATAAGTTTGATATCCTCCCTGAGAAACTTTATAAACTTTTTTGTGTTTCTACCCCTATTAGAGAGTCTATTCTAGCAGAAAGAGTCGATCGTGATTGTCCGGTTTCCATCAATCACAAGAACACCATGGTTGATTTAGTTTAGTTATACATAGTATATTTCAAAGTCATTCTAGGTATGGATTGACTTCATGCCAGTTATGCATTAATACATTGTAGAACTCAATTTGTCAAGTTTCAGATTTTTAATGAGTTAGTCATAAGTTGGAGTAGTAGTTCAGTAGTAACTAAGGGTCGTTTCATTTATTACCTTACTACGAGAAAGTTATTTTCAAAAGGTTGTATCTAGCACTTAGTTCAATTTAATTTCTAAGTGTTGAGGTACTTCCCATTCAGTAAGTTCCTATAGTAAAAGAGTTTCCAGAATTCTTTCACGATGATATACTCGGAGTCCCTCCTGAGAGAGAAATAAACTTTGGCATAGACATCATTCCAGATGCTTGTCTTATATCTATTCCACCATACAGAACGGCACCAACAGAGTTGAAAGAACAGTTAAAAGATCTATTAGATAAGTGTTTTATTCGACCACATTTCTCACCTTGGGGTTCTTGTATCTTGTTTGTCAGAAAGAAGGATAGTTCCCCTAGAATATGTATAGATTTCCGCCAATTGAACAAGGTTACTATCAAGAATAAACATCCTCTTCCACGGATTGGTGGTCTTTTCGACCAACTTCAGCGTGCTTAGTGCTTCACGAAAATTGATCTTAGATTAGGCTACAATCAGTTCAGAGTTAGGGAATGTGATATTCTAAAGACCTCATTCAGAACTAGAGATGGACATTATGAGTTTTTGTCCATAATCTTTGGGCTAACCAATGTGCCTGCAACATTCATGGATCTTATCAATATAGTCTTCAAACCTTACAAAGATATGTTTGTTATCGTCTTCATTGATGACATACGAATCTATTCAATCATGCTAGTCACCTCAGGAAAGTCTTTTAGTCATTGAAAGATAAGGAGTTATATGCTAAACTCTCAAAATATGTGTTTTGTCTTAAGTTTGTGGCCTTTTTGGGCCACATAGTTTCATGTGATGGAATGAAAGTTGATACCCAAAATATAGAAGAAGTTCAGAGTTGGCCTAGAACCACGTCTCTATTTAACATTATGAGTTTCTTGGGTTTGACTGGCTACTATAGAAGGATTTTTTATGAGGTTTAGTCTATTTCATCTCCTTTGACCAAGTTGACTTAGAAGACAGTTAAGTTTCAATGGTGTGAAAATTATGAGAAAATCTTTTACGAATTGAAAAAGAGGTTGACTACTGCCCTATTTTTGACTTACCGAAAGGTACTTAAGGCTTTGTGGTGTATTGTAATGCGTCTAGAGTTGGTTTGGGTTGTTCCTAATGAAGAATTGGAAGGTTATTGCATATGCTTCCAAACAGTTTAAAGTCTATGAGAAGAATTACCCAACCCAAGACTTAGAATTGGCTGGTGTAGTTTTTGCGTTGAAAATATGGTGTCACCATTTTTATGGGGTACATTATGATATATTCACTGATCACAAAAGCCTACAATGTGTGTTCACTCAGAAAGAGCTTAATCCCAAATAAAAAAGATTGTTAGAATTTCTTAAGGATTATGACATGAGCATTCTTTACCACCCAGATTCGGCTAATGTGGCTGCTGATGCCTTAACCAGGTTTTCTATGCGTAGTACCAACCATCTTGAGGAAGATAAGAAATAACTATCAAACGATATGTGTAGACTTTCACGCTTAAGAGTTCGACTAATGGATTCCACAGAAGGAGGAATAGTGGCGACGAATGGAGCTGAATCATCATCAGTGTCAGAAGTGAAAGAAAAGCAAGATCAACATCCCATTTTGTTTGAATTGAAGGTAAATGTTCATAAACAGAGTATTATCTTTTAAACAAGAGGGAGATGGTGCATTGAGATATCAAGGTAGATTGTGTGTACCTATAGTGGATGAACTCCAAGAGAGGATCATAAAGGAAGTTCATAGCTCCAGACATTCCATTCATCATGTTTCCACAAAGACGTAGCGCTATCTGAGAGAAGTATATTGGAAGATATGAAGAATGGAATTGTTGAGTTTGTTGCCAAGTGCCTGAATTTTAAACAAGTTAAAGTAAAGCACCAAAGGGATGGAGGTTTGGCCCAGAATATATAACTTCTGGCATGGATTTGGGAGATGATTAACATGGACTTCATTAGAGGGTTACCAAGGTCTCGTATGCAACATGATTGTATTTGGGTGTGATTGTCGATAGAATGACAAAATCAACCTACTTTTTGCTGGAAAAGATTACCCATTTGAGAGAGGATTATGCTAACTTGTACATTGAAGAAGTGGTAAGACTCCATGGAGTTCCGATATCTATTATTTTATATAGAGGTGCATAATTTAGTGCACAAATCTAGAAGTCTTTTTAGAAAGGTATGGGTTCAAAGGTGAACTTAAGTACTACCTTTCATCCTCAGACTCACAGGAAAGCAGAACGCACTATTCAAACTCAAGAAATATGTTGAGGGCATGCATGATTGATTCATAAGGAATTGGGATGATCATCTACCTCGAGTTAAGTTTTCCTACAATAATAGATTCCAGATGGCTCCATATAAGTTCTTTATGGGAGAATATATAGATCTCCTATTGGATGGTTTGAATTGGGTGAAGTAGGGTTGATAGGACGATATTTAGTTCACCAAGCTATAGAGAAGGTAAAAGTGATTCAAGAGAGGTTAAGGACCATAAAGAGTCGTCAGAACTCCTATACGGATGTTAGGAGAAGAGCACTAGATTTTGAAGTAGATGATTGGGCTTACTTGAAAGTTTCACCCATGAAGGGTGTTATGAGGTTTGGTAAGAAGAGGAAACTTAGTCCCCGGTATGTTGGTCCAAATAGAATTTCCAAGAGGATTGGAAAAGTGGCTTATGAGTTGGAGCTACCACAAGAGTTAGCAGAGGTTCATCGTGTTTCATGTCTCCATGTTGAACAAGTCCATGGGTGATCCTTCCTTGATCATTCCAACTGATAATATTGAGGTCAAAGATAAATTGTCTTATGAGGAGATGCCGGTGCAATCCTAGATCGCCAAAATAGCAAGTTGAGAAACATAGAGGTAACATCAGTCAAGGTCTTTTGGGGGAACGAATTTGTCGAAGAAGCTACTTGGGAAGATTAGGAGGACATGAATAAGAGATACCCACATCTCTATGAATTTGGAAGAAATGCAGACCAAGGCACTAATTTTCTTCATAGTACTATCTAATATTGAGTAAGCAGGTTGTTTGGTTGCAACTGTTTGTGGGTGTTTGAATCGGATGTTGCTACCCTAAGTCTAGTAAGAGTAACCTCATTTGAGGATGAATGTTTCCAAGGGTGTGATATTGCAAAATCTCGCAAGTAGAAAGAAGTAAAAAAGAGTTTAAAATATGAAAATACATATTTTTGGAAAGTATAAGATAATATGATACTTTTAAGTAAGTTAAAAGTGAGTTCTTAGTTAACTTCAAACGATCATAACTCCTAGCTCTTGATGAGTTAGGTTTAGGTACAGATATGATTGGAAATCCCTTTTGAATAATCATTTCAACTTCGTCGAGTTTTCACGATATGGATATCATATTAGTGAATTATGCCTTTCAGAAGTTGGTTTGCTGCATTAAAGAAAGCCCCATCCGTATTTGGGAAGGACAAAGTTGTCTTTTCCTTACGTAATTAAATTATTCATTTTTAGGAATTAATTGGGGTAAAACCAGACCTTTTTCAGTTTAGGAAAAAGATATTTCACGCTAGGGCTTGTAGAAGAGAGAAAAGAAGAAAAAGAGGAGAGAATCAACAATCACCAAGAACACTTAAGCTTTGCGTGTGGATTTCGTTGACACTGATCCCTAAAAAGGTATGTGAGATCACATAGTGTTGGGTTAGTTAGCCCACATACAAATACTGTTTAATTCAGTGAATTTAAGTTGTTTGAATGTTAAAAAAGTGAGTGTTTGATGAACATTGTTAATAATTCATTGAGTTCTTGATGGTAATGTTGTTCTGGTTTCTTGATGGTTTAATTCATGTTTTTGGGTTGAATCTCTTGTGCATTGATATTACTAATTACTCTAAGTGTTTGAGAGAAAGAACTATGGAATTTTAGAGGGTTTAGAGATGAAAAATGAAGGACGAAAGTCGAGAACACCTGGGCAAGGGAGTTGGGGCATAGTGCTTCTGAAAGCCCACATACTAGTCTTTGTCCGTAGAGACTTGGGGCTCCGCGCCAGCCAGAGCGCCCGACCCAACTCTCTTTCCCCATCTTTCCGTACTAGTTGCTAAGTTATGTACCTATGTTTTCTAGTTCATTCTAACAGTCTAAGGTACATCTAAACATCATGAAATCATCCATAAACATGAGATCGTGAACCTTCAATTCATTATCCAATTCAAGAAAAGTTAAGATCAAAGTGAAAGAAGTTAGGAATCAAGTCTAGAAGTTAAGAAGTAAGTCGAAGCAAAGTAAGTATTCATAGTCTTTAGCAATGTTTTAACTTTGTTTTTAAGACTCAAGTTTTAAGTCAAGTAAAGAGTAAAGAGTTGAGTTCATTTTTAAAATTAACGAAGTGTTCCCTAAGAGTTCATAAATGTTTTCACATTTGAAAAAGAAAGGGAACATCGATTCCAAGAGATCTTTCAAGCTAAGTGTTGAGTAATTATGTCAACACAAAGAAAGAAGTTGTTTTAAAAACACATGAACTAAGTATATTTATGGGAGTAGTATTGAACACCAATATGGGGATGCAATTTCATAATAACTCAAGTCTCCATAAACCATGTCCTCATCATGGGTATTAATGGGTCATACTTTTAGATGATCACATAAGTTAAGCTAGTTGATCCACTAATTTAAGTGGATCTATGCGACGACAAAGTATAGGACAATTCTGGCAATGTGGGCAAGATGTTATATCACCACTATGGTTCATAGTGGTGGTTTTTAGTTAGAAAATCTCTCACACAAACTATATTATTTATTATAAAAGTAAAGTTGAGTTTTGTATTGCATTTATCTAACGAACTAAGTTGTTTATACTGTTTTACAGGCTTTATATATATATATATATATATATATATATATATATACACATATATATATATATTGCATGTGTCTTATTGCTTGTATTATGTAAGTTATTCATGAGTTGAGCAGATCCAAGGTAAGTGTTCCTTCTTACTCTTTTCAAGATTAGGTTATTGTTTTAGCATTCCAACTGGCATACTCGTATTCAATGTACTAATTTCATTATCCTACATCGTCTTCTGATGCACGCACAATTGTAACACCCCGTATCTAAAACAGACCCAAAAACTAATTTTTCAGAAAACCTATACGTGCAACCAACGGTGGCATCGACGGACCGTAGCCTGACCCACGGTCCGTCCTGCACATCCGTCGATGGGATTAGAAACTCCCAAAATTCAGATCAGGAAAATTTGGTTAAGCCCTGATCGACGGAACGACCTACGGTCCGTAGTATGTGACCGTCGATCGACACCCCATTCACCCACTCTCTGGCAAAGACTAAAATTAACCAGCACAGTCTATAGGTGGACCCATAATCCGTAGGTCTGATCGTAAGTGGGAATTAGTAGACAGTTAAGGGGGAAATGCAGTTTGGTCAAGTTTAAATGATCATAACTCTTAGCACAAAATTAATTAGGTATCCTATGACATACGAAAATATAAATAATTGAATTAGCTTTCCATAGCTACCGACCTTGATAAAATCAGAGCTCCGAGTAATATGTTATGCCCGTTTTATTAAAGGCCTGTCGAACAGACCCAATCTACTGACCAAACGACGGACCGTCTGTCCTGGTCGTCGTTTGGTCCTACAGCAACTTACCTAAGGGTCTTTTGGTCCTTTCTCACTTCGTTTAAAGTATAATTTACGTCATTTTGACCCTAAATCATCAGATTTTAGTCTGTTTAAGCCTAGAAACACAACTAAAACTTACCTAAATCAAATCATTAGTCAAACTTAGAAAATTAGAAGCAAGAAAGGAGAAAAAGGTCAAGAACCCTAGTTCAAGAACGCAGCAAGGTTTCAGCAGTTCCAGTCCCAAACCTAAGTGCTTTTCTATGAATTTCATCACCAAGTATGTGGGATTTCACTAGTGGGTGTCTTTCACCCGTTGGGTCCCTAGTTTTCAGTCTGATTCTTAATTCCCATATGATGATTAGACCTTAGGTTTCTATAACTTCAACAGAACTTCATGAACTTCTTAGTTACATGTTCCAAATAAGATTATCATTTTATTACTCAGATTATTGCATTAATTTCAAAACCCTATCTTTGTATTTCTTTGGTTGTTGAATTACACATGTTAGGTGAGATATTTCAGTTATGCAGTTAAACATGCTTCAGTATTTAATGCATCATTATCATATTAAATGTTGCATTCCCAGTTTGCATATTCAATTTTGAGCTCCAGTATTTACAGAAAATTCAGACATAATCACTTAACAACATAAATCAATGGGAGTAGAATAATACCGAGTTGGACTAGGGTTCACCGTACCCAAGAGTCCCAGAACTACTAGCCAAGTAGGTTATAAGTCCCCTCTGTGGGCAATCAGTTAAGTGATCACGCCAGCATGCCTTTATACCTTTGGTAGGGCATATTGGGTCCTCTCGATAGGGCGTATAAAGCGGATTCTACATTTAGCTCATGTGGTTTTATTATCGGTTATTAGTAGCTACCACAGTTCAGCCAGACTCTCTTGCACTGACCATTTATCAATATATTCAGTATTCAGTTTCAGCATGTTATAAATTGGTCATTCCATCTAGTAAGCTTAGAAATCAGTATATCATGTTCAGATTATTATATTTTCTTTTGTGCTTCTTTAGTTATGTTTTATGTGAGCCTTACTCTATCCTACATGCTCAGTACCTTCAAGTACTGACGCATACGTATGCTTCATCTTCTCGTGATGTAGGTTCAGGTTCTTAGCATCCAGATCACGCATAGATCAATTCCAGATCTCCAATTCAGCAGATTCAGTGGTGAGTCCTCATTCTCCGAGGACAATAGCCATGAGCTTCTTTTTCAGTATTTTAGTCATTTAGTTTCAGTTTTTGCTAAATTTATCTAGTGCTTATCCCATTATTTCTATTCCAGTTTAGAGTCTATTTTCAGACATACTTAGTTTCAGCTTAGTATTGAGTTAATATTTCCTTTGTATAAAACTCATTGTTTTCAAATATATGAGTTATAGAATATGGGTATTCCCCATCTTTTCAATTTAAATTGTTATTTAGATTCCGCATTCAGTTTATTATCTTTAGTATACTCATGATTATGCCAGTAGGGTTAGCTTGGGATCACTTGTGGTCCTAGGTTCTGTGTCTGCGTCTCGGGGGTATCTCGGGGCGCGACAAAACTTGGTCTCAGAGAACTAGGTTTGAGAGTCCTAGGATGTCTGAAAAGCTGCACTAAGTAGAGTTCTTTTCATGGGTATGAAGTGCACCAAATCTAATGAGAGTGAGGCTATAAAGTGTTTTAGGAAAACTTCACTTTGTTGTTACTCCTATCATGCGTAAGGTATGATCTTATTCCTCTCTAACTTGACGTTCTACGTTTCAGATCATGCCTCCTTGTAGAGCTAACGCTAGGAATGTGAATGCCAGGAATGCAAACGCAGCTCCTCCGGTCCCAGATCAGAAAGTCCCTAATGTTGAGTTCAAAAATGTTATACATATGTTGGCTCAGAGTATGACCAACCAGAACAATCTGGTTCATACTCATGTTGATTGCAAATGGTGGATCAACAGCAACAAGGGTCTGTGTCTTTGTTAGGATGAATCCGCCTGAGTTCTTAGGATCATAAACTAATGAGGATCCTCAGAATTTCTTGGATGATATCAAGAATATCTTTGAGGTAATGCAACTCACTGGGAATGATCGGGTTGAGTTGGCATCATACCAGTTGAAGGATGTTGCTCATATCTGGTACACTCAGTGGAAGGAAAATAGGGGTGCAAATGCAGCTCCTATCACTTGGGATTGCTTTAGTGAGACTTTTCTCAACAAGTTTTTTCCAATAGAGTTGAGAGAGGCAAAGGCTCAGAAATCATGAACTTGAGGCAGGGTAACATGAAATTTCAAGAGCATGGACTGAAGTTTAACCAACTCTCCAGGTATGCTCCTCACATGGTTGCTGACTCCAGGGCTCAGATTAATAAGTTCTTGTATGGAGTGTCGGATTTGGTGAAAACTAAGTGCAGAAATGCTATGTTATTCGGAGACATGAACATCTCTAAGCTTATGACTCATGCTCAGTAGGTTGAGGGGTAAAATCTTTGGGAACAGGCTAAGGAAAATAAGAAGGCTAGGATGGGGAACTATGACTATTATCAGCATAAATCTGGTGGTGGAAATCGCTCGCAGGGTCAGCAGAAGTTTTCAGCTCCATCCCCTTCATCAACTAGTGTTCCATCTTCCTAGAATAGGTATGACCAGAAGAGAAGAGCATCAGGCTCTAAGTCTCATGGAAGTGTTTCAGGCACCAATACTTACCTCACTTTCCCTAAGTATGGTAAGAACCATCAGGGCGAGTGTCTCGCAGGAAAAGAAGGATATTTTAGGTGTGGTCAGTCAGGTCACAAGTTGAGGGAATTTCCTTCTAGACGGGTTAAAGGAGGTAGTGATGGTACAGCTCAGTTTACAACTTCACCAGCACCAGCAAGTCGCCCAACTCAGCAGGATTACTCATATGGTACAGGTGGCGGTCAGCGCCAGAACAGGTTCTATGCTCGCCAAGATCATAAAGGTTTTCTTTATGTAGTCACTGGTACGTTACGAGTCTTTGACCTTGATGTTTATGCATTTTTAGATCCAGGGGCTACTCTTTCTTTTGCAACTCCTTACATAGAAGTCCAATTCACTGTTAATCCAGAAAGTCTCTCAGAACCTTTCTAAGTCTCTACTCCAGTCAGTGACCCAGTCTCTCAGAAATTGCCCTGTCACAGTCTATCAGAATGTCACCTCAGAAGATCTTGTAGAGTTAGAAATGGTAGACTTTGATGTCATTCTAGGAATGGATTGGTTACATTCATGTTATGCCTCAATCAATTGTACAACTAGGATTGTTCGTCTTCAGTTACCAAACGAACCAATAATAGAATGGAAGGGTAGTAGCTTAGAGCTTATGGGTCGGTTCATTTCTTACCTTAAGGCCAGAAAGATGATCTCCAAGGGTTATCTCTATCATCTAGTATGGGTTAAGAATTCTAGCTCTAAAAATCTAACTATTGAGTCAGTTCGAGTAGTCAATGAGTTTCCAAAAGATCTTTCTAAAGTCCCTCCCGAAAGGGAAATCAACTTTTGAATTGATCGCCTACCAGATACCCATCCTATTTCTATTCCTTCTTACAAGATGTCTCCAGCAGAGCTTAAGGAATTGAAAGAGCAGTTGAAAGACCTTCTCGATAAAGGCTTCATCAGACCTAGTATTTCACCATGCGGGTGCACCATATTGTTCATAAAGAAGGAAGATGGTTCTCTCAGAATGTGCATTGACTATAGATAGTTGAAAAAGGTCACAATCAAGATAAGTATCCCATCCCAAAAATTGGTGACTTGTTTGACCAACTTCAAGGTGATAGTCACTTCTCAAAGATCTCAGATCAGGTTATCATCACCTTAGATTCAGAGATAGTGACTTTCCAAAAACACCGTACAAAACTCGGTATGGTCATTATGAATTTGCAGTTATGTCATTTGGACTAACCAATACTCCTGTATCTTTCATGGATTTGATGAAATTAGTGTTCAAACAGTACTTGGACTTGTTAAATATCGTTTTTATTGATGATATGCTCATTTACTCTAGGAATGAGATTGAACATGCGAGTCATTTGAGAATTGTTCTACAAACTCTCAAGGATCACCAGTTATTCACGAATTTTAGTAAATGTGAGTTCTGGTTTCAATATGTTTCTTTCCTTGGTCACATTGTATCTAGCGAAGAGATCCGAGCGGATTCGCAGAAGATAAAAGCAGTAAGACAATGGCCCAGACCTACCTTGCTACAGATATCAGATGTTTCTTAGTTCTGGCGGGTTATTACAAAAGGTTTGTGGTAGGATTTTCATAGCCTCACCATTGGCTAGTTTAATTCAGAAGATGGTCAAGTTCCAATGTTCAGTGAATGTGAGATAAGCTTTGCAGAATTGAAAACTAGATTGACTACAACTCCTGTCTTGTCTCAACCAGAGGGTTTAGATGGTTATGTGATCTATTGCGATGCATGCAGAGTTGGCCTTGGTTTCGTATTGATGCAACGAGATAAGGTTATAGCTTATGCTTCTAGACATCTTAAGGTGCGTAGAAGAACTATCCAACTCATTACCTGGAGCTTGCAGCGGTGGTGTTTGCACTCAATATCTGGATAGACTACTTGTAAGGTGTTCATGTAGATATGTTCACTGACTATAAGTGCCTTAAGTATGAGTTCACCCAGAAAGAGTTGAATCTTCGCTAGAGGAGATGGCTTGGGTTTCATAAGGATTATGATATAAGTGTGCACTACCATCCATGTAAAGCGAATGTAGTAGCAGATGCTCTTAGTAGATTATATATGGGTAGTGTCTCCCATGTTGAGGAAGAAATAAAGGAGCTAGTGAAGGAAGTTCACAAGCTTGCTCACTTGGGAGTTCGCCTTATGAGCATATCAGACAATGGTGTAACAGTTCAGAATGGGGCAGAATCTTTTTTGGTAGTGAAGGTTAAGGAAAAGTAAGACAGTGATCCAATCTTGCTTGAACTTAAAGGTGCAGTCCACAATCAGAGAGTAAAGGTTTTCTCCCAAGGGGAGATGGTGTACTTCGTTACCAGGGTAGGTTGTGTGTTCCTGATATGGGCGAGTTGAGACAGCATATTCTTTCAGAAGCCCATAACTCCAGGTATTCTATTCATCCAGGTGCCACTAAGATGTACCACTATCTATGGGAAGTCTATTAGTGGAATGTCATGAAAAGGGATATAGCAAATTTTGTGAGTAAGTTCCACAATTGCCACTATGTCAAAGTGGAACATCATAAACAAGGGTGTATGACTCAGGAGATTGACATTCCTACTTGGAAGTGGAAAGTGATCGATATGTATTTCATCACAGGGTTACCAAGTACTCGCAGACAGCATGACTGCATTTGGGTGATGGTCGATAGGATGACTAAGTCTTCTCACTTTTTAGCGGTCAAAACTACGGATTTGGCAGAAGACTATTACTAGTTTATATTAATGAAATTGTGAGGTTGCATGGGGTTTCTTTGTCTATCATCTCAGATAGAGGTCCTCAGTTTACCTCTCATTTCTGGAAGTCATTTCAGAAGGGTCTTGGTATTCAAGTTAATCTTAGTACAGCATTTCACCCACAGACGGATGGACTGGGAGATCGTACAATTCAGACCATAGAAGACATGTTGAGATATTGTGTGATAGATTTCAAAGGTTGGTGGGATGATCGCCTTTCTCTGATTGACTTCGCTTACAACAATAGCAACCAGTCCAGCATTCAGATGATCCTTTATGAAGCTTTGTATGGGCTTAGATGTAGATCACCCGTTGGTTGATTTGAAGTAGGTTAAGCAGCGTTGATAGGGCTATATTCAGTCCTTTATTCTATGGAAAAAAGGCAAATCATTAGAGATAAGCTTATGGAAGCCCAGAGTCGTCAGAAATCTTACGCAGATGCAAGGAGAAGGGAGCTAGAGTTCCGAGTTTATGATTGAGTTTTTCTGAAAGTCTCATCTATGAAAGGGTTGATGATATTTGTCAAGAAAAGAAATCTCACCCCTAGATATGTAGGCCCTTACAAGAACTTGAAAAGGGTTGGAAAGGTGGCATATGAGTTAGAGTTACCACCAGACTTAGCAGCAGTGCATCCGGTCTTCCACATCTCAGTCTTGAAGAAGTGTGTGGGTGACCTAGCCTCTAAAGTGCCATTAGAGAGTGTAGCGGTGAAAGATAGTCTTTCTTATGAGGATGTACCAGTTGAGATTCTTGACCGTCAGGTTAGAAGGTTTAGAAACAAAGAAGTCGCTTCAGTCAATGTTTTGTGGAGGAGTCAGTCCGTAAAGGGAGCTACTTGGGAAGCAGAAGCAGCCCTGAAACCCAAGTATCTTCACCTATTTCCTTTCGATTCAACTCCAGCTTGAGGTAATAGTTCCTCTTCAGTTTTCAAGTCATTCATGCGTGAATTCAGTCTTAGAATCAGGTTCCCTCATTTTGTACTTGCATTTTAAACGTATTTGCATGTTCTCGAAACCCAATTCAGTCAGAAACTCAATTCTCAGTGTTTAGTCAAAGGGTTTGCATCTCTCTCCCTTTATTTCAACTAGTTTAGTCTTTATTCAAGAATGAATATTCCCAAGGGGGAGATAATGTAACACCCTATATCTAAAACAGACCCAACAACCAGTTTTTCGAAAAACCTGCAGGTGCAACCAACGGTGGCATTGACGGACCGTAGCCTTACCAACAATCCGTTCTTCACATATGTCGGTGGGATCCAAAACTCCTAAAATTCAGCCCAGGAAAAATTGGTTAAGTCATGATCGATAGATGGACCTACGGTCCGTAGTCTGTGACCATCGATTGACACCCCATTCACCCACTCTCTGACAAGGACTACGATTAACCAGCATGGTCCGTAGGTGGACCCACAATCCGTAGGTCTGACCGTATGTGGTAATTAGCAGGCAGTTAACGGAGAAATGCAGTTGGGTAAGTTTCAAATGATCATAAATCTTAGCACAAAATGAATTAGGTGTCCCATGACATACCAAAAGATAGATAATTGAATTAGCTTTCTATAGCCACCGACCATGCTAAAGTAGAGCTTCGAGTAAAAAGTGATGTCCATTTTAGTAAAGGCATGTCAAACAGACCCAAACGACGGACTACCGATTGAACGACGGACCGTCGATCGAACAACAGACCGTCAATTGAACGACAGACCGTCTGTCTAGGTCGTAGTTTGGTCAGACAACTTGCTCAGGGTTCTTTTGGTCTTTTCCCACTTCGTTTAAACCCTAAGATACATCATTTTGACCTTAAATCATCAGATTTTAGTCAGTTTAAGCCTAAAACATAACTAATACTTACCTAAGTAAAATCATTAATCAAAACTTAGAAAATTTATAAGCAAAAATGGAGAAAAAGTTCAAGAACGCAGTAAGGTTCCAACAGTTCCAGCCCCAAACCTAAGTGTTTTTCTGTGAATTTCATCACCAGGTATGTGGGATTTCATTAGTGGGTGTCTTTCACCCGTTGCGTCCCTAGTTCTCAGTCTGATTCTTGATTCCCATATCATGATTAGACCTTAGGTTTCTAGAACTTCAACAGGACTTCATGAATTTATTTGTTATATGTTCCGAATCAGTTTATCATGTTATTACTCAGATTATTACATGAATTTCAAAACCATAGCTTTGTATTTCTTTAGTTGTTGAATTACACATGCTAGGTCAGATATTTCAGTCATGCAGTTATACATGCTTCAGTTTTTAATGCATCATTATCAGATTAAATGTTGCATTCCCATTTCGCATGTTCAATTTTGAACTATCCAGTAGTAACATAAAATTCAGACATAATCACTTAACTACATATATCAATGGAGTAGCATAATACCGAGTTGGACTAGGGATTAGCGTACCCAAGAATCCCATAAATACTAGCCAAGTAGGTTGTAAGTCCCCTCTGTGGGCAATTAGTTTAGTGATCACGCCAGCATGCCTTTATACCTTTGGCAGGGTATATTGGGTCCTCTCGATAGTCCATATACATCGGACTCCACATTTAGATCATGCGGTTTTATTATCGATTATTAGTATCTCCTACAGTTCAGTCAGATCTCTTGCATTGACCATTTATCAGTATATTTAGTATTCAGTTTCAGAATGTTATAAATTGGTCATTGCATCCAGCTAGCTCAGAAATTAGTATATCATGTTCAGATTATTATACTTTCGTTTGTACTTGTTCAGTTATGTTATATTTGAGCATTACTTTATCCTACATGCTCAGTACCTTCAAGTACCGACGCATACGTGTGCTACATCTTCTCGTGATGTAGGTTCAGGTTCTCAGCATCAAGATCACGCATAGATTGATTCCGGATCTCCAGTTCAGCAGATTCAGTGGTGAGTCCTCATTCTCCGAGGACAATAGCCATGAGCTTCTTTTTCAGTCTTTTAGTAATTTAGTTTCATTTTTGGCTAGATTTAGCTGGGCTTGTCCCAGTATTTCTAGTCCAGTTTAGAGGCTATTTTCAGACATAGTTAGTTTCAGCTTAGTATTGAGTTAATATTTCCTTTGTATTAAACTCATTGTTTTCAAATATCTCAGTTATAGAATATGGGTATTCCTCATTTTTTCAGTTTAAATTATGATTTAGCTTCCGTATTTAGTTTATTATATTTAGTATGCTCATGGTTATGCCAGTAGGGTTAGCTTGGGATCACTTATGGTCCTAGGTTTCGTGTCCGCGTCTCGGGGGTAGCTCGGGGCGTGATAGCAGGGAACTAGGATCATCATCCGGTGTACCATTCATCCAGTGAGTAGCTCAGAGTCAGTTGGTGAGTCTTCTTACATTTAAGGGGATATCTTTTATCGCTTAATTTTAAGTTGTTAGAATGACTGGAGTTTAGTCCCAACATCATTCTTTGTTTTAGAGGCTTCATGGACAGATAACATTGTGCTTTAGTCTTATTCATTTCAGTTTAAGACATGCGTTTCCACTTTGGCTAAGTATTACTTTTAAGTCATTTCTTGAGTTATCTCTTGTGTTTAAGTCTTCTTCTAAGTAAGTAAGTCAGGACTAGGGTCCGCTCGAGGCCAACAATGGTCTTCGAGTGCCGTCTACGCCTAGGGTGTAGGCTCGGGCCGTGACACATGACTTATAAAATTAAAGTTCGCTGAGTTATCTTTCCAACGATAATAAATTTTCCTAATTCCAAGATCGGAGTAAAAAGTTATGCTTAAAATAGTGAAGTCTTACCGTGCAAATCATCTTCACAACCCACTTGACAGATCCTGGTGCTCTAGACGGCCCATGAATGCCTTTTAGAGAGTCAATTTAGCAGTTTTAAGTCGGGGTAGTTCAAGTCTTTTCCCAATTGTTTTAACTAATACTACATCATTTTACCTTCTGCCCAAAGCCCTGTGTACTGATTTTACCCCTAAAATCATCTAGTTCAATTCATACTCTTAAATTTCCAAACAAAAAGTTGTATAAAGGTATAATAAAAATTCAAATTTTTACTTTAATTTGAAAGAGGGTTCATTTTAAGTCAATTCACAATATAATTTAACTTATAAATGTAGCATATGTCATAAATGTAGTAAAATTATGCTAATAATAAATGTATGTCTTTCTTTTTTAAATATTTTATTTAGTCAAACATCAATTAAATAAAATGAATATTTAACATGTGATATCATATTTCATATATATATTTATTTTACACCAAGCCTCCCTTAAATCATAAATTTCAACAACAAACTCTATCATGATATTTATTGCTCTCCAAACCAATTAACAATCAGGAAAATAACATTAATTATTCACAACCCAACCATCAAACTCCAACAACTATATAAAGAAAAAAGGTCACAGTATTTTTTTCACACTTCAATACTTCCCCCTTTTATTTTTTATTTTTTCTAAAAAAAATGAAGCTCTCTTCTCTATTGAAAAGCCAAAAAAAAAATCCTCTTTTCCTCCATTGCTATGTTGATTGCCTCATTGTGGAAACTAAAACTCTCAAAGATTTAACAAGACTATTGATGATGACATGGTAGATTGGTAGATACTCGAGCCCATTACTACTATTACTATTATTAGTACTCTTTGACAATTTTTATGATGTCACTTCAAGAATTGAACTAGTTTCTTCCTCACAAGGATCCATCGAATCCATAGGTGTTATAACACATGAGTCATTAAATGGTTGAGACTCGACCCTATTACTTTTAGTACTATTATTACTCTTTGACAAAGTTGATGATGACCCTTCAAAAATTGAACTAGTTTTTTCCCCATAAGCATCCATCTAGTTTCTAAGCCTTCAATCACTTTATGAATGACTCATTTGTTATAATGCCTATGAATTCGATGGATCCTTATGGGGAAAAAACTAATTCAATTCTTGAAGTTTCATCATTAACATTGTTAAAAAGTAAAACTAGTAAGAAGTAAAGGGTCGAGTCTCTGCCATTCAATGACTCGTTTGCTCTAACACCTATGGATTTGACGGATCCTTATGAGGAAGAAACTAGTTCAATTCTTCAAGTGGCATCATCAAAATTGTCACAGAGTAATAATAAAAATAGTAGTAACGAGCTCTAGTATCTACCAATCTACATGTCATCATCAATATTCTTGTTAAATCTTGGGATAATGCCCAAGTACCCCCTCAACCTATGCCTGAAATCTCCGAGACACACTTATACTATACTAAGGTCCTATTACCCCCCTGAACTTATTTTATTAATAATTTTTTACCCCTTTTCGACCTACGTGGCACTATCTTGTGGGCGCAACGATGGTTGACTTTTTTTTTCAAACTAGTGCCACGTAGGCTAAAAAGGGGTATAAATATACTTATAAAATAAGTTCAGGGGGGTAATAGGACCTTAGTATAGTATAAGTGTGTCTCTGGGATTCAGGCATAGATTGAGGGGGTACTTGTGCATTTTCCCTTAAATCTTTGATAGTTCTATGGTTTCCACAATGTGGCAATCTACATAAGCAGAAAAAGAGGATTTTTTTTGCTTTTAAAGAGGAAGAGAGCTTCATTTGTTTTTTTAAAAAATAAAAAATAATAAAAAATAAAGGGGGAAGTATTGAAGTGTGAAAAGAAAATAGTGTAACCTTTTCTCTTTATAGATTTGTTGGAGTTTGATCGTTGGATTGTGAATAATTAATGTAATTTTCCTAATTTTTATTGGTGTGAAGATCAATAAATATCATGATAGAGTTTGTTTTTTGGAATTTATGATTTAAGGAAGGTTTGCTGTAAAATAAATATATATTTAATATGATATCACATATTAAATATTAATTTTATTTAATTGATTTTTGATTAAACAAAATATATAAAAAAAAGAATGATATATTTTTACCGTTAGCATAAGTTTTACGGCATTTGTAAGTGAAATTAAATTGTCGATTGACCCTCTTTCAAATCAAAATAAAAGTTTGAATTTTCATGGACTCCAAACTAATTAAAGCCACTCAATCTACATTGTTGATGGAATGTGTGAGAAATAGAATTGTAAAGTTTTTATTAGAGGAATTTTATTAAAATAGACCTAGTCAACTAGTAAGCCCTTTTAATTAGGAGTTGAATTCTATTTGAATTGTGAATAAATAGTCTTATATAGACTTTAAGAGTTTGTATTTTCAATAGATCTTTTAGTTTAATTTAGCTTTAGAAGTTGACTTTACTTATAAATTGTATTCTTAGTCTGTAGTGAAAATCTATGGGAAAATGCACAAGTACCCCCATGACTGTGACCGAAATTTCAGAGACACAACTTAACTAAATTAAGGTCCTATTACCGCGTAAACTTATTTTTTGGGTAATTTTGTGCACCTTTTTTGCTTACGTGGCATCCAAATATCTCTCACACACCTCAAATGTGTGGATTCACAAAGTGTGCCATGTAAGACAAAAGGTGCACAAAATTACAAAAAAAGAATAAGTTCAGGGGTTAATAGGACCTTAGTTTAGTTAAGGTGTGTCTCTGAAATTTCGGTCATAGTCTAAGTGGGTACTTGTGCATTTTCCCAAAACATATCAATCTTTCAACATTAATTCATAAGCTTTTTTTCTTGTTTTTTTTCTAAGCTTTTCATGAATTACTCCATTTGTTTTATAATGGTGAAAAATATCAATTATGGCTTGTGTGAATGGAAACTTACTTGGAGGCTCTTAATCATTGGAAAGTTGTGAAAGTGGATTATGAAATTAATTCGCTGCCAAAACATTTCACCAATGCTAAAATCAAGAGTCACAAGAATTTTTTTTTATGATTAGTATTAATAAAAAGCCACTAGACCAGAGTGTAGGAAAAGACACTAGGTCAAATGAGAAGATTTGTGCTTCCCAAAGGATGAAGATGGTATTGGTTTCAGATCCTTATTCGATATGTCTAATGCCATGTTTTGGTAGCTATGGTTGCATGTTAGAACCAAACCATCAATGTGAAGCTCTTACGTGGCAAACAAGTATTGCAAAAATGTTATGATCCCCGATTATGGATCTCGTTATGGGATGTTGTAATATGAATTCTGAAGTTTTCTTCTTACGACCTATGGTGATGGTTCGTTAAGAGAGAACCTACAATCTCTTTAGTTAAAGTACTCAAAAACTAAAATTACTTTTTTGCTTACATTTCCTAATACAAACAGACGATTTAAATACAACACTTAAAAGATAACTACCCCTAGAAACTAGGACATGACTTCCTAACATAACTGGAAAGAAAAAAAGTACTAATATAGTAAAATAACTGCTACTAAAAGGAAATAACTATTTTCTACTGCTAAAAAGAAATAACTAATGTTGTAACTATTGGATGAGTAAAGAGTGATAACATTACTCTCTTCCTTTAAATCACGCTTGTCCTCGAGCGTTAAGTGCGGAAATTAGTATTTCCCTCCTTTCCAACAAAAATTTCTCATCATCTATAAAGTCAATCCAGTATAATTTCTTGCATTGATGACTTCCGGTGAATGATTCATCACAATTGAAACAAAGTCCCTTAAGACGTCTTTCCTCCATTTCAGATCTGGTCAGTTTCTTCACAAATATGACATGATGTTGAGGAGAGAAATATGTTGTCTTGGATTTCCAAGCATCTAACAATTGCGAACAAATGGGTTGTTTCTTGCGTTCAAAAAGTTGAGATAAACTCATCGCTGTTGACAAATCTGGAGGATTATGCAACTTAACCTCAACGGCTATATAATCAGTAAGACCACTGATATATAGTTTATTTTTTACAACTGAGTGAGTGTACAAGACAGCAAAATTAACTGCTCAAACTTTTCTTGCTTATTTTTCACAGACCCAATATGGCATAACTTATCCAATTCTCCGAATTTCTAACTTCTAATTGGTGTCCCAAAGCAAAGGTTACATTGACACTTGAATTCATCACAACATGGTTGAGGCATATATATCTCTAGTTGAAGAAACCAAAGTTGTGCATTGCTTTCTAAATGAAAAGAAGCAATTCAAACCTTTTTTTCTTCTGGAGTTTATTGGTGTCAAAAGAAATGTTCACATATGTTCAACTATCCCAAAGAGTCCTCTTGGCCATTAAATCATGGGAATCCAACTTTGTATGCCGAGTAAGGCGGAACAGTCTAGTGGACCCTTGTACTTGTATGCGTTTGTATTGTGAACCCTTCTACTTACAAGTTTGTCAACTGAACCCTTAAACTAACTAGAACATAATATTTTAAACCCCTTTGACCATTGATAATGCTGAGTTGGAAATTTTCGTGACAACACACGTTTGACAGTGAGTGAAAGGTATTTTATATTAAAACATTTAAATAAAAATAATAATTATCAAAAAAAAAATTTAAAAAAAAAACCCATCTTCCTCCCCACTCCCACCCGTCTCTCTACCACCCCACTCCCACCCGTCTCTCCTCTGCCTCAACCCTCTTTCTCTCTTCTTCTTGGAATTTCATCCTTAGTGCCACCACCACCACTATTACTGCTACTACTAGCAGTTGCTCGAATAGAAATACAATCCAGAAAGTTTGCTTTGCATCCTGAACACAAAAAATAGTACTAGGAAAGAGTATCAGTGTGCCATTGAATGAAGCAGAGATAGATCAAGATTCTTGGAATAGTGAAAGTACAAATAAATAAATAACCTTTAGGGGTGGAGACAAAAATTGTGATTGTTTGCTTCCAAGATGAAGGCGAAAATGGTGATACTGTCCGACTAAATCTGATGGTTTTTTTAATCAAAGTAACGTTTTCTTTAGGAAACAAAAAATCAATAATCTAGAAATGAGAAATCAAGAGCGTAAAGATTATTGAGTTATTAATGTGTCTTATCAAACAGATGATATAAGGTTCAAGATAAGAAGATAAATGGACATTGAATATCCATATTTAATATTCTTCGTCTGCTTCATTCTCAGCAATGTTGAAGTAGTGCAACTCATCTTTACGCTCTTGATTTCTCTTCTGCTGTTATTCAAATAGGGAGAAATTCGACGGCGGCCGACTGCCTAGATCTGATGGTTGGTGGCTTAGGTTGTGGTTTTATGGAGGTCGGAAGAGGAAAGGAAAATGATGATAATGTGTGAAGGAGATGAAGTCAGGTAAAGGTGAGAATATGAGTGGTATCACCGGAAAAAATGGTTTTCCGGCGATGACTTTGGCGGTGAAATAGTGTGAGTAGGAGAGAGTAATGGAGTTCTAGTGTAAAAAAAATATAATTAATATTTTATTATTTTTCTTTTATTAAACAATTTTATTAATAATAATTTTAAAAACAATTATGACATGGCATACATATATGTGATGTGGATATGACATGTCATTTATATAAAAGAGATTGAGCTACACACATCGTTCGAGGGGTTTAAAAGTCTCATTATAATTGAGTTTAAGGGTTCAGTTGACAAGCATGTAAGTAGAAGGGTTCACAATACAAATTCATACAAGTACAAGGGTCCACTAGACTATTCCGCCGCCGAGTAATGATGAAACTATCTCCTTCTACTGAACTTGACCCTCTAACCACTTATTTTTCCCTTCCAACCGCGATTCTGACTTGTTTTTTCATTTGAATCATAATTGACCTTAGAAATCTCTAAATCCTTTGAAAGTGCATCCAAATGAGTATTTATTGCTTCCTATCTGGCCAAATTTGTTGCACGTTTTTCATTGAACAAGTTAAACAATTGTGCTAGATGATGTTGAATTTGATCTCCCAGAACTCCTTCTCCGATATTAAGTTTTTATGGTCCCCGATTATGAATTCGTTATGGGATGTTGCAATATGAAATCTGAAGTTTTCTTCTTACGACCTATGGTGCTAGTTCGTTAAAAGAGAACCTGCAATCTATTGAATTATAGTACTAAAAAACTAAAATTACTTTTCAGCCTACATTTCCGAACACAAACAGACAATTTAAATACAACACTTAAAAGATAACTACCCCTAGAAACTAGGACATGACTTTCCAACATAATTGGAATGAAAAACTATAATATCACAGGAAAAAAGTACTACTACTAAAAGGAAATAACTATTGTCTAATGCTAAAAAGAAATAACTAATGTTGTACCTATTGGATGATTAAAGATTGACAACAAAAAAGTTACACCCTGTCATTGCTACTACAAGTGGAGCATCTACAACATGGAAGAAGATGGTGTCAATGAGAGAACCAGTTGAGCATCAGATATTGTTGGATGGTCAAGTGTGGAGACTCTAGTGTTTTGTATGAGAATTATACATCATTGTACGAACTGATTCTGTCGTTATGGAAAAGTCAATGAAGAAAGAATTGGTCTAGAAAACTCCTTTGTAGTGACTTGCAATTACCCAACCTAATCCAAATTTGGAAGAAATCATATTCATTAAGGTGTAGGAAAAATGTAGTAACGATAAGAGATCTAATTGTAAATTTTATTACATGAGTAGATAGCTAAGATGATAAGGAAGTCGTAACACTTTACGTAATCGAATTTGGACTAGTAAAACTATCGGAATTGATCTTTTTGTGAATGGGTACATTCTATCTGCGCTGAGGCATGGTGCAGCGGGATGGGTCTGCTGTAGCAAGACAAACGCATTTTATAGTCTCTTATAAATCTGAAGACGACCCTATTTGGTATTTTTGACTTTTAGGACTAAGGAGGCGACCTCGGACGAGTTCTTAACAGCTTTCACCATTTTTAGGCTAAAGATAAGGTTTTAACTCCGCATCCATTTTGATTCGTACTACTTTTTTCCTGGTTATCATCGATCAGGAAGGGTTTTGATCTAAGAATTATGGTGGAAAAAACCCTAAATTGGGTATTATGATCTTGGGTTTGGTCTAGGGTTATTGAGTTTGTTATAATTCGAATAATTAGACCTTTGATTGTTGATCCTTGTGTATATTAATTTTTGTAGATCTAGAACAAGCGGAAAGAACACAGAAATTGAAGATTCAACTGCTTTGGAGGATTTAATCTTGTATTCGAGCTAGGTGAGTGTTTTGATTTCATGTTGGTGTGATATATGTTTGTTATTGTTTCATTATAATGCATGTATGTATGAGAATATTGCATTATTGATCACACACTATGTAAAAAAGTATGAACGAATAATTGTAAGTCATGAATCACCTCTTGTTGTATGATCTTGATAATGTGATTATGTGTGTGAATGTGATGTGTGATAGGGATCGAATTGTCACGTTCCAACATACTAACTAGGATTGGTTGTCACGTTCTGGCATAAAAGTTGGATTGTATTGCCACGTTCCGACGTGCTAACTGAGATCGATTGCCACGTTCCGACATTAAAATTGGATCGGATTGCCACGTTCCGACCTGTTAACAGTTTGAAATTGAATTCTGTGAGAGGACCAACTACTTGTGATAATTGTACTCATTATATACGGACTATGACTTATGACTACTTAAAGAGTTCTACTTAGTGTGAATGATGGAATGAGAATTCATTCATGCATTGCACCAGTAGACTATAACAGTGGTTGTGGTTTGGTTCTCTTATGCTATGATATTGTGTAAATTAATGTTGTTGATATTCGGTATGTATGTGGTTATATTGTTGTAATTACTTATATATGTTTCACTTATCGGGATAGCCACATGATCCTACCAATACATGATCGTTAGGTACTAATTTTGCACTTGCTCTTATTTTTGTTGAGTACAGGGCATCTTCAGGCGGCTATTGTTAGACCTCGTTTAGAGGATCAGGGACTGTTTCGAACTCAAGGGTGAGCTAGTTCTTCCGGGCTGCCTTGAGTTCTCTTTGTTTAAGTCCACTCTCTTCCGAATCAAACTATTAATTAGTTTGTTGTTTAGTTTCGGGGTTTTACCCCTTGTTCTTAGACTTGTCATTGTTAGAGTTTTGGTATAGATTGACTTTCAGATTCTAGGTGTACTTTTTCGCATTTTTTAAGTTTATTTGATTTGCTTCTATAACATAAATACCTTAGTTTTATATTTTTCCTTTAGTTGGATGGTAGTAGTGGTTCTCCCACTAGAGTGTCAGTGTGGGTGCCAATCACAATGGTTTAGGTCATGACAATCACTAGGTGCTCTATATTATTGCCTACCAGATGTATGGGAAGATGAAGAAATTGAGATCAGACAATTTTCTGAGGAAGGAAGATGAAGGTCAGATTTTTTAAATCAATGCCTACCAGAAGAGATTGTGCTACTTATAACCACAACAATTAACCCTTCCCAAAATATTGGCGTACATGATAAATCAATTTGGATGTTGTAACAAAATGGTAAATACTTTGTTAAAAGTGCTTGGCATTATATCAGACAAAAGGATGAGAAACATGAGATATTTAAGAATATGTGGATCAAAAAATTGCCATTTAAGATGGCTTTCACACTATGGAGGGCATGGAAGTTAAGACTACCTATTGACAAAGAATGGGAATTAGTTTGCCTTATAGAAGTCATTGCTGCCAACACCCTAATCTCATGTTTTTCTAACCTCCTACACTGCTGAAAGGTTGTGGAGAAAGTTTTCAATGTCTGCAGGTATCAATCATGATGGAATACAATTATAACAATTCACAAATAAATGGTGGACATGGTCTGGCTCGACACAACTAAGACAAGTCATAAAGGCAACACGTAGTATCATCATATGGGAATTATGGAAAAGAAGAAATAACTTGAAGCATGGAGGAACAATCAGTTTCAACAGATTAGTGCATCAGGTTAGATTAGTGCATCAGGTAAACACTAATATATGGCAATTGGCAACGTTTAAGTTCCCAAAGGTGCGGAATCTACCATCTCAATGTCCAAACACAGTGGAAGTCTTAGCTAGCTTCAAAACTATAGTGCACTACAAAATGGTCCAATGGCATCCACCTCCTATCGGCAGAATAAAGTTCAACACGATGGTGCAGGTTGGGGAAATCCGAGAAGAAGCTCATACGACTTCTGTATCAAAAGTAGTACAAGTGACTTTATTTCTGCACAATCAGACATAATACCTGATACTACCAATACAGAGGCATATGGAATTGTAATCAGGGAGGAAATAGCATATGTTGTCGTAGAAGGATACACAAGATGCATAATAGAGACAAAGTCTCTATTACTGAAGAAAATCCTAAAGGGTGAATGGGAGACGCCATGACAGAGCAACACAATAATTGAGGATATCAAGGAATTTTATGAATTACTGTGACACATAAGTACATTGCATATATAAAGAAGGTAACAAAGTAGCATATTACATGCCCAATCTACCATTAGATTAGAAAGGAAACAAATATTCAAGGAATTCAAAGAACTAACAAGCAAAGTAAAGTGTATAGTCAACACGGACAAAGCTCTAAATCCTAACTTCATATTCAACACAAGGAAAACATAAACAGATCGAACATATGGTGACGTGAACTCAACAATCACATTCCAGCCTAGTAAAGGAAAAAACAACAGCTTCTAACAGAAGTACATCAAAAAGAAATAATGCAAAGATAACATCACCAAAAACAACTTATTCTCAAATATAAATTACATAGACAATAAATATTACATGAACCATACAAGAAAGATGAAGCAGTCAATGGACGAAGAAAGGTACAAAAATGGAGATCCACGAGTCTTGAATGAGCTGAAACATATTTGAAATTCGGATAAGAAAAAATATTATAACTTAAGTGAAAAATATTGATAAGGAATGAATGGATGTGGAGTGATTCTTACCAACATAAAGTTCAGATCCACCATGTACACAAGGAAGAAGATGAAGCCATTAACAGTGAAAGAAAATGGAAGAGTTGTGTTTATGACTCTTCCTTTTCCTCTTTTATTTTGTTTTAATTTGTCGGGACTTGAAACTTTTTCAAGTGTTTGTTTCCTTGTTATTATAAATAAAATGTGTTGGGATCGTAAATAAGCAAGTGTAAACGGGGAAGCTAGCAACGCAAACCTCGAAAGACCACGAGTAAGAAGACAATGAGAAATATACTAAAAGACACAATTTAACGTGGTTCGATCAATCGACCTACGTCCACAAAGGAGATGAGCAATCCACTATAAATATGAAAGTACAAAATACAGAGGGAAACAACCTCAACCAATTCACTCGGAATACATGGGAGGTTCACACAAGTGATAACATATCAAGCTTGTGACTCACAAATTCTCCCTCTAACCAGAACTCTCAAAGCCCTTAAGACTACATTGTGAATGTTGATTAAGTTAGAAGGAACATGCCTCTATTTATAGAGTCCTAAACCTTTTCCTACCAGAAAAAGAATTAGTCAATCCAAAACCTTTTCCTAAAAGGAAAACCTATTTATGGTAAGAAATTTAGGGCAAATAAAACCCAACAAATCTCCCCCTTGGCCTGAATTTCTGACAAAATAAATTTTTCCACCTTCTTCACTTAATCTTCAACAACTAGCTTCTCCTCTCCATAATCTCCTTTGCAAAATTTATATCTCAACACAGAGAACCTCTCTGAAACAATTTCTCCGACAAAATCTTCGTTACTGTCAAAAAGGTTGCAGCTACAACTACACCCGCCAAGATGAACACCTTCTTCTAACCTGGTTTAATCATCGATTATCGAAACACTGAACCTGACTCCATCATTGAATCTGGCTCTGATACCACTTGTTAGGACCGAAAATAAGCAGGTGTAAACGGGGAAGCTAGCAAAGCAAACCTCAAAAGACCACGAGTAAGAAGACAATGAGAAATATACTAAAAGACACAATTTAACGTGGTTCGGTCAATTGACCTACGTCCACAAAGGAGATGAGCAATCCACTATAAATATGAGAGTACAAAATACAGAGGGAAACAATCTCAACCAATTCACTCGGAATACATGGGAGGTTCACACAAGTGATAACGTATCAAGCTTGTGACTCACAAATTCTCCCTCTAACCAGAACTCTCAAAGACCTTAAGACTACATTGTGAATGCTGATTAAGTTAGAAGAAACATGCCTCTATTTATAGAGTCCTAAACCTTTTCCTACCAGAAAAAGAATTAGTCAATCCAAAACATTTTCCTAAAAGGAAAACCTATTTATGGTAAGAAATTTAGGGCAAATAAAACCCAACAAAATGGTCTTGGTCCCAATTAATTTAAAGAAAAAGTGGTATAAATTTGTTTTAAAAAAGTCACAAGAAAAAGAAAGTCACGAAGTCTAAGGCGAAGGCAACTCCATTTGTTGTTGTTTCAAAAATTATTTTCAAAAAGAAATATATCACTCACATTACCAAAAAAAATGGGAATATATGAAGAAAGAATATGCTAGAGATGAAAGAATTCGATGAATGCTAATATTGAATTAATAAGAGAGTTTGAGAGACAATCAAAGAATACTCAGACATGTTGCTTGGCATTGTGAATAAGATAAAATTATTAGGCACTGAATTTAAGGATTCAATAATTGTTGAAATAAATCGAGTTCTAGTAGTGCTCGAGAGATATGAAGCATGTATAACTACCTTAGAAAACACATGAGATCTAGCCATAACCTTGGAATAGTTGTTAGATTCTTTGCAGGCACATGGGCAAAAAATATTTTTGAGGCAAGATGTTATCATTGAAGGAGCCTTCACAACTAGATTTAAAACTCAAGCAGGGGTAAAAATTTGAAAAATCACCCACACTATGAGCCCTATGGAAAAATGGGTCATCGTCGGAGGAGGATGACGACGAGAAATGGTGTCAAGATTCGTGTAGAAGGAACATGAATTGTTTTCATCAAAACCGGTTCAGGTAATAAGGCGGTTTCAAATCTTCTTTATGTACCTGATATTGATCAAAACATGTTGAAGATTTATTAATTGGTAGAAAAAAGATACGAAGTATCTTTTGAGGATAAGTATTGTTTTATCAATGATGGTGCTGGAAAGGAAGCTTTAAATATTAAGATGATAGGTAAACATTTTTTATTTTATCTAATGGAAGATATTTATGTAGATCATGAAAAGATCACATGTTGAAAAAATTAGAAGATGATCCTAGAATTGTAAAAGCACAAGTGAAATATGAACTTATTAGGTTTAAAGGAGCTTTCAATATTCCTAAAGCAATTAAAACAATAAAAGAGTTACCTATGTTTCAAGAAATAAAATGGGTAAGTAAAAATTCAAGATGCAAATGAAGCAAGAAGACATGATAAAAAGATTTAGTTCACAGAGAGCCTAAAGATGAATATGTAGATTTAATAACAAGATCACTTTCAGATATCAAGTGTTGAGATTCCAAAATAGAAGACCAACATTTTTGCAACTCCTAAAGCAGGGTTGAAAATTTTCTTCAAAATCGTAAATCTTTTACTGCAGTTTAGTACTTTCAGAATATCTTTTTACTTAGTTGTAGTTTTATTATAATTTATATTTTTAGACATTAGTGAAAATGTATCAGTCTTCCAACGTTGATTCATAAACTTTCTTTCTTGTTTTTTTTTCTTTTCCAGCAATTTTTGTTCTCTTGTAAGACAAGTAAGAAGGATTTGGTTAATATCTTAAAATTCTAATACTATAACTTTTATTTAAGATTTCGAAAATCATAACACATAGGATGATAAATTTCCCCTCTTTTAATCCCCAAATGTTCAAATACTAATACCAAAAAAGTGAATTATGGAATAGGAGTAGATCGCTAAATTGAAGAGCACTAAAAAATTTTAACCGACAATTGCAAAAAAAAATGAAGCAATTTTAGTGAATTTACAACATGTTTATTGTTAAAATTCACAAGGAAAAGGGCTTAAGCTATTAATTTCATGAGAAAAACAGAACCAACTCACAATTAGAATTAAGTAAGTAAGAGAAATGGGCAAAAGTTGAGCTTTGACGACAGAGAGCGAGTTCAATGATGGTGGGAAAAAATTGAGTTTTCACGCCGGAGAGCGAGTTTGATGATGGTAGGCAAAAGGTGAGTTTTGACGCCGAAGAGCAGGTTTGATTATGGTGAACAAAAGTCGAGTTTTGACACCAGAGAGAGAGTTCGATGATGGTGGGCAAAAGTTGAGTGCATTTTTACACCAGAGAGCGAGTTCGATGATGGTGGGAAAAATATCAACTGGGATTAAGGTTTCATTTATGTTACTTATGTCAATTTATGATATTAAAGTTGAAAATATAAACAAAAATTGAGGTGTGTCATTAATTACCAAAAAAATATTGCGATGTATTAATATAAGTAAGCCATAGGTAAAATACATGAATACAATCATTTGTTATAATGCCATGACTTTTTCCATAAACAATTTATCATGTTTTATTTATTCTCCATAAAAAATTCTACCGATAACAACAATATTATTCATTATATCAGTACACTTTTTATAATTTCTAGTTTTCCAGGCACGTATGTTGCACGTGTGTCCTGTGCTAATTAATATTGAAAAAATAAATGATGTAGATGCTACTAAAACTTGCGAGTAGTATTAAGTAAAAAAATTTGATAAAGAAGTATAATTGTTTGTAGTTATACACAATCAATATTTGATATTTTTCGTATATAGTTCTAATATATCTTATACTTAGAACAACATGTCCCTTTTTTTTAATATTTCCACAACAAATAGTTTATAAAACTGATCTTGATGCTTAGAAAACTGAAAATGATTAAAATTCATGTTGGAGGAGGTGTAACTCATAACTAATGATTAAAAAATTAACTTTTATGTTAGATTAGTAGTTAATAATTAATTAATATAAATACTTTATGATATTTTAATTTAGTGTAGGGGTAAAAAGGTAATCCAAGTTCGCACTTTGGTGCTTCCCACTTTGAATAATATATGAATTTTAATTCTATTTGAATTTTAAAAATAAATAGTATTTTATTGACTTTTGCAGTTTAGTATTTTCAAAATATCTTTTTGCGTAATTTAAGGTTTTGAAGTTGTAGTTTTGTAATAAATTATATTCTTAGAAGGTAGTGAAAATATATGAATCTTCCAATGTTGATTCATTAACTTTCTTTCTTGTTTGTTTTTTTTTCCTGCAATTTGTTCTCTTCTAGGACAAGTAAGAAGGATTTCATAAATATCTTAAAATTTTAAAACTATAACTTTTATTTAAGATTTTGAAAATCACAACACATAGGTTAAAAAATTTCCACTTTTTTCATCCCTAAATGTTCAAATACTAATACCAAAAAGTGAATTAAGGAATAGGAGTAGATCGCTAAATTGAAGAGTAATACAAATTTTAAACCGGCAATCGCAAAAAAGAATAATGGAACAATTTGAGTGAATTTACAACATGTTTGTGTTAAGATTCACAAGGGAAAGGTCTTAGGCTATTCATTTCATGAGAAAAACAAAATCAACTTACAATTAAAATTAATTTACTGCGTGAGATGGGCAAAACTTGAGTTTTGACGCCGGAGAGTGATTTCGATGATGGTGGGACAAATAGAGTATGCATGCCGGAGTACGAGTTTGATGGTGATGGGAAAAAGTTGTGCTTTGAGCGGCAGAGCAGGTTCGATGATGGCGAGCAAAAGTTGAGCTTTGACACCAGAGAGCGAGTTCGATGATGGTGGGCAAAAGTGAGTTTTGACACCTGAGAGCATATTCGATGATGGTGGGCAAAATATCAACTGGGATTAAGGTTTCATTTATGTTACTTTAGTCAATTTATGGTCTTAAAGTTGAAAATATAAACAAAAATTAAAATGTGTCATTTATTACCAAAAAAACATTGTGATTTATTAATATAAAATAGCCATAGATAAATAACATGAATAAAACATTTGTTACAATGCCGTGATTTTTTCCATAATCAATTTTTCATTATTATTTTATCCTCTATAACAAAATTCTAAAGATAACAAAAATATTATTCAGTATATCAGTACACTTTTTATAATTACTAGTTCCCAAGCACGTGTGTTTCACGTGTGTCCTGTGTTAATTAGTACAAAAAAAATGATGTAGATTCTACTAAAACTTGCAAGTAGTATTGAGTAACAAAATTTTGAAAGAGAAGTATAATTGTTTGTAATTACACCCATTGTTCACTATGTGATATTTTTCTTATATAGTTCTAATATGTCTTATACTTCGAACAACATGTCCCTTTTTTAATAATTCCCCAACATATAGTTTATAAAACTGATCTTGATGCTTAGAAAACTGAAAATGATTAAAATTCATAGGTGTAACTCATAACTAATGATTAAAAAATTAACTTTTATGTTGGATTAGTTGTTAATAATTAATTAACATAAATACTTAAAGAAATTTTAATTTAGTGAAGGGGTAAAAAGGTAATCCAACTTTGCACTTTTGTGCTTCCCACTTTAATAATATATGATTTTTTAATTCTGTTTGAATTTTAAATAAATAGTATTTTATTGACTTTTGGAGTTTGGTACTTTCAGAACAGCTTTTTGCGTAATTTTAGGTCTAGAAGTGGTAGTTTAATTACAAAATTATATTCTTAGAAGGTAGTGAAAATATATCAATCTTCCAATGTTGATTCATAAACTTTCTTTCTTGTTTTTTTTAAATGCAATTTCTTCTCTTCTAAGACAAGTAAGAAGGATTTCGTAAATATCTTAAAATTTTAATACTATAACTTTTATTTAAGATTTAGAAAATCACAACACATAGGATAAAAAGTTTCCCCTCTTTTCATCCCCAAATGTTCAAATACTAATACCAAAAAAGTGAATTATGGAATAGGAGTAGATCGTTAAATTGAAGAGTAGTACAAATTTTTAACTGACAATCGACAAAAAAATGAAGCAATTTTAGTGAATCTGCAACATGTTTATTATTAATATTCACAAGGTAAATGGTTTAGGCAATTAATTTCGTGAGAAAAACAGAACCAACTGACAATTAGAATTAATTAAATGAGAGAGATGGCAAAAGTTGAGTTTTGACGATGGAGAGCGAGTACAATGATGGTGGGAAAAAATTGAGATTTCATGTCGGAGTGCGAGTTTGATGATAGTGGGAAATATGAGTTTTGACGCCGTAGAGCAGGTTCGATGATGGTGAGCAAACATTGAGTTTTGACGCCGGAGAGCGAGTTCGATAATGGTGGGCAAAAGTTGAGTTTTGACGCCGGAGAGCGAGTTCGATGATGGTGGGCAAAATATCAACTGGGATTAAGGTTTCATTTATGTTACATTAGTAAATTTATGGTCTTAAAGTTGAAAATATAAACAAAAAATTAAGATGTGTCATATATTACCAAAAAGACATTGCGATGTATTAATATAAGTAAGCCATAGGTAAAATACATGAATACAATCATTTGTTATAATGCCATGATTTTTTCCATAATTAAATTTTCATGTTTTATTTTATCCTCTATAACGAAATTCTAGAGATAACAACAATATTATTCATTATATCTGTACACTTTTTGTAATTACTAGTTTCGAGGCACGTGTGTTGCACGTGTGTCCTGTGTTAATTAGTTCAGAAAATATAATTGATTTAGATTCTTCTAAAACTTGCAAGAAGTATTGAGTAACAAAATTTTGAAAGAGAAGTATAATTGTTTGTAGTTATACACATATTGTTCAATATGTGATATTTTTCTTATATAGTTCTAATATATCTTATACTTAGAACAACATGTCCCTTTTTAAAAATATTTCGACAACAAATAGTTTTAAAAACTGATCTTGATGCTTAGAAAACTTAAAATGATTAAAAATTCATGTTGGTGGAGGTGTAACTCATAACTTATGATTAAAAAAATTAAACTTTTATGTTGGATTAGTAGTTAATAATTAATGAATATAAATACTTTACGATATTTTAATTTAGTGTAAGGGAAAAAGGTAATCCAACTTTGCACTTTGGTGATTTCCACTTTTAATAATATATAATTTTTTAATTCTATTTGAATTTAAATAAATAGTATTTTATTGACTTTTGGAGTTTGGTACTTTCAGCATATCTTTTTGCTTAATTTTAGGTCTAGGGGTTGTAATTTAATTACCAAATTATATTCTTAGATGGTAGTGAAATATATCAATCTTCCAAATGTTGATTCATAAACTTTCTTTCTTGTTTATTTTCTTTTCCTACAATTACTTCTCTTCTAAGACAAGTAAGAAGGATTTCGTAAATATCTTAAAATTTTAATATATAACTTTTATTTAAGATTTAGAAAATCACAACACATAGGATAAAAAAATTCCCCTCTTTTCATCCCCAAATGTTCCAATGCTAATACCAAAAAGTAAATTATGGAATAGGAGTAGATCGCTAAATTGAATAGCAGTACAAATTTTTAACCGACAATCGCAATAAAAAAAATGAAGCAATTTTAGTGAATTAACAACATGTTTATTGTTAAAATTCACAAGAGAAAGGCTTTAGGTTATTCATTTCATGAGAAAAATAGAACCAACTTACAATTAGAATTAATTAACTGAGTAAGATGCCAAAAGTTGAGTTTTGACGCTGGAGAGCGAGTTCGATGATGGTGGGAAAAATTGAGTTTTCACGCCGGATTGCGTGTTTGATGATAGTGTGCAAAAGTTGAGTTTTGACACCGGAGAGCAGGTTCGATGATGGTGAGCAAATGTTGAGTTTTGACGCCAGAGAGTGAGTTCGATAATGGTGGGCAAAAGTTGACTTTTTACGCCGGAGAGCGAGTTCGATGATGATGGGCAAAATTTGAGTTTTCACTCCGGAGAGCAAGTTCGATGATGGTGGACAAAATATCAACTGGGATTTAGATTTCATTTATGTTACTTTAATCAATTTATTGTCGTAAAGTGCAATATATAAACAAAAATTGAGATGCGTCATTTATTACCATAAAACATTGCGATGTATTAATATAAGTAAGCCATAGGTAAAATACACGAATAAAATTATTTTTTTTTATAATGCCATGATTTTTCCATAATCAATTTTTCATGTTCAGATAACAACAATATTATTCATTATATAAGTACACTTTTTTTAATTATAAGTTTCTAGGCACGTGTGTTTCACGTGTGTCTTGTGTTAATTAGTACAAACAAAATAAATGATGTAGATGCTACTAAAACTTGAAAGTAGTATTGAGTAACAAAATTCTGAAAAAGAAGTATAATTGTTTGTAGTTATACACAAATAATATGTGATATTTTTCTTATATAGTTCTAATATGTCTTATACTTAGAACAAATGTCCTTCTTTTTTTAATATTTCCCCAACATATAGTTTATAAAATTGATCTTGATGCTTAGAAAACGTAAAATGATTAAAATTCATGTTGGAGGAGGTGTAACTCATAACTAAAGATTAAAAAATTAACTTTTATGTTGGATTAGTTGTTAATAATTAATTAACATAAATACCTTACGATATTTTAATTTAGTGAAGGAGTAAAAAGGTAATCCAACTTTGCACTTTTGTGCTTCCCACTTTTAATAATATATGATTTTTTAATTCTATTTGAATTTTAAATAAATAGTATTTTATTGACTTTTGGAGTTTGGTACTTTCTGAATATCATTTTGCGTAATTTTAGGTTTAGAATATCTAGTTTTATTATAAATTATATTCTTAGATGGTAGTGAAAATATATCAATCTTACAATGTTGACTCATTAACTTTCTTTCTTGTTTGTTTTCTTTTCCTGCAATTTCTTCTCTTCTAAGACAAGTAAGAAGGATTTCATAAATATCTTTAAATTTTAATACTATAACTTTTATTTAAGATTTAGAAAATCACAACACATGATAAAAATTGCCCCTCTTTTCATCCCCAAATGTTCAAATACTAATACCAAAAAAGTGAATTATGGAATAGGAATAGATCGTTAAATTGAAGAGCAGTACAAATTTTTAACCGACAATCACAAAAAAATAAATGAAGCATATATAGTGAATTTACAACATGTTTATTGTTAAAATTCAAAATGGAAAGGGCTAAGGCTATTAATTTCATGGGGATAACAGAACCAACTTATAATTAGAATTAATTAAATGAGAGAGATGGCAAAAGTTGAGTTTTGACGCTGGAGAGCGAGTACGATGATGGTGGGAAAAAAATTGAGATTTCATGTCGAAGTGCGAGTTTGATGATAGTGGGCAAAATGAGTTTTGACGCCGGAGAGCAAGTTCGATGATGGTGAGCAAACATTGAGTTTTGACGCCGGAGAGCGAGTTCGATAATGGTGGGCAAAAGTTGAGTTTTGACGCCGGAGAGCGAGTTCGATGATGGTGGGCAAAATATCAACTGGGATTAAGGTTTCATTTATGTTACTTTAGTAAATTTATGGTCTTAAAGTTAAAAATATAAACAAAAATTGAGATGTGTCATTTATTACCAAAAAGACATTGCGATGTATTAATATAAGTAAGTTATAGGTAAAATACATGAATACAATCATTCGTTATAATGACATGATTATTTCCATAATCAATTTTTCATGTTGAGATGACAACAATATTATTCATTATATAAGTAAACTTTTTTTAATTATAAGTTTCTAGGCACGTGTGTTGCACGTGTGTCTTGCGTTTATCAGTACAAACAAAATAAATGATGTAGATGCTACTAAAACTTGAAAGTAGTATTGAGTGACAAAATTTTGAAAAAGAAGTATAATTGTTTGTAGTTATACACAATCAATATGTGATATTTTTCTTATATATAGTTCTAATATGTCTTATACTTAGAACAAATGTCCTTTCTTTTTTTTAATATTTCCCCAACATATAGTTTATAAAACTGATCTTGATGCTTAGAAAACTTAAAATGATTAAAATTCATGTTGGAGGAGGTGTTACTCATAACTAAAGATTAAAAAAATAACTTTTATGTTGGATTAGTTGTTAATAATTAATTAAAATAAATACTTTACGATATTTTAATTTAGTGAAGGAGTAAAAAGGTAATCCAATTTTGCACTTGTGCTTCCCACTTTTAATAATATTTGATTTTTTAATTCTGTTTTAATTTTAAATAAATAGTATTTTATTGACTTTTGGAGTTTGGTACTTTCAGAATATCTTTTTGCGTAATTTTAGGTCTAGAAGTTGTAGTTTAATTACAAAATTATATCCTTAGAAGGTAGTGAAAATATATCAATCTTCCAATGTTGATTCATAAACTTTCTTTGTTGTTTATTTTCTTTTCCTGCAATTTCTTCTCTTCTAAGACAAGTAAGAAGGATTTCGTAAATATCTTATGATTTTAATACTATAACTTTTATTTCAAAATTTAGAAAGTCACAAAACATAGGATAAAATGTTCCCCCTCTTTTCATCCAAAAATTTTCAAATAATAATACAAAAAAAGTGAATTATGGAAAAGGAGTAGATCGTTAAATGGAAGAGTAGTACAAATTTTTAACCGACAATCGAAAAGCAAATGAAGCAATTTTAGTGAATTTGCAACATGTTTATTATTAAAATTCACAAGGGAAATGGTTTAGGCTATTAATTTCATGAGAAAAACAGAACCAACTTACAATTAGAATTAATTAAATGAGAGAGATGGCAAAAGTTGAGTTTTGACGCTGGAGAGAGAGTACGATGATGGTTGGGAAAAATTGAGATTTCATGTCGGAGTGCGAGTTTGATAATAGTGAGCAAAATAAGTTTTGACGCCGGAGAGCAGGTTCGATGATGGTGAGCAAACATTGAGTTTTGACGCCGGAGAGCGAGTTCGATAATGGTGGGCAAAAGTTGAGTTTTGACGCCGGAGAGCGAGTTCGATGATGGTGAAAAAAATATCAACTGGGATTAAGGTTTAATTTATGTTACTTGAGTAAATTTATGGTTTTAAAGTTGAAAATATAAATAAAAATTGAGATGTGTCATTTATTACCAAAAAGACATTGCGATGTATTAATATAAGCAAGTCATAGGTAAAATACATGAATACAATCATTCGTTATAATGACATGATTATTTCCATAATCAATTTTTCATGTTCAGATGACAACAATATTATTCATTATATAAGTACACTTTTTTTAATTATAAGTTTCTAGGCACGTGTGTCTAGTGTTAATTAGTACAAACAAAATAAATGATGTAGATGCTACTAAAACTTGAAAGTAGTATTGAGTAACAAAATTTTGAAAGAGAAGTATAATTGTTTGTAGTTATACACAATCAATATGTGATATTTTTATTATATATAGTTCTAATATGTCTTATACTTAGAACAAATGTCCTTTTTTTTTAAACATTTCCCCAACATATAGTTTATAAAACTGATCTTGATGCTTAGAAAACTTAAAATGATTAAAATTCATGTTGGAGGAGGTGTAACTCATAACTAAAGATTAAAAAATTAACTTTTATGTTGGATTAGTTGTTAATAATTAATTAACATAAATACTTTATGATAGTTTAATTTAGTGAAGGAGTAAAAAGATAATCCAACTTTGCACTTTTGTGCTTCTCACTTTTAATAATATATGATTTTTTAATTCTGTTTAAATTTTAAATAAATAGTATTTTATTGACTTTTGGAGTTTTGTACTTTCTGAATATCATTTTGCGTAATTTTAGGTTTAGAAAATCTAGTTTTATTATAAATTATATTCTTAGACGGTAGTGAAAATATATCAATCTTACAATGTTGATTCATTAACTTCCTTTCTTGTTTGTTTTCTTTTCTTGCAATTTCTTCTCTTCTAAACAAGTAAGAAGGATTTCATAAATATCTTTAAATTTTAATACTATAACTTTTATTTAAGATTTAGAAAATCACAACACATGATAAAAATTGACCCTCTTTTCATCCCCAAATGTTCAAATACTAATACCAAAAAAGTGAATTATGGAATAGGAGTAGATCGTTAAATTGAAGAGCAGTACAAATTTTTAACCGACAATCACAAAAAAATAAAGGAAGCATATATAGTGAGTTTACAACATGTTTATTGTTAAAATTCACAATGGGAAGGGTTAAGGCTATTAATTTCATGAGGATAACAGAATCAACTTACAATTAGAATTAATTAACTGAGAGAGATGGGCAAAAGTTGAGTTTTGACGCCGGAGAGTGAGTTCAATGATGGTGGAAAAAAATTGAGATTTCACGCCGGAGTACGAGTTTCATGATGGTGGAAAAAAGTTGAGTTTTGACGCCGTAGAGCAGGTTCAATGATGGTGAGCAAACATTGAGTTTTGACGCTGAAGAGCAGAGTTCGATGATGGTGGGCAAAAGTTGAGTTTTGACGCCGGAGAGCGAGTTCGATGATGGTGAGCAAAATATCAACTGGGAGTAAGGTTTCATTTATGTTACTTTAGTCAATTTATGATCTTAATGTTGAAAATAAAAACAAAAATAGAGTTGTGTCATTTATTAACAAAAAGACATTGCGATGTATTAATATAAGTAAGCCATAGGTAAAATACATGAATACATTCATTTGTTATAATACCATGATTTTTTCCATAGTCAATTTTCATGTTTTATATTATCCTCTATAACGAAATTCTAGAGATAACAACAATATTATTCACTATATCTTTACACTTTTTGTAATAACTAGTGTCCAGGCACGTGTGTTGCACGTGTGTCCTGTGCTAATTAGTATAGAAGAAATAAATGATGTAGATTCTACTAAAACTTGCAAGTAGTATTGAGTTAGAAAATTTTGAAAGAGAAGGATAATTGTTTGTAGTTATACACATTTTGTTCAATATGTGATATTTTTCTTATATTGTTCTAATATATCTTATACTTAGAACAACATGTCCCTTTTTTAAAAAAATATTTCCACAACAAATAGTTTTAAAAACTGATCTTGATGCTTAGAAAACTTAAAATGATTAAAAATTGATGTTGGAGGAGGTGTAACTCATAACTAATGATTAACAAATTAAACTTGTATGGTAGATTTGTAATTAATAATTAATTAGTATAAATACTTTACAATATTTTAATTTAATGTAGGGCTAAAAATGTAATCCAACTTTGCACTTTGGTACTTTCCACTTTTAATAATATATGATTTTTTAATTCTATGTGAATTTAAATAAATAGTATTATTGACTTTTGGTGTTTGGTATTTTCAGAATATCTTTTTGCTTAATATTAGGTTTAAAGTTCTAATTTTATTATAAATTATGTTTTTAGACGGTAGTGAAAATATATCAATCTTCCAATGTTGATTCTTAAACTTTCTTTCTTGTTTGTTTTCTTTGCTGCAATTTTTTTCTCTTCTTAGACAAGTAAGAAGGATTTCGTAAATATCTTAATATTCAAATACTATAACTTTTATTTAAGATTTAGAAAATCATTACACATAGGATAAAAAAATTCCCCTCTTTTCATCCCCAAATGTTCCAATACTAATACCAAAAATGTGAATTTTGAAATAGGAGTAGATCGTTAAATTGAAGAGCAGTACAAATTTTTAACCGACAATAGCAATAAAAAAATGAAGTAATTTTAGTGAATTTACAAACATGTTTATTGTTAAAATTCACAAGGGAAAGGGTTTAGGCTATTCATTTCATGAGAAAAATAGAACCAACTTACAATTAAAATTAATTAACTGAGAGAGATGGCAAAAGTTGAGTTTTGACGCAGGAGAGCGAGTTCGATAATGGTGGGCAAAAGTTGAGTTTTGACGCAAGAGAGAGAGCTTGATGATGGTGGGCAAAAGTTGAGTTTTGATGTCGGAGAGCAGGGTCGATGATGGTTAGCAGAAGTTGAGTTTTGACGCCGGAGAGCCAGTTCGATGATGGTGGGCAAAATTTGAGTTTTGATGCCGGAGAGCGAGTTCGATGATGGTGGGCAAAGTATCAATTGGGATTTAGGTTTCATTTATGTTTTTTTAGTCAATTTATGGTCTTAATTTTGAAAATATAAACAAAAATTGAGATCTGTGATTTATCACCAAAAAAGTTTTGCTATGTATTAATATAAGTAAGCCATAGGTAAAATACATGAATACAATCATTTGTTATAATGCCATGATTTTTTTCCATGATAAACTCTTCATGTTTTATTTTATTCTCTATAACGACATTCTACCTATAACAATAATATTATTCATTATTAGTACACTTTTTGTAATTACTAGTTTTCAAGCATGTGTGTTGCAAGTATGTCCTGTGTTAATTAGTACAAAAATAAATAAATGATGTAGATACTACTAAAACTTGCAAGTAGTACTGAGTAATTAAATTTTGAAAGAAAAGTATAATTGTTTGTAGTTATATACAATCAATATGTGATATTTTCTTATATAGTTCTAATATATCTTATACTCAGTACAACATGTCCCCACCCCCCACCCCTTCCCTTTTTTTTTAATATTTCCACAATAAATAGTTTATAAAACTGATCTTGATGCTTATAAAACTGAAAATGATTAAAAGTCATCTTGGAGGAGGTGTGTGTAACTCATAACCAATGATTAAGAAATTAACTTTTTTGTTGGATTAGTAGTTAAAAATTAATTAATGTAAATACTTTACAATATTTTAATTTAGTGTAGGGGTAAAAAGTTAATCCAAATTTGCACTTTAATTTGGTGCTTCCCACTTATAATAATATTACTCTTTAAACACATGCATTGCACTGTATCCATATAAATTGACATAAATTAACGCACGTGTATCCATCTAAATTGACATAAATTATTTCAAATTATCGGTGTATTAAAAATAGTTTTTAATTAGATTACATGAATACCATTCTTTTTCAAACAAAAATAGTTAAATATTTGAAATCTACTCGATATATTGGATATCAATAACAAATTTAAATATGATAGCAAAATATCTCTTCTCCGAATGAAATAAAAGTTGATGATGTTTAGTACTTTAAAATACTATAATTGTTAACATACATTAATATATGTATATTCTTATCTCACATTAATACCTTTAAGACAAAGTTCAGAGAGAAAAAGGATAAAAAAAAAATTGATAAAATAAAATGAAGGCTACAATTAATAATCAAACATATCAAGTATTGATCTTACCTAATTAATTTTATAAAAAATGAGCTTAGAATAAAGAAATAGAGCATCAACGAAGTGACAACTTATAATATGAAATAGTATCAAAAGTTGAAACATTGAACTTGCCTTTTTCATAATGAGACAAAAGAATAAATAAATAAGGATAAGTGTTTTTATCATAAATAGACAAGAGTTAGATAACTGCAAATTAATGATTGATTTCTTGCTAATACATGAACCATGTTAAATTACTTGTAAATTTCAAAATAACCTTTGAAATTCTAAAAAAGATGTGTTATTCTTTTTGTGCATTAAAACATTACTGTTTAAACATTAATTTAGTTCCTAAGCATAAATTATTAGAAGAACAATGTTAATTTAGTGAATGAAAATGGTCATTCAATCTTTAAGAAATATTTAATATTTAATTAATTATTTTTGGGAAAAAAAATTAGAGCAAGAAGAATATAAAGCTAAAATCGATAATATAATATCTAATAATATGAATATATGGATAAATTCCTACTCTAAAATTAATAAATGCATGTAAATATTCATATCCAGACTTGAAGAAATATATATTTCAACATTAGCTCAAATATAAAACATATACATGTCGACCCCTAGAGTTCATCCCGCAACATATATTTGGTCTTGATCTCGACAACGCCACTCGAGATAACTCATATTGAGTGAGTTTATTATTTTTTTAAAGAATAATGCATAAGTACCTCCCTAACCTATGATCGAAATCCCAGTGACAAACCTTAACTTAATAAATATATTATTACCTTTGAACAAATTTTATTCGTATTTTTGTGCACCTTTTGTGTTGATGTGACAACTTCAACCACCCAAGTTGGTTGTATTTAAACACACTCGCCCGTCATGTGTGCAAATAGATACTTTTTATTTTTTAATTAAAAATATTTTTCTAAAAAATAAAAAAAAATATTTATTAATTTTTTAAAAAATATTTCGTAATTTTTTAAAAAATATTTCATATTTTTTTAAATAATAGTTTTTAAAAAATTATTTTTATTTTTTTATCTTGTATTTAAATTAAGTTAATACATATTTTTACCTTGTATCGAAACTAATTTTTTTTACTTATATTTTTTTTCTCTTTTATTTTTCTATTGAGTTTATTTTCTTTGTCTTGAGTTTTGATTTGATTTCAAATGTTTTGTATTTAAAATAAGTTAATGTTGAATGGATATCAAAAGAAGTGAAGAAAATCAAATAAAACATAAACATATTAAAACATTAAAAGTAAAGGACACTTTTAAATTATTTTTTTAAATACACATAATTTATTAAAAAAAATAAAAGTGAAAAGATAATAAATTAATNTATATATATATATATAAGTTTTATGATACATAAATATGTGTACTAACTAATTATAAAGTTACCAATTAGAAAATGACATGTGTCCAATTTGTGCACTCTTCAATTGACTTCAAGAGAGTGTGCATACTCTCTATGACATGTCACAATTTGTGGTGTATTTATTCCATTTTAAATTAGTTTAGGGGGTTAATTGGACTCTAGTTAAGTTTAGATCTGTCTCTAGAATTTCAGTTATAGTCTAATCGCTACTTATGAATTTTCCCTTTTTTTTAATAGAAAAATATGTCATAACATTTTCAACAAATAAAAAAAAGAGAAATATATGAGAAACAGTAAATATATGGTTGAAATATATATAGGAAGAATTAGGCTGTGAAAATTTTTATAACTAATTTGTAATATAAAAGTATTTTATTGAAAAATCATGTCTTTTGAATTAGTTTATATAGCACATAAATGAGAGAAAAGAAATAAAGTCACCAAGTAAATGCTTTCATAATGAATACTATTTCTTTGATAAAGCTTTGATAATGTGACACTTGGTATTCCCAATAAAATTATGGTGACAAACAATGTATACAAACATGAATTGAATAAATATATAAATGAATTATGAGTCTTTTCGTCTTTCCATGCAACTGTACAAATTTCAACCGGATACTTGAAGATGATCATTACTGCAACATTTCGTAAATACTATAGAGTATTAAGGACCTTTTAAGTTAGTTGAATCAGATATAAAAATAAAAGAGGTAATATTAGTAAAAGGAAAAAGATAATATATAATTATTTAATAGTTAATTAATTAGACATATAATATTTTAATTTAGTGTAGGGGTAAATTGGTAAATCAACTTTGAAGTTGGGAGCTTCATACTTTTAATTAATAATATATATATGATATGTGATGATAGGCATTGTAACGAACCCAATAACAAGATCTACTCAATTCAAATTCAAACACCCGACAAATCTATTTCACTAACTCGAAATTAGAATTACAAAGGAATTTAAGAACTAAAAAGAAATTGAAGAACACAAGTAGAAGAAAGGGGATGAGAAGTAGAACTCATAGAAAGGGGATGAGAGGGTAGACATTTTTCTCAACAATCTTCATAACCCTCTTTTGCTCTCACTATTCCTTATTTATCAACCCGGATCCCACATCGACACTTAATTCGGTATTGGGCCGCTTGTCCAATACTTGTCTAGGACCATTCATAACAATACTCCCAACTCCAATAAGAACCTTGTCCTCAAGGTTCGAGTAGGCATAAGCATCCCCTCGTATAATCAGATTGGCAAGCAACAAGGAAGAAACTTCATTGACAGCCTGTAGTACTATCGACATCGTGGTCTCATTATTGCTTAGCTGTTAATAAACATGGCAAAAATGTATACTAATGTGAGATTTTTTCAAAAGAGCAATGCACCTAATGATATCATCCAAACTTGTCCAAGCACTATTGGCAGCCACAAACAGATGTCAAATAGAAGCTGCAATGTCCTTGATCTCATTCCATTCTTTCTTACCATAAGTCCCTTTTTTATCAAGTGAAATAATTCCATGATTGACCAAAATGTAGGTACTACTACCATATAATGGGATGCGGTGAATTTCACCAAGGCTACTGATAAGATAAAAAAGAAGTCCAAATGCACACGAAAATGTCATAAAAATAGTACTTCATACCATGCTCAGACTTGTCAATGCTACAATTGTTCACCTCGAAGTACTGAGTAATAATTGTCAAAGCTTTCCTTCTGCCAAATATCTCCACTAGAACTGATAACAACCAATTACAACCATGATCCTTCTGATTCACAATATAACTCTTCCACATTATCAAATCGAGTTCAGTCATGTTAAAGTGTCGTTGTTTTGAAGTATGGCAAAAGAAGGAAGATGTGTGTCTTATTTGCTAAGTTCGAAATGTATAATTGTCATCATCAAAAAGGGGGAATTTGTTATTATGATAAAGATTTTGATAATTGATAAATACAGGAACAGATGAAAGAAACAGGTTGTACAGACATGTTCCTTACAGAACGAATCCGACTTGTATAAGGAGAACGTCAACCAGGTGAATTATAAGTTATAAAGCTGTGGAATTATTATTTTTTCGACAAGCAACCAGTACAAAAGGTTTCCTTTTATAAAGGAGTTCAAAGCCAAGTGAAAGAAGAAAAACTAATTCCTATTTAAGGAAATCTATTTAAGGAAATTGTGTTTTCTTATTTATTTAAGGAAATTGTGCTTTCTTATTTATTTAAGGAAATTCTGTAGAAAAGGAGTCCAAGTAGAAGTCAACAAGGATTTGTAGAAGTCAAATACAAGTTGAATTATACAAGGAATTGTTGAAGTTCTGATCTATAAATAGGGAGCTATTTGCATCAGAAAAAATTACGCACTTATATAGAGAGAAGATCAAAACACGATCAAGAGGTTTGAAAGAGTTTTGAGATTTATTAGGAGTGTAGCAATTTGAGAGGAAAAATTGTAAGATTGTTTCAAAAGTCTTGTTTACAATCTGAGTTTTGTGAGTAGGAGTTGTTCGACAAGTTGGGTAATTTAGGCTCTCAACTAATTGTCAAAATATCATTGGATTAGGAAGACCGCCTTCCTCACTACTATACTTCACATAATTCCAATGGAGTATCTACGGAGGAATCTTTAAGACCAACCAAAAATATCAGATCTTGAGTATATTTGTGTTGGGTTTATAAACATACCTGAAGAATTAGTATGAACATCCAAACCCAAGAAACATGTATACCAAGATCTTTCATATGAAAAGAATCTTTAATATGCTATTGCAGACTAATGATTAATGAAGTATTTATTCCTGTGATAGTAATGTCATCCATATATACCATAAGAAGAACACAAATTGTATATTTTTTCCAAAGAAACAAAGATGAGTCATATTTTATTTGCTCAAAAGAAAATTGTAGCAAAGTAGATCGAAACTTGTCAAACGAGCACTAGGAACTTGTTTTAGTCTATAGGCATACTGATTCAACTTGCATACATCTGATGTAGGCGATGAGAATAAACAAGGTGGAGGTTTCATATAACTATTTTCTTTAAGATCACCATGGAGGAAACTATTTTTGACATTCATTGATGAAAAGACATGCTTTGCGAAGCAACATTGAAAATAATGTTTGCACCACAATCATTTTTGCTACTAGTGCAGAGGTCATCTATTACCAAGAACAACCAACCGAGCTTTGTATCGATCAAAAGTGCCATCAAAATAAGGTTTAATTAAATAATTCCATTTACATCCAATTAGGAGTACGACATACTCTGGTACATCACCGAGTTGGATCATGAGGATTAGACCTTGAAGTTTCGGGATGGTACAAAGTTGACTTATTTAATTCATACACAAATCCAGGTTTGAGATTCTTAAAAGAAGATGAAGAATCCTCAAAAGTACGAAGAAGAGGAGAAATTGAAGATGATTAAACATGAGTAAAAAAGAAATACTAATTCTGAAAGTAAAGGGTCTAATCAGACGCTAAGTTAATTAAGACATTCCAAAAACGTTTGGGGGTTTTAGAGCAAGTTGAAGCGGAGAGAGGAGAAAAGTTTCAACTAAACAACATGACCAAAATTTAATTTAGATTTTATTAACCAATAATTTGGCTTGAGAAAAAAATATTTTGGTCATGTTTTTCAGTTGACAAGACTTTCAATTCGTGCTCTTCCAAATCCAAGCTTCTCTAAAATAGGCCTGTTTTTACACATAATGTAACATGCATACAAATGTAGATGGTTATATAAGGAAAATGACTTTCAACTTTACATGGAAAATATTAACTTTTGGTTTTTGGTAACTTAACACCAGTAAATAATTTCAAAGAAAATATTGTTCGTCACTGAATTTGGAAGAAAAAAAACAAGAACAACATCTTTCATGTTTCAAAGACCCATCTTAAACAATTGTCTTGTCAGGAGACATAGAACAAGTCTATTTCAAAACTTTATTAGTCTTTAAACAGTTACCTCAACTGTGAAAATGTTTTACTCATAAAAGTCCATGTCATGTAAGACATGCCTGGAGTTCTACATAAAAACGATGTCCTTATTCATCATGTCTTACTCTTTTCTTACGCCTTCATTTGTAGTTCTACCCTCGGATTTCCCTGATTTCTGATTGGTCTCCGCTTTCTTCTAATGGACTCAGGAACTATTGTTGCCAGAGGAATAATCAAATTCAAAGGCTGAAGAACTTGGTCCAACTCATTCCATTCAAGTTCTTCAACATTGCCATTTTCATACTTCACCTTGAACCGACCAACTTCGTATCAAATTCAGTAATTTCCCCATAGTAATACTAGTTCCCAAACAAGTTGCAAACTTCTCTTCCTTCAAACCATGGACCAATAACAGTGATAAGTGATTCTTTTGCTGCATCAGTAGCTGTTGGTAAGGGAGAAAAGGTGTCATCACTTGAAGAAACGGGAGGCAACCCATTAATAACAACAGCTGGCTCTCCAAGTATCTCAAATACTCCAGGTAGTAAAGACTCCTCCGAGTCATCATTGAATGGAAAATCCATTTCAAGACGCCCTGATGAAAAATTATTCTAAAGCATTCTCCCATTTCTCTAATTTTTACAATGAGAGACACAATTTAATGCTTGTATCCTGTGATTGAGGAGTGATAATGTTGTGAATCAAGTTTACTCTATAAGGTCCTATGAGCTATTAGAGACTTTTATTTGGGATCCAGGCCCAATAACCATCTGTTTTGCCCTTTGTCAAATAAGACTAGGAGTTAGAAGAACGGTTATGAAAATTATGTTGAAGCTTTGGCTTTCAGTTATCTCTCATCCCCTTTCTCTGTTCTGGTATCTCATCCCCTTCTAGTTATCTTCTTCTATGTAATCTATGTCTAATTAGTATGTTATTATTTTGTTGCGCATATTATACGTTGTAATTTGCATCCCGTAAATATTATATAACTGTGTTTTTGTTGGGATTCGAGTTTGTTTCAGACAATGCTAAAGAATTCATGTCAACATCGCTTAAGAACTACATGAATCAATATGGTATTCTTAATCAATCTTCGTGTATGGATACACCCTCTCAAAATGGAGTGGCCGATAGAAAAAAGGAATTACACAGTGTTTCAAAATAAGTAGGGGGATTGATGAGCTATGCAAAACTATCGTGAGAGAGACATACTGCAGAGGTAGTGTATATACAAAGGTGGCTAAAAAGTTGCAAGAACTCAACTACTACCCATGAAAAAGAAGAAAGCAATGCGCAAGTATGTTGCGGATGCAACCACACAGAGGACGACGTAGGAGGCAGTTCAGGGAATAGATATTAGATAGTTGATTTGTTTGTATAACGCAAATTTTCTCACATGATAATCTTCCTGCTTTGTATTGAAAATTTTCTCCTTGCTAATAATGTATCTACTTAACAAAAACAATTTTTGATGATGCTATCATATTTTCCCTTGATAATAGTATCATGATATGATACATGTTTCTCATGAATGCAAATCTATGATATATGAATAGATTTGATGAAATTTAGGCTAACCCATGATTACATGACGTGGTAATATGAATGAAGTTTCTGAACTATGGTCCTTGAATTTAATGAATAAAAGACTTTGGGCTAATCCATGATCACATGAGCTTAATAGAGCTAAATAGTTAATTGATAGACCTTACTGCTGAAATACAAAATAAGGAACAAATACTGCTATTTCACACTAGATTCACTGATATTACAACAATCACGAGTATACTACTAATATAATAAATCACATCCTAAGATAATAATGAACTTAGTTATACAATCATAAAGATCACAACCTTTCTAGACATTCGAGAGGCTAGAAACTCTCCCAGAATTCTTTTTCCGTTATTTTTTGATATCCCTTTTTTCCACTGCAGTGCCCTATTTCTACAGGAAAAACCACCAATTACATAAGTAACTATATCATGACAGTTACTAAGTTTCTTAATTTTTTACTTTTGTCTCCTGGAATAAGTTTTTCTAACTTGAGGCACATCATTACCCTTCCCTATAAGAATCACCTTGTCCTCAAGGTGAAAGTCCGGAAATTGTTGATCGATGATTGTATATTCCTCCCAAGTATTCTCAAAGTCTGATAGGTTCCTACACTTGATTAGCACTTCCAATTTTCCATTGATTAGCTTCCTGATCTGTCTCACTACCTCAGGCTCAACTTGAAGCTCCAATTCTTGGGTAAGAAATGGAGGTAGGTTTTGAGGAGAAGTAGTTGGAATTAAGCATTTTCTCAACTGTGAAACATGAAACACTGAATGAATGCGTGTTCCAACTGGTAACTCCAAACGATAAGCTACTGAGCCAATATTTTCTAAAATCTTGTAAGGACCATAAAAATGGGGACTGAGTTTTTCATTGATCTTCTTAGCCAAAGAACGTAGTTTGTACGGCCGAAGTTTGAGATATACTACTTCACCAATCTCAAAAGCCAGTTCTCAAAGATGCCGATCAACTTGATTCTTCATTCTTTTTTTTGCTTGTAACAAATGTTCTTTGAGTTAGGTTAAGATCAGATTTCTAGTACACACCTGCTCATTTACTTCTTCAACCAATAAAGCAGTGTCGTCCATGGGAAAAATTGATGATGGGTCTTTTCCATAAAATGCTTTAAAGGGTGTCATACCTGCAGATCTATTAAAGAATGTGTTAAACCAGTACTCAGCCCAAGATGACCAGTGGGACCGTTCTTTAGGATTTTCTCCTTCCATACAACAGAGATATGTCTCTAAAATCCTATTCACAACTTTTGTTTGCCCATCAGTTTCTGGATGATAGGAAGACCTATACCTTAAGGTAGTTCCTGCTAGCTTGAATAGTTCCTTCCAAAAGTGGCTTATAAAAACACGATCGCAATCAGACACAATAGACTTAGGAAATCCATGGAATTTAACCACTTCCTTAATGAAAACAACTTCTACATCTTTTGCATTAAAAGGGTGTGAAAGTGGAATAAAATGAGCATACTTAGTAAGATGATCCACCACAACCAAAATAGTATCAAACCTCTGTGATTTAGGAAGTCTAATAATGAAATCCATACTTACATGATGAGGTATAGGTAATGGTTGGAGTCCCACACATGATGAGTTATAGGTAAAGGTTCGAGCAACACTGCAGGACTCAAAGTTTGAGACTTGTTCTTTTGACAGATTTCACATCTAGCAACAAAGTCTTGCACATCCCTCTTCATACCTTCTAGTAGATATTCTCGGATAACCTTTTATATGTGCGAAGATACCCCGAATGGCCTCCAATAGGAGAAGAATGAAACTCTTTCAATAGCCCATGTATTCGAGATGATCCTTTTGGTAAAACCGAGTGTCCTTATATAGTAGACATCCATTCTTGAAGTTGTAGTTGTCATCTGATTGTTGTCCTGAAATTGACTTTTGCAAAATAGAAGACATTTTGGCATCTCGTTGTACTTCCTCGTCCCATTCCTCCTTGTCTTTATATTGCCGAATCGAAAATTCATATAACTCTGAAGAGTCCCCGCGTCATGACAATGCATCAACCTCTTTATTTTCAACACCCGGTTTGTACTTGATCTCAAACTTATGACCCATGAGCTTGGAAACCCATTTCTGTTGATTCTCATCCATAACCTCTGTCCTAGGAAAAATTTAAGGGATTTTTGGTCAGTTTTAATGATGAAATAATGGCCTATCAAATAGTGATTCCATCTTTTGACAGCCAACACAGTAGCCATTAGCTCTCGTTCATATACCGAACATTGTTTCGTTCTGGAAGAAAGCATTTGACTGAAATAGGAAATAGGTTTACTATTTTGCATCAAAATTGCACCAACATCAACTTCAATTACAAATGGTTGAGAAATGTTTGGCATCGCTAAAATAGGCACTTGAGTCATCGCCAACTTCAATGCGTCAAAAGCTTGTTGAGTGTGTTCAAACCATGAAAATGCATCTTTTTTTTAGTAAACTAGTTAAAGGGGCAGCAATCTTACCATAATCTTTGACAAATTTTCTGTAATATTCTGTGAGTACCAAAGATCCCGCAAAGACTTTATATCTCTAGGACTTGGCCAAGATATCATGTTGTCAATCATGAAGGGTTCAGCCTGCACTCCTTCAGAGGAGATGATATGACCCAAATATTCAAGTTTAAGCTGACCAAATGTGCATTTCTTCTTGTTGATTACCAACTGATTCTGTTTGAGAATATCCAAAACAACCTTTAAATGCCCAGATGTGAAGCATAATCCTTACTGTAAATCAAAATATCATCAAAGAATACTATAATAAATTTCCGCAAATGGTCCTTGAAAATATCATTCATCAGTGATTGAAAAGTTGAGGGTGCATTGGTCAAACCAAATGGCATGACCATAAACTCATAATGTCCCTCATGAGTGAGGAAGTTTGTTTTTGATTCATCTCTGGCTTGAATGCGTATTTAATGATAACCTGACTTAAGATCCAACTTGGATAATATGGTGGCTCACCCTAGCTCATCAAGTAACTCATCAATGCATGGTATTGTAAATTTGTCGGGGATCGTGCTATCATTAAGAGCCCGATAATCCACGCAAAATCGCCAACTTCCATCCTTCTTCTTAACTACTAATACTGGACTAGATTATGAACTAGTACTAGTTTTAATGATTCCGGAAGCCAGCATCTCTTTGACCAAACGCTTGATCTCTGCTTTTTGAGAATGAGGATATCGATATGGACGAATGTTTGGTGGTTGTGCTCCAGATTGAAGAGTAATAGCATGATCCCAAGAACGACGTGGTGGGAGGCATAAGGCCTGCTCACTTACTTCTGGATAATTATATAATAACTTCTCAATCTCCTTTGATGTTATTGCTGCTTCATCTTCGGTTATTTTTTACCTGATTCAACTCAACCAGAAATCCTTCGTTTCCTTTCTTTAACAAATTAGTCATGGCTTTCAGTTACACTACTGTTAGAACCATGGCTGGATCCCCTCGAAGCGACACCAATCTTCCTGCATCTTTGAATTTCATGGTAAGAAGTTTCCAATTCATCCTCATCTCTCCTAATGTGGCTAACCATTCCATCCCTAATACCACATCAGTTCCCCTCAATTCAAATAGAAAATATTGTTGGTTGATTTGGACTCCTTGCACGACTATTCTTACCTCTTTGCGTACTTCACTCCCACTAACTTGCTGACCATTACCAATTGTTACTGCAAATCCTTTGGTCTTCTTAATAGGTAAATGCAGATGATGAGCAAGGGTGGATGATACAAAATTATGGGTAGCTGAACTATCGACCAAAATTATCACATCGTGTCCATGAATCTTCCCCACAAGTTTCATTGTTCTACCTCTGTAAGTCCCACAACTGAATTCATATTCAACACCATCATAGTATCTTTCATTTCCCCTTCAACTACATCTTCTCCGCTAGACTCAAAGAATTCCTCTGTTTCGTCTTCATCAGTGTTTGGTGCCTCTGAGATAATCAATAGGTTAAGCTGCCTATTTTTACTATGATGATTAGGGCCAAATTTATCAGCACATCTGAAAAATAACCCTAACTCTCTTTTTTTGGCAAATTTTGTATCAGACAACCTTCTGAATTGTCCTTCAGACTTTGCTAATGCAGTCCCGTTGAAGCTGGTCGACTTTGTTGTAGTATGCACTGGTGAATCAGTGTTACGACATGCTACTCTGGCTCTTGAGTCACGAGATTCAATATTGTTTTCAACTCGGTTATAATTGGGTCTAAACCAAACTGTTTATTGCCTGCACTTCCTCTGCCTAATTCAAATTTAAAACTTGTACTTGCTGCAAAATATAATTTCGATCCTTCACCTTTGATCCATATCCATTATCTCCCTCAAGGTTTGAGACTGTAACAACATCACTTTTGATCGAATTTCCTCTTTCATCCCATTTAAAAAATACTCCATATAACATTCCATCAGATGCTTCCTTTATAGATCCTGATACTTTTTCAAAATCTTCACGAAACACGGTAATTGTGCTAACCTGCTTCAACCCCATTAAGACAGCATACTGATTGATTTTTTGAGAATGATAAAATCGGTTCAACAATTCTCTTTTGAAGTCTTCCCAGGATAACATTTGTTGTCGAGACTCCATCCAATAATACCATTTTAAGGCTTTTCCTTCCAAACAAACACCTGCTTCCTGTAATCTTTCTGCTTCAGAAATTTCTTTCACGGTAAAATATCGCTCAACTCTGAAAATCCATCCCAAAGGATCCTCTCCTTCGAAAACTGGTAGTTATAATTTTCAAAACTTCTTCCCATCTTTATCTTCAGCCCAGTTGACATTGCTTTCCTCTTCTTGATTTCCGACAGATCTGGTTTGAGAAGGGGATGCTTCTGCCATCTTAATTCTCCCTTGTGCTTCGATTCTAGCAAGAGGCTCTGTCATTTCTTGAAACCATCCTTCCAGTTTTCTGATATTTTCTCTTACCCATGTTAAATTTGTCTCCACTTGTTCAACTCGTCCCTCCATTCTACTCAACATCCCTGAACGTTACTGCTCTGATACCAATTTAATAGACCTTACTGCTGATATACAAAATAAGGAACAAATATTGCTGTTTCACACTAGATTCACTGATATTACAACAATCATGAGTATACTACTAATATATAAATCAAATCCTAAGATAATAATGAACTTAGTTATACAATCATAAAGATCACAACCTTTCTAGACATTCGAGAGGCTAGAAACTCTGCCATAATTCTTTTTCCGTTATTTTCTGAATATCCCTCTTTTTCACTGCACTGTCCCTATTTCTACAGGAAAAACCACCCATTACATGTGTAACTATCTCATGACAGTTACTAAGTTTCTTAACTATTTATTCTGATCTCCTGGAATAAGTTTTTATAACTTGAGGCACATCATTAATCAAGAATACATTAGTCTAATAGACAAACATCTGAAACTACGTTTATTGATTTTGGTTAAGGATCGTACCATAGGTTCTAGCAACTCCTTTTATACCCCTAATAAGGGCTATGTTGACAAATAATTCAAAAAGAAACTTGACCAAATATTCAAGATTTTGCTAGTTAGTTTCCTTTATCATAGCAAGTTTAAATATTGTCCCAGACTAGTAGCTAATTAGTAATTAGTGGGTTAGTGGATCTAGATTTTAGTATTTTTCAGATTTTGGTAAGCCTACATATAGGCAGCTCTTGTTGCTTTTATTAATTAATCATATTGAGGAAGTTTGCAGTAAAATTCTTTACTCTTTTGCTCTTCTTATGTTTATTTTTCCTTTTGATTAACTTTTTTTCCAACAAATTTGGTACCAGAGCAAGGTTCTGTTCTGGAAGTTGAGTGAATTATGGGAAAAATGGCAGTAAATGGTATTTAATCATCTTCGAACAACTCGATTCTCAACGAGAATGACTGATACAATCAATATTTCATAGAAGAATGACTGAGACCATAAAATACTTTCACACCCGCACATGTGGCTGAATATATAAGTAAGTTCAAACACCCTGGAAAAATCCATCCTGTATCCTTGACTTGCCAGCTTGATCGCTTTTCTTATTTACCCTTTTCTTAGAGGATAGTTTGCAACTCAAGCCTTTTTTTACTGGTGAAAAGTATGAGTTTTGGAGTATCAAAATGAAAACTATTTTCAAATCACAAGGAGTTTGGGAGTTGGTTGAAAAGTATGAGTTTTTGAGTACCAAAATTGATTCATGAGCTTTATGGATCAATCAGACTCTGACGAAGAGACGGAAAAATTGAAAGAGATAAAAAAATAAGGACGCCAAAGCGCTATTCCTGATTCAACAAGCAGTCCATGATACAATTTTTTTCAATAATTCAACTACATCTTCAGTGGAATGGAAGATTTTGAAGAAGGAATTTCAAGGTGCAGCTAAGGTTATTACAGTAAAAGTACAAACTTACCATCGTGACTTTGAAACTCTTTCTATGAAAGTAATTGAATTTAATTAAAATTATTTGTTTAGAGTTTCTTATCTTGTTAATTAGTTGACCAAAATTTTTAATGATTCTTACTCCAAAGTTTAAACATATTGTTACTGCAATTGAGGAATCTTGTGACTTATCTGATTATACTATTGATGATCTTTGCAAACTCATGAAGAGAGACTCCAAAGGTCACATGAGAAAGATAAAGAAAAGACATTTCAGGTGAAGGGGGATTCCACTCATATAAAGATAAGCTAGAAAACTTTGCAAATCATGGAAGAGGCAGATGTGCTTTTCGAGGAAGAGGCCAAGGAAGAAACCGAGATAGAGGAAGTTCAAATGAAGGGAAGCAGACTACAATGTTTCTGTGCAACTATTGTAGAAAACTAGGTCATAAATAAGCTTATTGTTGGCAAAAGCAGAAGGATGGGAATAACCAAGCAAGCTTTATAGAGGAAAATGATGATGATAGTTAGTTGTTAATGGCATTTTACTGTGAAAAATAAACCCCTAACAATTTTTGGTTTTTGGACAGTGGTTGTTCAAATAATATGTCTAAAATAAGATCATTATTCAAGGATCTTAATAAGTCCAAAAATCATACGTAAGGCTAGGAGACAACAAGAAGATTCAGGTTGAAAGCAGAGGTATTCTTAGCATTATGACCAACCTAAGTAATGCTAACATTTTAGAAGATGTGATGTTTGTTCGTAGTCTATCTCATAATTTGCTTAGCATTAGACAACTAATTACTAACAGAAACTCAATTTCTGTTGATGATGATGTTTGCACTATTAGAAATAAGAAATATAGGAAATTTATTGCTAAAGTTCTAATGGCTAACAATAAAATGTTTCCTTTAGAAGTTTCAATGGTTGAGAGGCGTACTATGGTAGCTAGTGGAGATAATGAAACTAGACTGATATTTGCGTTATGAGAATTTAAATATTAACAGATTGAAGTTATTGAGGCAAAAGAAAATGGTTTTTGGGTTGCCAAAAGTTGAGAATCTTGATTTTTGTGAAAGCTGTGTTGAGGGAAAACAAAGTAAAAAGTGTTTTCATGTAGGAAAGTCTTGGAGAGCTTCTGTTTATCTTGAGTAAGTACATGCTGATTTGTACGTTCATATGAGTGTTGAGTCCTTAGGGGGAAGTCGATACTATCTGCTTTTTACTGATGAATATAGTCGTATGAGTTGGATATATTTCTTGAAATTTAAATCAGAAACTTTTGAAAATTTCAACAAATTTAAATCTTTTGTTGAGAGGAAAAGTGGATGTATACTCAAAACTCTTCAGACAGATATAAGTGGTGAGTTTCTGTCGAAAGAATTCGGTTCCTTTTGTGAGGAAAATGGAATACACAGAGAACTTACAACACCTTATACACCAGAGCAAAATGGTGCAGCAGAACGAAAGAACCACACAATTGTCGAGATGAGCAGAAGCATGATGGAAAGTAGAGGTGTACTGAAATATTTTTGAGCTGAAGCTGAAACACCATATGAAACTTGGAGAGGTAACATACCCAAGGTAATCCACTTATGTGTGTTTGGTTGTATAGCTTATGCCTTGATAAATTCACAAGCTCGACGTAAGCTTGATGAAAAATGTGATACATGTATTTTTGTTGGATATAACACATAATCCAAGGCATATAAGTTAAATAATTCAGTGAGTGGTAAAATTACGTCCAATAGAAATGTTGTGTTTAATGAATACACAAGTTGGTACTTTAATTCCGCAAGTTAAAGTTCAAACCTTTGATTGTTGCCTTAAGACGATGTTGTTGATCAGGAGTATGTTGCAGATCCCCTTTTGGCTGGTCCATCGACTACCTCATCAATTGCACCAGAAACTTATCCAATATAGGAAAAATCTTTTGTTTATCCAACTCCATTAGGAATATCAACAAGAGATAGTAAACAAAATCCTAGATATGCTAATAGTACATCTTCAACTTTTGCTTTACTTGTTTCGGATTCTACTTTCTTTGAAGATGTTGAAAAAGAGGATAAATGGTGCAAGGCTATGGAAAAGGAGCTAATGGATATTTAAAAGAATCAAACATGGGACTTGGTATATTTGCCAGAAGGAAAGAAATCAATTGGGCTCAAATGTGTGTTTAGAACCAAGTATCATGCAGATGACATCATTCAAATAGACAAGGCAAGGGTCATCGCAAAGGGTTATTCCCAATAACAAGTCGGGAATAACCATTTAGCAGATTTAAGTCAGGGTGGTTCCAGTCTTTTCCCAATTGTATTAACTCAATACTACATCGTTTTACCTTCTTCTCAAAGCCCGATATACTAATTTTTACCCCCAAAATCATCTAATTCAATTCATTCTCTCAAATTTCCAAACAACAAACTATATAAATGTATAATGAAAATTCAAAGTTTTATTTTGATTTGAAAGAGGGTTCATTTTAACTTATAAATGTAGCATATGTCATAAATATAGTAAAATTATGTGAATGGTAAAAGTATGTCTTTCTTTTTATAAATATTTTGTTTAGTCAAACATCCATTAAATAAAATGAATATTTAACAGGTGATATCACATTAAATATATATTTATTTTACACCAAGCCTCCCTTAAATCATAAATTTCAAACGAGAATCTCTATCATGACATTAATTGCTCTCCACACCAATAAAAAATCAGAAAAATTACGTTAATTATTGACAGCCCAATCATCAAACTCCAACAACTATATAAAAAGAAAAAATCACACTACTGTTTTCACACTTCAATACTTCCCCCTTTTATTTATTTATTTTAAAAAAATGAAACTCTTCTCTTTGTTCAAAAGTCAAAAAAGAAAAAAAATCCTCTTTTCCTCCTTTGCTATGTCGATTGCCACATTGTGGAACCCTAGAATTCTCAAAGATTTAATAAGACTGTTGACAATGACATGGTAGATTGGTAGATACTCGAGACCGTTACTACTTTTACTATTATTTTAGTACTCTTTGGATATTTTGATGATGCCACTTCAAGAATTGAACTAGTTTCTTCCTCATAAGGATCCATCGAATTCGTAGGTGTTATAACACACGAGTCATTAAATGATAGAGACTCGACCTCGTTACTTCTAGTACTATTATTACTTTTTTGACAAAGTTGATAATGACCCTACAAGAATTGAACTAGTTTTTCCCCATAAGTATCCATTTAGTTTCTAGGCCTTCAATCACTTTATGAATGACTCATGTGTTATAATGCCTATAAATTTGATGGATCTTTATGGGGTAAAAACTAATTCAATTCTTTAAGTATCATCAACATTGTCAAAGAGTAAAAATAATACTAGAAGTCATGGGGTCAAGTCTCTATCATTTAATGACTCATGTGTTATAACACCTATGGAATCAACGGATACTTATGGGGAAGAAACTAGTTCAATTCTTGAAGTGACATCAGCAAAAATATCAAATAGTACTAATAATAGTAATTGTAACAAGGGGCTCGAGTATCTACCAATCTACATGTCATCATCAACATTCTTGTTAAACCTTTTGAGTGTTCTAGGGTTTTCACAATGTGGCAATCGACATAGCAAAGCAGAAAAGAGGATTTTTTTGGCTTTTAAAGAGGAAGAGAGCTTCATTTTTTTAAAAAAAGAAAAAAATAAGGGGGAAGTATTGAAGTGTGACCTTTTCTATTTATTTAGTTGTTGGAAATTGATGGTTAGATTGTGAATAATTAACGTAATTTTCTAAATTTATATTGGTTTGGATAGCAATAAGTATCATGATAGGGTTTGTTGTTTGGAATTTATGATTTAAGGAAGAGTTTGGTGTAAAATAAATATATATGTAATATGATATCCCATGTTAAATATTAATTTTATTTAATTGATGTTTGACTAAACAAAATATATAAAATAGAAAGATATATTTTTACCCTTAGCATAAGTTTTACTACATTTATGAAATATGTCACATTTATAAGTGAAATTAAATTGTGAATTGACTGAAAATGAACCCCCTTTCAAATCAAAATAAAAGTTCGAATTTTTCTTCGACTCCGAATTAATTAAAGCTTCTCAATCCACATTGTTGTTGAGTTGTGTGAGAAATAAAATTGAAGTTTTTATTAAGGCAATTTTATTAAAATAGACCTAGTCAATTAGATAGCGCTTTTAATTAGGTGTTGAATTCTATTGAATTTTGAATAAATAGTCTTTTATAGACTTTAACAGTTTCATATTTTCAACAGATCTTTTTGTTTAATTTTAGGTTTAGAAGTTGTACTTTAATTATACATTGTATTCTTATACTGCAGTGAAAATATATCAATCTTTAAACGTTAATTCATAAGCTTTTTTTCTTGTTTTTTGTTCTTAGCTTTTCACGAATACCTCCATCCGTTTTTAATGGTGAAAATTTTCAATTATGGGTTGTGCGAATGGAAACATACTTGGAGGATCTTAATCTTTGGAAAGCCGTGGAAGTGGATTATGAAATTAATCCGCTGCCAAAAAAATTCCACCATAGCTAAAATCAAGAGTCACGAGATTTTTTTTAATGATTATTATCAATAAATAACCGCTAGACCAGAGTGTAGAAAAAGACATTGGGTCAAATGAGAAGATTTGTGCTTGCCAAAGGATGAAGGTGGTATTGGTTTCAGATCCTTATTTGATATGTCTAATTCCTTGTTTTGTTAACTAATGTGGCAATTTAGAACCAAACCATCAATGTGGAGTTCCTACATTGCAAATAAGTATTCCAAAGAGTTACACCATGTTATTGCCAATACAAGAGGAGCATCTACAACATGGAAGGAGATGGTGTCAATCAGAAAACTAGTTGAGCATGAAATATTGTGGATGGTCGAGTGTAGAGACTCTAGTTTTGTGTATGAGAATTGGAAATCACTAGGTGCTCTATATTATTGGCTACCAGATGTATTGGAAGATGAAGAAATTAAGATAAAAAAAAATATGCCGAGGAATAAAGATGGAGGTCAGATTTGTTAAATCAACACCTACCAGAAGAGATTGTGCAACATAACCACAACCATTAATATTCCCAAAATGTTAAGGAACATGATAAATCAATTTGGATATCGAAACAAAATGGTAAATTTTCTGTTAAAAGTGCTTGGCATTAAATCAGACAAGACAAAAGGATGAGAAACAGGAGGTATTTAAGAATATGTGGATCAACAAATTTCCATTTAAGACGGCTTTCACACTATGGAGGACATGGAAGTTAAGAATGGGAATTAGTTTGTCTTCTAGTGTCATTGCTGAAAACACCTTAAAAGAGAGAATATGTCTGATGTTTTTCTAACCTCCTATACTGCTGAAAGGTTGTGGAGAAAGTTTTCAATGTGTGCAGATATTCAATCGTGATGAAATGCAATTATCACAACTCATAATTAAATAGTGGACATGGCCTGGCTCGACACAAGTAAGACATGTGATGAAGGCAGTACCTAGTATCATCATATGAGAATTATGGAAAAGAAGAAATAACTTGAAACATCAAGGAACAATCAGTTTCAACAGATTAGTGCATCAGGTAAACACTAATATACGGGAACTGGCAAAGTTTAAGTTCCCAAAGGTGAGGAATCTACCATCCCAATGGACAAATATAGTGGAAATCCTAGATAGCTTCAAAACTATAGTGCACTACAAGATGGTCCGGGGGCATCCACCTCTTATCATCAAAATCAAGTTCAACACTGATGGTGCAAGTAGGGGAAACCCGGGAAGAAACTCATACAACTTTTGTATCAGAAGTAGTACAAGTGACTTTATTTTTGCACAATCAAACATAATGCCTGACACTACCAATACAGAGGCAGAGTCAATTGCAATAAGGGAGGCAATATCATATGGTGTCGCAGAGGGATACATAAGATGCATAATAGAGACAATCTCTATTACTGAAGAAAATCCTAGAGGGTGAATAGGAGACGCTTTGGCAGATCAACACAATAATTGAGGATATCAAGGAATTTATGAATTACTGTGACAGATAAGTGCATCATATATATAAAGAAGGTATCAAACTAGCATATTACATGGCCAATCTAGCATTAGATTGGAATGGAAAACAAAAATTCAAGGAATTCAAAGAACTAACAAGCAAAGGAAAGTGTATAGTCAACATGGACAAAGCTCTGAATCCTAAATTCAGATTCAACACAAGGAAAACACAAATAGATAGAACATGGTGATGTGAACTCAACAATCACATTCCATCCTTGTAAAGAAAAAATCAACAACTTCAAACACAAGTACATAAATATATATATAAATATAAGATCACGAAAAACAATTTATTCTCAAGATAAATTACATAGATAAGAAATCTTACATGAACCATACAAGAAAGATGGAGCATTCAATGGACGAAGAAAGGTAGAAAAATAGAGATCCACGAGTCTTGAAATGAGCTGAAGCAGATCTGAAATTCGAATAAGACAAAATAGCAACAGTCAAATGAAAAACAAATTGATAAGAAATGAATGGTGGGGGAGTGACTCGTACCGAGATAAATTGCAAATCCACCATGTAGACAAGGAAGAAGATAAAGCCGTTAACAAAGAAAGAAAATGGAATAGCTCTGTTGGTTACTCTTCCTTCTCCTCTTTTGACTTTTTTGTTTTATTTTTAGTTAAGTTACTATTTTAATGCTTTTATTTTGTTTTAATTTTTAGGGACTTGAAACTTTTTCAAGTGTTTGTTTTCTTATTATTATAAATAAAATGGCCTTGGGCCCAATTAATTAAAAAAAATGTGGTATAATTTTTTTTTTACAAAAAAGGTCACAAGAAAAAGAAAAGGCAACTCTATTTGCTGTTGTTTCATCAATTATTTTCAAAAGAAATATGTGACTCGCATTACCAAAAAAATTGGTATTATAGATGAAAGAATTCGATGAAGGCAAATATTGAATTTAATAAGAGAGTTTGAGAGACAATCAAAGAATACTCAGACATGTTGCTAGGCATTGTGAACAAGATAAAATTATTAGACACTGAATTTAAGGATTCAAGAATGGTTGAAATAAATCGTGTTCCAGTGCCCGAGAGATATGAAACATTTATAACTACCTTGGAAAATACAAAAGATCTAACCAAGATAACCTTGGCATAGTTGTTGATTTCTTTGCAGGCACATGGGCAAAAAAGATTTATGAGGCAAGATTTTTCATAGAAAGAGCCTTCACAGCTAGCTATAAAACTCATACAAGGGGTAAAAATTTGAAAAATCACCCACTCTATGAGCACTAAGAAAAATTGGGTCATCGAGGAGGAGGAGAAACGTAGACAAGATTCATGTTGAAGGAACAAGAATTGTTGTCATCAAAACAGGTTTAGGTAATAAGGCAGTTTCAAATGTTCTTTATCTACCCGATATTGGTCAAAACATGTTGAGGATTTATCAGTTGGTAGAAAAAAGATACAAAGTATATTTTGAGGATAAGTATTGTTTTACCAATGATGGTGCTGGAAACGAAGTTTTAAATATTAAGATGAGAGGTAAACAATTTTTATTTGATCTAATGGAAGATGTTTCTGTAGAACATGAAAAAGATCACACGCCCAAAAAAAATTGATGATGATACTAGAATTGTAAAAGCACAAGCCAAAAATGAACCCGTTAGGTTTAAATGAGATTTTAATATTCCTAAAGCAATGAAAGAGTTACCAGTGTTTCAAGAAAATAAAATGGGTAATTTTAAATTCAAGATGCAAATTAAGCAAAAAGATGTGCTAAAATGATTTAGTACTCAATGGTTGCATTCCAAATGAGAAGTGAAGTTAGTTCACTATAAGCCCTAAGATGAATATGAAGATTTATTCACAAGATGACTTTCAGATATAAAGTGTTGAGATTCTAAGATAGAAGATCAAATTATTGCAATTCCTAAACCAATGTTGAAAATTTTCTTCAGAATCGTAAAGTTTTTACTGCAGTATTTTATTCAAATGGACCTACTCAACTAGTTATCCTTTTTAATTCTATTTGAATTTTAAATAAATGTATTTTATAAACTTTTGGAGTTTGGTACTTTCAGAATAACTTTTAGCTTAATTTTAGGTTTAGAAGTTGTAGTTTTACTATAAATTCCAATGTTAATTCATAAACTTTTTTTCTTGTTTTTATTCTTTTTTTTGCAATTTCTTATCTTCTAAAGCAGTAGGAAGGATTTCGTAAATATCTTAAAATTTTAATACTATAACTTTTATCCAAGATTTAGAAAATCAGAACACACGGGATAAAAAATTTCCCCTCTTTTCATTCCTAAATGTTCACATATTAATACCAAAAGGTGAATTATGGAATAGGAGTAGATCGCTAAATTGAAGAGCAGTACAAATTTTAAACCGTGAATTGCAAAAAAAAATGAAGCAATTTAAGTGAATTTACAACATGTTTATTGTCAACATTCACTAGGGAAAGGGTTTCGGCTATTCATTTCATGAGAAAAACAGAAGCAACAAACAATTAGAATTAATTAACTGAGAGAGATGGGCAAACGTTGAGTTTTGACGCCGAAGAGCGAGTTCGATGATGGTGGGGAAAACATGAATTTTTACGCCGGAGAGTGATTTCGATGATGGTGGGCAAAATATCTACTGGGATTTAGGTTTCATTTATGTTACTTTATTCAATTTGTGGTCTTAAAGTTGAAATATAAATAAAAATTGAGATGTATCATTTATTACCAAAAAAGCATGTGATACATAGGTAAAATATATGAATACAATCATTTGTTATAATGCCATGATTTTTTCCATAATCAAATTTTCTTATTTTAGTTTGATTCTATATAACAACATTCTACCTATAACAAACCCCAAAAACGTAATTTTTCTGCATTTTCGACTTTGAGAGCTGAGGAACGACCCTAGGGGTTTTCTTTCTTGAGGCTAAAGATAAGATTTTAACTAAAATCCATTTTTCAATCCGTCAAAACCTATTTTCTTGGTTTATTATCGACGGAGAAGGATTTTGAGCTTAAAATTATGGTGGAAAAAGCCTTAATCTGGGTATGGGGGATCAAGGGTTTGGTCTAGGGTTACCGAGTTTTTTATAATATGGATAATTAGACCTTTGATTGTTGATCGTTGTGTATATTAATTGTTTATAGACCTAGAACAAGCGGAAAGAATCCAGAAAGGGGAGATTCAAGGGCCTTAGGGAATTCAAGGTTGGATTCAAGGTAGGTGATATATGGTTGTGATTTCATGATTGTGTGATATATGTTTGTTCTTGCTTCATTATGATGTATGTATGTATGACAATGTTGCATTTATTGATCACACTAATTGTAATGAGATAGACAAATGAATATATGTCATGAATCCCTCTAGATTGTATGACTTGAAAGTATACTTGTGTTTCCGATAATGGTGTGTTGATGGATCGTATTGCCACGTTCTCACATAACTCACTTGAATTGGATTGCCACGTTCTGGCATAACTAACTTGGATAGGATAGCCACATTCTGACATAACTAACTTGCATCAGATTGCCACGTTCCGGCATAAATATGGGATTGATTGCCACATTCCAGCATAAAAATGAGATCGGGTACCACGTTTCAGTGCACTTATAGTTTGGGTTTGGGTTCCATGAGATCACCATTGAATTGGAATCCATGAGAGGAATAACTACTTGTTATAAATGTGAATTCTTGAAAGCATGTGATATTCAATATTGTATATGTTTGGTATGTGCAAGTTTATGATGCTGTAATGACTTATATATGTTTTACTTAGTGGTATAGCCACGTGATCCTACCAGTACATGGTTGTTGTGTATTGATACTGTACTTGCTCTTTTTTTTTGACTATAAGGCATCTTCCAACGGATATTGATAGACCTCAGTTATGTGGTTATTGAGCGTGACTAGATTCAAGGGCGAGCCACTTCATTCAGGCTTCCATGGATCTCTCTTGTTTAAGTCCACTCTCTTCGAACTTAGACTATTGTTTAAGGTGGTTGTTTAGTTTCGGGGTTGTAACCTTTGTTCTTAGACTTGTTGTTAGTATGCACTGACTTTCAGGTTCTAGGGATATTTCCACATTTGTGATTAGTTGTTAGATCTTTGTTAAACCTTTGGGAGTTTATGGGGATTCTCTATTAATAATATAATTTCATCATTTAAACCTGCCTCCGTATCTTTAGATGCCTAGTTTTTGACTTAGTTTCATGTTTGGGTTGTAGAAGTGGTTCTCCCACCGCAGGGTTAGTGTGGGTGCCAATCACGACGATCTGGGTCCTGAAAAACCCAGACTTTGTTCATCTTTCAAATCATTTACTCATTCTAACAAAACTTAATGTCACTAAATATCCGTCATGGAATAAATCCATGATACATGCCCTCATGGCTAAAAAAGTTGTTTTATCAATGGATCTATCAAACCACCTTTGGAAGTTGAACAAACCATCGAATATTATCAATGGAAATAATGTAATCACATAATTTTTTCATGGCTTACACACTTGGTGGAATCAGATTTAGCCAAAGGGGTTGTTCATGCTAAGGTCGCTCATCAAGTGTGGGAAGATCTTCAGATCAACAAAAAAAACGCGCTAACAATTGATCAGATCAAAAAACCAATGGCATATCTTTCACAAGGTATACCAACATTTTCTGCTTACTTTACAAAACTCAAAAGTCTTTGGGACGAGTTAGATATGCAGAGATATATACCAACTTTCAATCAGATGAAAGCACATGCTGAAAGATGGAAGAAGATCGCGTAATGCAATTGCTCTTGGGACTCAAGCATACCTACAATGTTGTCCGTTCAAATGTTTTCAGGGTGTCACCACTACCTAATGTTATTCAAGCTTACTCTCTTTTTATTTAACGAGAAACATAACGAGGTATGGCAAAGGAAAAAGTGGAAAATTTCTCTAAAAAAATTAACTGTGAACACTGCAACAGAGAGGGACATACAGTTGATAGTCATGGGACTCTAAAATTTCATTGCAATTATCGTGACAAAAAAGTCCATACAAACGTATGGTGTCAAACAAATGAAACAACCAAAATGGGCAACAACCATCTGCTAATTAGAAGTTAAGGTAACTTACATATATTGATTCATCGGCTACTGTTATAGATTCTTGTCAAACTTCACAGGAACTCATTTTCAAGATATCAATAGTCATTCACATGGAATTTCAGAAAATCATGATAACATCCCCCCTCAGATTAATCATGATAACATCCCCTTTCAAATAGATGTCGGCGGATCAGGAAGCATCAATCCACCTACCATAAGCTGCTGGCGTTGTCATGCCATGGATTTTGTAAATGCATCAGCTCTCTGAAGATTACTGGACATGTGCGGAAGAGTAATGCCTCTTTTATCTAAAACTTCTCGTATATAATAAAAATTTACTTCATTGTGTTTGATCCTCTCATGATAAACTGCATTAGAAGCAATATGAAAAGAAATTGTATTATCAACATGGAGAGGAGTAGGATTAGATTGACGAAATCCAATATCAGCAAGTGATCCATGAAACCATACAACCTCACCGTAAGTAGTAGACATAGTTCGCTATTCAGCCTCTATTGAGGATTTTGATACACGATCTTGGTTCTTACTCTTTCAAGATATCAATGATTCTCCAAAAAAACATACATCAATTAGTGACTGAACAACGAGTATTAGTACATCCTATCCAATAAGAATCTCTAAAATCATTAAGAAGAATAGGAGAACCACTAGGAAAGAATAATCCACGAGTAGATGTTCCTAGAAAATACTGAATGATGCAACAAACTGCCACCATATAGAGATGACAGGGAGCTTGCGTAATTGACTAACTTGCTAAAGTGTAAAAGAGATATCAGACTGAGTAATAGTAAGGTAATTTAGGCTCCCAACTAATTGTAGAAATATAGTTGGATCAGGAAGAAGACCGCCTTCCTCACAACAATGCTTCAAATTCATCCCAACGGAGTATCTATGGAGGAGGAATCTTGAAAACCAACCAAAGAAAGCTGATCCTGAGTATATTTGTGTTGGTTTATAAACACACATGATAATTATTATGAATCTCTGGTCACTCCCCGAGCCTACACCCTGGACATGGGTTGCACTCGAAGACCATTGATGGCCTCGAGCGGACCCTTGACATGACTTACTTAACTCAACGGCAAAAAACAATCAATAACTATAATGATCAAACTTAACTAAACTGATAAAGCATACTAACTAAGAATGTGGTAATGGTTTAAAAACATTCATCTTGCCAAAAATGGTAACTCAAGTCTTAATAAATAGAAATAAATTCAAAATACTAAAGGACTAACATCTGGCTGTCTATCTATGAAGCCTTCTTAAACTGAGATAGATGTTGGGACAGACCCCACAATATCCTAATATTGAAAAGCAGGAGTCCTATGGAATGCAAGGAGGTTCATGGGTTTTAGACATTATTTTTCTTAATAAAAATTAATCATATAAAAGTATTTTAACTACTGTGTTAATATTTATCAGGTCCACGACGTTGATAATGTCCATGGAAAATAGCACCAACAAGAGGGAAACCTATTGTTGCTTAAAATATGCCAACTTCTGATGGTATTACTCAACTTTATCCTTTGATGCAACAGTTTGAATTACTATTCGAGTCCAAATTCATCTCGATTGTTGCTCTTCTATGATGTGTGTACTTAGTTTTACCTATTTTTTTGTTTTTATAGCTGAGTGTTAATGATCTGATTACTTGAACTAATCCATATACACCTCATTCCATGTTATCTATGTTCTTGGTTATGTACATATCATCGATTTTGCATTTTCCAATTGTGATACCTCTTGTCGATGCTTTGCTATCCCCTGAAACGTAGTTAGTTTTATCTATAGCATCTTTTGGTCTAGCTCAATTTTAATTGTGTGATTACTCGAACTGGTGACCCTAAGAATACTGGTCTAAAGAAGACAACAACACATGCTGAATTTGCAACTTTAGGTCCTGGTCATATAGGTTCATAATCTGATGTTTTGGTTTATCTTCTGTTTCTAACTTGCTAGTCAATGTATCTACTCTGATTATAGATCAGTATTCCACATACTGTCCCACTTGTATCACTCTCATCTTTCACCACTCACTAATCCTCATATCATCTGCTAACTTTATAGGTAAAATCTAACTGACAATCTTCTGTTCAATACTTATTTGCTTACTAAGATAGTGATACCATTTGGATTGTAGATTTTGGGGCATCAGATCACAACATATGACCTTTTTGTACACTTCATACAATGTATTCTATCACCTAAAAGGTATACTAAGACCTCTCGTCAACTTTTTACCTCCAGCAATATCTTTGTAATGCTTTTCAGTCTATTGATTTCTCCCATTCTGAATCATCTATAACTTTTGTTGGTATAGCTTAATATTAGTTGTCTGATTACTCAAATGAGTCTTCTAATAATCCAATGAATATATTTAATTCTTGAAAACAGAAGCCTTTTTCAACGAAACAACTTTTTTACATTCTGTTTTCCGATAAGAACCTTTTCAATAAAAAGATAACTATCATTTAACAAAACAATTGAAAATGTTTGCTTTCTGATCAATTTCTGAACTTGAAAGATATGGATCAAATTAATAGCTCATTTTTGTTCTCCTGGAAAGTTTAAAGTAGCATGCACAAGGATGAGGGACTTATATCCAGATTAGCTTGGGTCCTTTGTACTGATAAAAGGATGAATAACATTGACTGAAAAAAAGAGGTTGAAAAAAACAAAAAAAGGGGAGGAAATAAAAAAAATAAAAAAAAAAGAAAAAAAGGGAAAGAATGAAGAAGCATGTAAAGAAACAAGTCCAACCTATGCAGTATCTAACAGTTATGACCTATGCAGTATCTAACAGTTATGCGCACTCAGATGATCAATCAATCGAAAATAAGATCAGCCAAGGAAAACACATTCAAACGAAACAATTTGGAACTTGGGGATGATTAAGGTCACATGAGTATCCCTCAATGGTTAATGAAAATTGCGCATACTGCCCTCTAATCTTGAATTCTATGCTCAGTTTTGTACATTAAGTTGTATGTCTCTATACTACTTTTAAAGTAATTCTACTCATTCACTATAAACATTGTATTTAAATCTGGCACGGGAGAGAGACTTAGTAAAATTGAAGCAAAATTCAGCATTATCCAGAGATCTAAGGTATGTGCACTACAATTATTCATGATTAAATATAAAGTCAATGAACTTGAATTAATTTCTTCAACTTGTCCCAAAAGATATTCATGTCCTAAATACTACCAAAACAAATATCTTCTTAGAAATTCTTGTCCCAATATGATGGTCTATGGTTGAGATGAATTTGGTGGAGGACACCTCTACTTTGGTGCCTTACAAAATATAGATTGAGAAAGTAGAGTGTGCTGGTTCTTAGGGAGAATCTTTTGTATTGAGTAAAGTATTGGAGGATTTACCTTGTGAGGGGGAATACTTTTGGGACCCTACACTTGAACAAAGTTCACTTGTTAGGCTCAACTTAGGTTCATCTAGTGAGGGGGAATTAATGGGAGGCCCATCTGTCGAACCTAATTCTTCTATTGGGAACCAATTGAACTGGGATTTCTAATTTATGTCAAAAAGTATTATAGTTAGTGTTGCACCTAATAGTACCACGTCCAGGGAACAGATTGAGAGAACATGTTCCTTTACAAATGATACTCAAGAAAATTTATTACTCTTACTGACTCTATTGAAATTAAAGATGAGTGAACTATTATTTCTATAGAGGGTACATATTTGGTTGAACAAGTGCCTTAAAGGAGATATAAAAAGAGAAGAAAAGGGGATTAAGCGTGTATAGACCAAGACTACCTTTGAAATTGAGAAGGCTGCTAATTTTGTTAATCCAAAAGATATCTTTACTGCTAAAAATGACTTTTATTTATCCTCTCATCTTTTGATATTACGTAGCTACTCTAGGCTTTGATTTCCAATTTTTTTTCTCATCACAAGTGCTTGATTCTATATTTAATTTTGATTACATTTGTGGTGTATATGCTTTTTGATTAATGCTAATGTTGGTTTGAGTTTCATGTTCATATTTATCTCCTCTGTTTTTGTAAATGCTTTGCTATAGCTAACTGAGTACTTGATTTTTTATGTGTTTGAGTAGGTGATAACCAGTGGCCATAGTATCGAAATTGCTTATCTTAGTATGGTGTATTCCTTCACAGTGTTTTAGTTTTGCCTAATGTCAAAAGGGGGAAGTAGCTGCATATGAGTTATGTGTTTACTTAACCTATTCAATGCAAGCAGATAAAATTTTCCATAGTCAAAAAGGGGAAATTTGTTAAAGTTTCATTGTTTTGAAGTATGACAAAGTTAAGGAGTTGTAGCAGTAACACAACAAAAGGGGGAAGAAATTATTTGTAATTTGAACTGTGTAATGCAATGTTTGTCATCATCAAAACGGGGGAATTTCTTAGGTACATATAAATATGTATATGTATATATTGAAGACTGACAATCAGGTGCATTATGGAGCAAGCTTAGCAAACGTGAATTAAGTCACCAAAGCTTACTGGAAAAGGAATTAGGAGGCTGACATAAAGTAGAAAAACTACAACCAAATTGGATAAGGAAAGAAGCATAAATTTATAGTAGTTATAATTCTTTCAGAGAAGGAAGAAATATTTCCTAATTGAATAGTTTATTATATATGTTCCTTTGAAGATTACAACATTTACGTTTTGTGAAGCAAATAAAATAATAACACAATATTTTATCACGGAAAACCCGAACTCTTAAGGGTAAAAACCACAACTATAAACTCTAATTCCTAGCTAAGAAATTATAAACTCTAATTACTAGCTACCCAAAGACACAAAAACCCCCGGTTTTATATCTTCTAATGATTCAACTTGCATACATTTGATGTAAGTGATGAGAACAAACAAGGTGGAGGTTTCATATAAATATAATCTTTAAGATCTCCATGGAGGAAACATTTTTGACATTCATTTGATGAAGAGACCAGCTTTGCGAAGCACCATTGACAATAATTGTTTGCACCGTCAATCATTTTTGCTACTAGTGCAAAAGTCATCTATTACCAAGAACAACCAACCGAGCTTTATGTCGAGTGTCATCTAAATGAGGTTTAATTGAATAAGCCCATTGACATCCAATTATGAGTATGAGATACTCTGGTACATCACCAAGTAGGAACATGAGAATTAGACCTTGAAGAATTCTCAGATTCTAGTTGAGGTGTAATCTCCGGTGGCGAATCAGATTTGGGATGGGACAAAGTTGAATTACGTCATTCATACACAAATCCTTGTTTTAGATGCTTAAAAGAATATGCAAAATCCTCAAAAGTATGAAAAAGAGGAGAAACAAAAGATGACTCAACACGAGTAGAAAAGAAATACTGATTTTCACAGAAAATGACATTTCTAGAAACACAAAGTTTGTTAGAACATGGATCCTGTAACATCTCGTCTTCGAAAATCCAACTAGGGATTCGTACAAGTTAAACTTCAATTTTTAGTTTTGGGTCAACTTCAAAAGACTATAACTTTAATCTAGATAAAGATTAGGTGGCCCATGAGGTATTGAATCAAACATCTTTGATCCTTCATTCAAACTCCTCTGAGTTTTTTAGATTCCGAGCTCACGTGAAGGAGTTATGCCTATTTGGGTGCAGCTTCTCTAGTTAAGGCATTTTAATTGTTTGAGAGAGGGGTATTTTGGTCTTTTCTTTAACCCATACAACTTGAAAACATTTTAAACACCCAAGTTAAGGGTCTAATAAGACGATAAGTTAATTTAGACATTCCAAAAGTGTTTGGGGGATTTTAGAGCAAGTTCAAGCTGAGAAAGGAGAAGGGTTTCAACTTAACAAAATGACCAAAATGTAATTTAAAATTTATTAACTAATAATTTGACTTTATAAAAATAGTTTGGTCATATTGTTTAGTTACAAGACTATTTCAATTCATGCTCTTCCAAATCCAAGCTCCTCTAAAATAGGCGTGTTTTGACACAGAATGTAACATGCGTACAAATGTAGATGGTTATAAAGGAAAATGACTCTCAACCGTAAATGGAAACTATTCACTTTTGGTTTTTGGTAACTAAACACCAGGAAATACTTTCAAACGAAATATTGTTCATCACTGAATTTGAAAGAAAAGAAAACAAGAATAACATATTTCAAGTTTCAACGACCCATCTGAAACAATTGTCTTGTCAGGAGACATAGAAGAAGTCTATTTCGAGACTTTATTAGAGTCTTTATACGATTACCTCAACTGTGAAAATGTTTAACTTACCACTTATCATAAAATCCATGTCATGTAAGACATGCTTGGAGTTCTATGTAAAAATGACATCCTTCTTCATCATGTATTACTCTTTTTTTACGCCTTCATTTGTGGTTCCACCCTTGGATTTCCCTGGTTTTTGATTGGATCTCTGCTTTCTCCTGATGGACTCTGGGACTATTGTTGCCAGAGGAATATTCAAATTCAAAGGCTGAAGAACTTGGTCCAACTCATTTCACTCAAGTTCTTCAACATTACTATTTTCATACTTCACCTTTAACTATTTAACTTCCGCATCAAAGTCAGTTATTTCCCCATAGTAATACTTGTTCGCCAACAACTTGCGAACTTCTCTTCCTTCAAATCATGAACCAATAACAATGTCAAGTGATTCTTCTGCTGCGTCAGTAACTGTTGGTAAGGGAGAAAAGGTGTCAACACTTAAGAAACAGGAGGCAACTCGTTAATAACAACAACCAGCTATCCAGGTATCTCAAACACTCCAGGTACTAAAGACTCCTCCGTGTCGTCATTTAACGGGAAATCTATTTCAAGCCGTATTTTTGAATAAACCCTGTCAATAGATGATTATGTTCCTGTTATAATATGGATCTTCTCACTTTGAAATAACAAAAAATATATAAAACATCAATTTATATGCAAATAATAATTCAGTATTAATATCAAATTGTAGCAAGTTTGGAGGGAACAAATGATACTAATGAGTTTTTTAGATGTACTCCCCTCTGAGTTTGAGACTCCTAAATCATATATTCTCTCTCAAAGTTATTTTCAGCGGGTATAATGTATAGGGAGATGGAACAACAACAATCATGTAGATAAATGGAACAATAGCAATGATGTTGTAGGAAGGCGGAACAACATCAATGATTCTGTGAGATGGAACAATAACAAAAGAGGAGATAATGATGTTAGGAGATACAACAACAACAAGGAGGAGACAATGACAATGCTTGTTGTTTTTGTAAGTAACCCGGGCTCATGAAGCAAAATTGTAAGAAATTACAGATTCACATCCAACAATTTTACCGCCACTGGTTCACCCTCAACTATTACATTTCCAAACCTTTGAGTATGCCAAATTTACAAGGTATCGGGAACAATAAAAGGAACCACTCTAGCCCCTACCCTTACTGAGTCGGGTAACAAATGTCTCATTTCTTTCTCAAGCAACAAGACCATTGATACGACTTCCAGAAATGACATGACATGTAATTCCATAATTTTCTTAAAATTTTAATCACATGAAGCACCATCCCTTGTTACCATAGATGATGGGTTTATTATACATTTAATTTGATTTCTGTGAGTAAAATTATCAAAGAACTAAAATGTTTGTCTCATTATTTCCCAATTATTTTACTTTCTAGGATCTTATGACGGAGCAAATTATTGTTAAAGGACATGTATCTAAAGGTCTCCACATTCTTGATGCATGGGTGCCTACATCAATTTTTTACTCAAATATGGTTTTCATCATTTGCAGCGCGTTGTCAATTGGGACAGAATTCTCTACCAAATTTAAAAAAACTATGTTCTCAGTTTCATAATGTACCTTCAATCGACTTTTAGTCTTGTCATTTGCACTCATTAAGCCTAGAATAACAATGGGATTTATTTTGCTTTACAATTAGTTCATTAAGATAATTAGGGACCATATCCCATTGTGTCTAAGGTTGGGTTCAAATATTTTGTTACTTTTGTGGATAATTTTTCGTTAATAATATGCATTTCCTTTATGAAAAATTATTCTGAAGCGTTCTCCCATTTCTCTAATTTTTGTGATGAGCGGAGTTACAATGCTAAAGAATTCATGTCAACATCGCTTAAGAACTACATAAATCAATATGGTATTCTTCATCAATCTTAATTTATGAATCCTCTCAAAATTGAGAGGCCGTTTGAACAATGGAGTGGTTGATAAGAAAAAAGTAGACATTTGCTTGAGACTGCTCATGATATGACCAAGATTACCTTGGCAGAGTTGCTAAATTTTTTGCAAGCACATAAGCAAAGAAGAATTATGATACAAGATGTTACCATTAAAGGATCCTTAACAACAAGATATAAAACTCATAGAAGGGGTTAAATTTTTAAAAATTACTCACCTTATGAGCACTGTGGAAAAAATGGGTCATCCACCATACAAATATTTGAAAAGTCCAGATGCGAAGTGTAGCAAGTGCAATCAGCTTAGCCATGAAGCAGTATTTTGCAAAAATAAATTTGAATACCAAAAAGTAGATGTACATGTGGTCAATCAAGAAAAGAAAGACCATCTTTTTGTTGCAACATGTGTCTTTAAGTAGGGTTTCAGAAAATTTTGGTTGATTGATAGTGGTGGCACTAACCACATAACTTATGACAAGAGTTTGTTTAATGAATTATAACCTACTAAAATATTCATAATTAGGATCGAAAATGGTGACAAGGTTTTTGTCGAAGGAAAAGGAATTGTTGTCATCAAAACAAGTTCAGTTAATAAAGTAGTTTCAAATGTTCTTTATGTACCTGATATTGATCAAAACATGTTGAATATTTATCAGTTGGTAGAAAAAGGATACGAAGTATCTTTTGAAGATAAGTATTGTTTTATCAATGATGGTGCTGGAAAGGAAGTTTTAAACATGAAAATAAGAGGTAAATATTTTTTATTTGATCTAATGAAGATGTTTATGTAGAACATGAAAAAGATCACAGGCTGAAAAATTTAAAAGATGATCCTCGAATTGTAAAAGCAAAAGCAAAATGTGAACCTTTTAGGTTTAAAGGAACTTTAAATATTCCTAAAGTAATCAAAGCAATGGAAGAGTTACCTATGTTTCAGGAAAATAAAATGGATAAGTTTAAATTGAAGATGCAAATGAAGAAGGAGGACATGCAAAAAGATTTAGTACTCAATGGTTATATTCAAAAGAGAAGTCAATTTTATTTACTACTAGCCCAAAGATAAATGTGTATATATATATTCACAAGATCACTTTCAGACATCAAGTTTGGGGATCCCATGATAGAAGGCCAAAATTTTTTGCAATTCCTAAAACAATGTTGAAATTTTCTTTAGAATTGTAAAGTTTTACTGTTGTATTTTTATTAAAATAGACCTACTCAACTAGTTAGCCTTTTCAATTACGAGTTGAATTCTATTTGAATTTTAAATAAATAGTATTTTATAGACTTTAGGAGTTTGGTACTTTCACAATATCCTTTTGCTTAATTTTAGGTTTAGAAGTTGTAGTTTTATTATAAATATATTTAGACTGCACTAAAAATACATCAATCTTTCAATGTTAATTTATACACTTTCTTTCTTTTTATTCTTTTCCTGCAATTTCTTCTCTTCTAAAACCAGTAGGAAGGATTTCATAAATGTATTAAATTTTATTGCTATAACTTTTATCCAAGATTTAGAAAACCACAACACAAAGGATAAAAAAAAGTTCCCCTCTTTACATCCCCAAATGTTCACAGACTAAAACAAAAAAGGTTAATTCTGGAAAAGGAGTAGATTGCTAAAATCGAAGATCAATAAAATTTAAAACCTTCAATCACAAATAAATAAACAATTTTAGTGAATTTACAACTGATGTCTATTGTTAAAATTGACAAGAGAAAGGGTTTAGGGTATTCATTTCATGAGAAAAACAGAAGCAACTTACACTTAGAATTGACTAACCGGGGGGGAGATAGAGATGGACAAAAGTTGAGTTTTGACGTCGGAGAGCTAGTTTGATGATGCTGGGTAAAATATCAACCCAGATTTAGGTTTCGTTTTTGTTGCTTTAGTGAATTTGTGTTCTAAAATTGAAAATACAAACAAAATTGATATTTATCATTTATTACCAAAAAAGTTTTGCAATGTATTAATGTAAGAAATTCATAGGTAAAAATACATGAATACATTCATTTGTTATAATGCCTTGATTTTGTCCATAATCAATTTTTCATGTTTTATTTTATTCTCTATAAAAACATTCTACCTATAACAACAATATTATTCATTAGTAGTACACTCTTTGTAAAATTACCTCTTTATTACAGTCATACTCAAATGTTATGTAATAATATAATAGGGTTTAGTCGGTTGAAGTAGAACAAAGTTGAGATGATATGCCTAAATGAAAATGAGGATCAAGTTAGAGGAATATTGTATTTATTTGGCCTAATTAGGATTGTATAGGGCACTAAGAATCATTCTTATAATTTATTTGATTGTTTTATGATGACAATAATATGCGATTCGTTCTTAAAAAAGTACGCATACAAAAATTCTTACATGATATATGCTATTTGTACAGTCTTTTTATTCGGTATGTTATGTCATGAATTGCGTCAACACCCTAGACACAACTAGACGTTATAACCATTGTTGGTTCCAAGAGAAACCTTGATCTGGCTACTAATAACTAAATAATGAAATGGTAACACCTGGGATTACTGAAAGGCTAGAAAGGAGTAAAACAAGCTTGTCAATAATCCAAAAATGGACAATGGAAGCCTTCACGGAACCCTAAACGGGCTATGTAGGAGACTACGATCTATTTGGTTGCTCGTGGTAAGTTCCCAAAACCTTCCCAGGCATGTGTCCCTCACACGAAAGCTCAGGTGACCCATGATGAGGTTGACAGACCGCCCAATGGGTCGTCATGTGGCTTAGTCATAAGATGTTTCTCCCCTAGTCACTGCTTGAGACAATAGACGTGTAAATGTCTGAGAAGCTTCACACATACCATCAAGTCATCCGTGAAGGATTGATCAGACTTAGAGTTTAGGGTCAAATTCAAACGATCATATATATCCTTTAGCACAAATTAAATTACATGGACCATGACCTATCAAACTAAAGATATCTGAGTTCTCTTTCCAACGCCACCGAGTTTGCCTACTTCCAAGCTTGGAGTAAAAGGTTACGCCAAAAATACTGAAGCCTTGTTGGGCAGTGCATCTTCATGAACTACTTGGTTCTAAGAGAAACCTTGATCTGGCCTGCTAATAACTAAATGTTATAACCGTAACACCTCGGATTGCAGAAAGGCTAGAAATGAGTCAAACTTTCTTGTCAATAACCCAAAAATGGACAATGGAACCCGCCACATATCCCTATACGGGCTGTGTAGGGGACCAAGGTCCATTTGGTTTCTCGTGGTAAGTTCCCAAAACCTACCCCAGGCAGGTGACCCTCCCAGGAACTCCTAGATGGCCCATGATGAGGTTGATAGACCGTCCAATGGGTAGTTATGTGGCTTACTCAGAAGGTGTTTCTCCCCTAGCTACTAGTTAAGGACCACGAACATCTAAACCGAAGATTTTCACAAACTGTAAAGTCATCCGTGAAGGGGGTTTATCAGACTTAGAGTTTAGGTTCAATTTCCAATAATCATATACTTTAGTACAAATTGAATTAGATGGACCATGACCTATCAAACTAAAAATCTTTGAGTCATCTTTCCAACGCCATCGAGTTTGCCTAATTCCAAGCTTGGAGTAAAACGTTACGCCCAAAATAGTGAAGCCCTATCGTGCAGTTCATCTTAATGACCTACTTGATGGGTCTTGATGATCTAGACGGGCCATGAAGGCCTTCTAGAAAGTCAATTCAGCAATTTTAAGTCTTGGTCGTTCTAGTCTTTTCCCAATTGTTTTCACTCAATAGTACGACAATTTTCCTTCTATACAAAGCCTTATATAATAATTTTTACCCCCAAATCATCGAATTCAATTTTTTCTCTCAAATTTACAAAAAAAGGTCAAGTCATCCTCTCAAATATTTCTCTCTCTAAGGAAGAAAAAGAAGTGATCAAGTTACGGTTTCAAGATCAAGTCTCCAAATTCACCAATTTGCTTGAGGGATTTGAACTCCAATGTATGATAATGCTCACCTATGGAGATCTTTCCTCCACAGGGTTCCTAAATTCTCCAATTTACAATTTAGAAGTATCCAATTGAAGTTAGGATTTTCTTCCATATCATGGTTCCTTTCAATATTGATTCAATGGATTCTTTTATGAAATATCATGCATGAATTGAGATAATTTAATGTTTTAAAGATGAATCCTCATGAAGCCATTCATAACCCACGTTTCTAAGCTATGATGATATAATGTGGGTTTTGAACTATAAAAGATGGGTTTACGAAGATATACATGTTCTTTATGAAGTTGATGAAAATAATTTAAGTTGTTGTGAGAGTAAAGCATAAATGTTATTGTTCTTGTGAAAGGATTTCTCACTTACTACTCAATACATGAATGTAAAAGGGTTTTCTGAAGTAAGGATTCTTAGAGTTGAAAAGTTTTAACGGCTAAACTTTGAATCAAGTTTTAGAAGCTATTCTAATGAAACCTAGATCAGATTTACCACTTGACGTGCCTTCCATGAATGATAAGACAAGTCAAGAGTTACGACTATTCTGGATGAATTATGCTTAGCAATTAGCGCTGAGAGGATATTAAGATAGAAGCTCTCTTTTAGCTAGAGGTTGAGTTTCTAGTAACAATCTCCTTATCCCATACCTATGTACCACCATAGGATGATTTAATTAGATCTCCGATGATCGTATTAGATAGACATTATCTAGTGCATTCACATATGCTAGAAGAAAAGGTTCTTACCTTGGCAAGTAAGGACACCCCTTTTTAGTGTGGGGCAAACACCAGATTCCATGTTATAGCTCACATGGTCTCTATGTCAGCTAAGCCTATTTTCCACAATAATGATGAACTACGGTTAGTTCAAGAAGTATCTCATAATTGTTTAAAGATTATTTTTACTTGCATTGACTAAGATTGCGATTATGTTTCCTAACCTCTTATCTTATAGTTTTAACGTGGTCTTTGCATGTCTTGAAAGGTCCTTTTTAGCATAATTTTATATATCTAAGCATTACTATCATACTTGGTACATTTTTTTTACTAAGTCATACTCTTTACTACTTTGTATCAGAAACGTAGGGTTCGACGCTTCGATTCTGCATCCCTGTGGCTAATGATCACCTCCAGTAGTTTTGAAAAGTGGTGAGTACTCATGTTGCGAGGAACAAACCTTTTATTGCTTATTGTATTTACTTTTACGATGTTGTATTTGATTATGGGTTACGTCCCAATAACTCTTGATGTAATAGATTTAGACTATGTAGACTTCCACATAATTTTTGACAAACTCTTTATTATAAAAAAATGTCTTTTGATCTCTTAAAATATATTATCTAAGTGTCTTGTGTAGGGCCTTTTAGGGTCCTATACACCATGTTACGTCTAGGGACTACTTTGGATCATGACACACTTGGTATTCAGAGCACACAACTTAGAAAGGTCCTAGGATGTCTCATAATCTACGCCGAGTAAAGTTTTGTTCATGAGTGTGAAGAGCAAAATAATTATGAATAAGATGATATAAGATGATTAGGAAACTCCACTTCTTTCATTACTCTAAGCCGTACAATAGAATACAACTATATATGTCCTTTCTTCTAATCCCTGCCAGATACTTTTTAGGATATGGCCCCTCAAAGAGCATACATTAGGAGGAATCCGAATGAGAATGTGCAACAAGAAGCTTCTTCTCAAAGTCCTCAAGTTTCCTTCGATCCTTTTGTCGAGCAAATGACTAATGTGGAGTTTCGGGATTCTTTTCAAGTATTGTCTCAAGCTATGATGACTCAATTCAATAGGGAGGTTGAGTCCCCATTAACCTTAATGTGGGTACGACAACATCTAAAGTAAGGGACTTCACTAGAATGGATCCCCCGGAGTTCATGGTTTCAAGGTCGAGGAAGATCCTCAAAAGTTAATTGATGAAGTGTATAAGACGATAATGATCACGGGAGTGATGCTGGTGGAAAAGGCCGAATTGGATACTTACTAACTTAAGGGTGTTTCTCAAGTTTGGTTCAACCAATGGAAGAAAGGAAGGGCAGACGATGCAGGTCCTCTCGATTGGGAAAAGTTTATGGTTACTTACCTAAATAGATTCTTTCCCTTTGAGATAAGGGAGGAAACAGTACTTGAATTCATCAACATTCGTCAAGGAAACATGAGTGTGAATGAATATGCTTTGAAGTTTACAAAATTTTCTTAGTATTCTCCTATTATGGTTACCGACCCTAGGGCAAGGATGAGAAAGTTTGTGTTGGGAGTGTTCAAGATTGTATTTAAAGATTGTCGTACCACCATGCTTATCAGTGTTATGGCAATTTCTCGTCTAATATTACATGCTCAACAAATAAAAGAAGAGAAACTTAAGGGAAGATCTAGAGAGATAAATAAGACAAGGACCGGTGATGGTGACTTTTCATATTCAAGGTCTAATGGATGTACTGGTTCTAAAATATGTGAATGTTTTTCCCATCAAGGCTCCTCAAATGCTTATTCTAGATTCAAAAAAGATAGGGTGTCTAACTCTAAACCTTAATGAGGAAATGGTAGTGGATTTTCATTATCTACTCGTGCTTAATGTTGAATAAAGCATAATGGTAAATGCTTAGCTGAATGGTTATTATGGATGTGGTATGTGTGGCCATAAGATATGGTATTGTCCAAAACTTACACCTCAGTGAATAGAAGGTAGCAATCTCCGCCTAGTTGTTTAGGTTTAAGTGATCCAAAGGAAACATATCTTATGCACTCCCGACTCACCAAGAGCAAGAGGGTTCCCAATGTGGCTATGGATATGTTGAAAGTCTTTCATCTAGATGTTTATGATTTTCTTGATCCCAGTGCTACCTTGTCTTTTATGACACCATATGAGGATATAATGTCAGATATTCTTTCAGATTATTGTTAGACCCGTTTTCTGTCTTTACTCTTATCAGTGAATATATTGTGGCTAAGAGAGTCTATAGAAATAGCCATGTTTCCTTATCCTGTAGAGTCACTCATGTTGATATTGTAGAGCTTGATATAAAATATTTTGGTATCATTCTTGGTATGGATTGGTTACATTCTTGTTATTCTTCGATTGATTGTGGAATCTGAGTAGTTAAGTTTCAGTTTTCAAATGAGCCTATCCTATAGTACGAAGAAGTAAATTATATGTTGAAAGGTCAGTTTGTTTCTTGTCTTAAAGTTAGAAAGGTGATTCCTAAGGGTTGCATATACCATTTAGTTTGGGTGATGGTTATGGATTCTGAAACCCTACTCTTGAGTCGATCCCATTGTAAATTAGTTTGCATAAGCGTTTCTTGATAATCTACCAAAAATTCCGCTCGAAAGGGAAAAAACTTTGGTATTGACCTTTTCCCAGAATGCAACCTATCTCTATTCCTCTTTACCTAATAGATCTGACAGATATTAAGTAATTGAAAAACCACTTGAAAGATTTGTTTGATAAGAGTTTTATCCGACCGAGTATCTTTCAATTGGGGCTCCATTTTTTTTGTTCAATAAAAAGATGCCTCGCTTCGTATGTGTATCAATTATTGTCAATTGAACAAGGTTACCATTGAGAATAAATATCCTCTCCCAAGGATAAATGATTTGTTTTGCCAATTACAAGAAGCAAGTTACTTCTCTAAGATTAACCTCCGATCGGATTATCACTAATTGAGGGTGAAGAAGGATGATATTCCGAAAAATACTTTTCAAACTTGACATGGTCGTTATAAGTTATTGATGATTTCCTTTTGATTGACTAATGCACTGGATGTTTTTATGCCTTTGATGAATAGAGTGTTTAGGCAATACAATTACATGTCTTTGATTGTGTTCATTGAAGATAATTGATCTATTAAAGGAGTGAGGGATATCATACCGATCATTTGAAGATTGTATTGCAAGTCCTCAAGGACAAATAACTCTTTGCAAAGTTCACTAGAGGTGAGTTTCTGTTAAAATTCGTGGCTTTTGTTGGTCACATTTTTTTTTGGAAAGGGTATTGAGGTAGATCATAAGAAAACAAATGTGGTAAATAGTTGGGCCTAGACCTCTATCACCTCTAAATATTAGAAGTTTCTTGGGTTTATCCAATTACTATATAAGGTTTGTCGAAGGGTTTTCATCGATTGCCTCTCAACTGAAGACATTGACCCAAAAGAAATCCAAATTCTTATGGTCAGAATCTTGTGAAAATAGTTTTTAGGAATTGAAAGATGGATTTATATCCGTTGCAGTGTTGACTTTACCAAAAGGAACAAATGGGTTCATTATTTATTGTGATGTTTCAAGAAATTGGTTACGAGGTGTCCTTACACAAAATGTGAAAGTCATTGCCTATGACCGAAGGTAACTTAAGGTGAATAGAAAGAATTGTCCCTACCCTTGATTTAGAATTTGTGACGTCTTGTATTTGCTTTGGAAATTTGGAGGCATTACTTAAATGGTGTTCATGTCATTGTCCTTACTGAATATAAAAGTTTGCAATATGTGTACAAACAAAAAGATCTAAATTTTTTCCAAAGAAGATGGCTTGAGTTACTAAATTATTATGATATTAGTGTTCCCTATCACCCTATTAAAGCAAATATGGTGGTGAATGCTCCTGGTAAATTGTCAATGGGTAGTATTGCTCATGTATAAAATACCAACAAGGAATTAGTTTGAGATGTTCAGAATTGCCCAAATGGGTGTTCAATTGTTAGACTCCACCAAAGGTGGTGTTGTGGTTTAAAATGGTTCATAATAGTCTTTTTTAATGGATGTGAAAGCCAAGCAAGTTCTTGATCCGACTTTGGTTGAATTGAAAGAAGTGGTGCATAAAAAGTCCAAGAGGGAGATGTTGTTCTATGTTATCAAGGTCATTTGTGTTCTCCCAATGTAGATAATTTGAGAGAATTGACCTTATCAGAAACCCATAGTTCTCGATATTCAAATCACCTAGGAGCATAAAGATGTATTGTGATGTAACATTCCAGAAAAATGTACTCGTCTAGTGAAGAGCCTATAAAGTTTTAAGAATAGGTATTGGAGGTACATAGGCATCCCAATATTCAATATTTAGAAATATTGGGCATATTAGAAAATATTAACTTAAAGAGTGTTAGCCAATTTTCTAAGTATTAATAAGCTTGTTTAAGAAATGTACCTGCAATGAAGACACTAAGCTAAAAACATATGTTTCCTAGATTTTGCACATGAGCTACGAGGCATCCGTATGTCAAGCCAAGGTACCATAGCATATGACAAATTAAAATGATCAAGTAAATTAAGTAGTATCCAAGGACATAGTGAGAATCCTTGGACAAGGAGTGAACTTTCCAAATGCAACAATAGAAGAGAATGGTTGGGAAAGTGGTCGGTAACACATGTGCAAGCACATGTGTGACCGACCAAGGAAGGGACCACAAGACCAACCTAACCGAATTCAGTTAAGATAGTTAGGGACAGGGCTCGAACGGGTCCCTCCATGTGGGGCCTAATTCTCTAACCAACTCTAGGCTCTAACTAACTGACTTAACTAGATAACTAACCTAGGACAAACAAAAATAAACTATATAGTGCACCCGACAACCTAAGACTTAATTGGGTGACACTAACCTAGTAACTAGTTCAAAAAAACATCCTAGTACTTAACCTAGGATGGTCCAAAAGGGTTTGTTATGGTCCCAATGATTTAGGGGTACTTTAGTAATTATCCTAGGTTCCTTAATTAATTAAATTTAGGAAGTAATTAATTGAGTAAAATTCACAAGCAAGGCCGAAACTCGTAGGAAAATTTCAGATTTGACTAAGTTAAACGTTTTCCTATTTCTAGTCAACTTAAGAGGGGTGTTTTAGTAATTAACTAATTAATTTATTTAATTAACTTAATTAGACTAAGTTAAATTAGTCAAGATCAGTTCCTAAGACTTAGACTCACGTTCAAACACTAGAAGCTTCACGACTGGAAACAGTGAGCAAGAACATAAGAAAGGCAGAAATTCTCCTTAGGCGATTTCAAGGTATTCTTCAAGTTTTCGTGCAAGGTGATCTTCGTAGATTCAATTCTACATAAGGTATGGGTTTTATCTCCTGGAATTATTTCTACAAGAGGCCTTTTAAACGTTTTGGATTCATGAATGTCAAAATTAAGGTTGTTCCCAATGATATTGTGAAAGGTCCATCTCCCTAGTTATCCTTGTTTTCTATTCTCTAAGTATATAGATGTAATCTTGAACATGTTGTTGGTATATGGTGCTAACTAATCATAATGTGTAGGTTCTTGACTTGTTAATGACTAATGAGGCCTATATACATGATTAATGTGATTAGGGTATTAGTTATATGAAATAAAGAATGATGTAATGCTTAATTGTGTGCGAGAATATGAAGTTGCTATGAATCGGCTATGAAGTTTAGCTACTGTTAAATGTTAAAGTGTCGACTTGTTTAAGTTGAGGAGATCATATTGAACACTCATGAAAATAATTGATTTTGGTTAATGATAACATAATGAAAATGGTTTAAGTGAAAATCTTGTTTATGCCAATAAATTGGCTAACAATACATTGTCCAAAAAGTTGAATGGAATTGGCTTTCAATGCTATTTCAAAGATATGATGAAAAATTGGCTAATGACTAAGTTATACAAAATTAAGCATGACCAGCGTGACTTTGAATTCATAGCCAAGGGTATATGTCAATTATTGGGACAAGTCCCAACATACCCTTTCCAAATGAACTATGAATATAAGTAAGTACATTGAACAAAGTTTATGACGTTCATAATGAGTGGTATAAAGCTACCAAATGTCATTGAACAAGATAATAACATAATTAAAAATTTAAGAATTATGAAAGTAACCAGAACGAGGAGTTAAAAGAAATGAGACAAGTCTCACTCACACCTAAAGAATTATGTTCAAGATACTCACAAAAAATGTGTTAATAATCATGAGACAAGTCTCATTAACACCAAGATGATAATGTAAGGTTAAATTCACATTTCATCATGTAAAGAAAGGGATGACCGGTTATCCAAAGAGTTAAGTAAACCTCATAACTAGAAGCAAGCTTCCATAATGTTTGAGTCAACTCTAAAAGATGTAAAGAAAAAAAAGTTGAGCAAAACACCGATAGACTAGCAATGAGATTGTGCCAGCACATGTAAGTCTCATGATATGAGGCTACCACAAAGGTGGATAAATAGTCTCTGTATGTCTTCTAGTCTTCGAACTATGTTGCCAGCATAGAAACTAGCCAGTGAATTCCACCTAAGAGAGCTAGGTATAATGCGGTTTCACTTTGGCCGGTGAAACCACCCCTTTTCGGTGTGGGGCACACTGGATTTCATGTTTATCTCACATGATCTATGTCGGTTAATGCTCAAAAAAAGTACTCAGTTCACTATACCAGTGAACCCCTATTTTCGGTGTGAGGAAGACACTAACTTGGTTGCACCTTAGTCGGTGAATCCCCATTTTCGGTGTGGGGTAGACACAGATATTGATTCACCTTAACCGGTGAACCAACTCTTTTTGGTGTGGGGGAGACACTGGATTTCATGTTAGCTCGCATGATATACTTTCGTTTATGCTAAAGTACTCTTTAATAGAGTAAGAAAAAATGCAAGTAGCATGTTCAAAGTGAAAAATAGAGCAAAGAAGTAGAAACGTAATTTCATAGTGAACTAAGTAAAGCAAGAGCTTAAGTATGTCAAATCATCTGTGATTGATAAGAATGAAGTTTTAACAAGTTATGGCTTGTACCAAATCAAGATACATACTTCATTATCTTCACGTGATGTAAATGATCAAATAATGGGCATAGTTAAATAAAAATTGGCTTATAATGACTTCTTATATTATGCCAATAAAGGGGAGTAAAACATAATGGGTAGCCAAATAATTTCTCTAGTCTTTTGGATTACTTGCTCGATTCATTGTAGGTGTGAGACTATAATGAGTCATTGCACTGGTAAGTAAGACATAGGATTAAGGAGATCATTGAAATACACAACAACAAGAAGAAAAAGAATGAAAAATTAACTAAGTGTTGGGAAAAGAGCTCTCGGGTTTGGAGGGTAAAATTTTAAATTTTCGTTCGATATGTTCTAAAATTATGTTCATGATACTAAGGTCTTATGTTCATATAGAAAATGTGTTGTGTGCTTTGAATGCATTAAAATATTTCATACTCATACCATAATTCACAAATAACGAATTAAGAAAGTCTAGTGACTTCACTTTCCAAAAATGGCAAATTATTATAGGAAGAGCTTTCCTTGATCATGCATAGTCCTTATGTGTATGTGTGCATACACCCATACTTAGTACAAGTGTGTACTAAACCTATACTATTACTATTTTATAGGCGCAGGTCAGAGAGCAGATTGAACACTCATTGAAGCGGTTTGGTTTAGCGATATCCAGACTTTGGTAGGACCTCTTGAGTTCAAGGATGCTACTCCTATCATTATAGCTTAGCACTTAGACATATCTAGTGGATGTTGTCCCTAGTATTTCTTTTCATATGTTTTATTTGAAGCTTTGTGTCAAGACCATTTTGGCAAACTATTACATTATATATTGATCCTTTCATTTGAATTGTTTCATCAATTGTAGATGGTTGTTTAGTTTGAGCTTATTAGAATATAAATCTATGTAGTAGTTACATGATGTCTATGTATACTTCACTATGTTTTAGAAGTTTTAAATTTTCCGCAAATTTAACTATATGATTGTGATGAAAGATAAGAAGAGGCTTCTTTGCGACTTCTGAGAGGTTCACGACACCGGTCGCGATTCGGATTCTAGAATTCGGGTTGTGACACATGACTTACGGGAGGTTTGTTGGTGGAATAAGATGAAGAATGATATCGCAGAATTTCGTGGCTAAGTGTCTAAATTTCCAATAAGTGAATGTTGAGCATCAAAAGCTTGGAAGTTTGTCTTGAGACATCAGTATTCCTACTTAGAAGTGAACAAATTGAATATGGACTTTGTTATTGGTTTACCCTGCACCCGGTGGCAATATTACTTGATATGGGTTATAGTAGATCATGTGATGAAATCGGCTCATTTCATTCTCATTAAGGTTTCTTATTCAACGAAGGACTATGCTAAGTTGAACTTAAGGGAAATGGTTAGGTTGAATGGAGTAACCCTGTCCATTATCTCCGATCGTGTTACCCAATTCACTTCTCGGTTTTGGAAATCTTTCCAAACGGGTCTTTGTACTCATGTCAAACTTAGAATGACCTTTCATCCTCAAACTGATGGGCAATCAAAGCATACTATCCAAACTTTAGAATATATGATGAGAACGTGTGTAATTGACTTCAAGAGTAATTGGGATGATCACTTGCCTTTAATTAAATTTGTGTATAACAACAGTTATCGCTCAAGTATTAATATGGATCCATTTGAGTCTGTATATGGTAGGAGGTCTAAATCTCCTATAAGTTGGTTTGAAGTGGGTGAATTTGCATCGATAGATACCGAGTTGATAAATTTATCTGTGGAGAAAGTTTGAATTATTAGAGAAAGATTGAAAATGACTCAAAGTGGACAAAAGTCCTATGCCAATGCTAGACGTGACTTGATGAAACTTCTTGATTCCTAATACTACTTTCACAAACCTATGCTCCGATACCAAGCTTGTCACATCCCAAAACCACACCCTAGAAGATAGGGTACAATTCGAATTGTAACCGTCGTACTCGACCTCACAGAGGTCTTATACAATCCCTTTCATATCATTCATCGCATAAACATAGTGAAAAGTAGTGTGGAATTAAAACTTTTCATAAAACATAATATAGTCTTCAAAATATCTTTCATATAAAAGTAATAGGAAATACTAAGTCTCAGTCTCATCATCTTAAGACACAAGAATACTTGAGACATGGCCCATACTTCAAAATACGAATATAGTAATACTTAGTCTATTATAATACTTTTAATGAAAACATAAAAGACATATATGCCCTCGAGTCAAGTGAGGACATACTTCAACTTCTCTTGAACGATCTTCTAAGTCCAAGCCTTGTTCCCAAAGCTCTTCACCTACCAAGAACTATATAGATAGATAAAAGCATGGAGTTAATACAACCACATGTACTAAGTATGGCTTTATGCATAAAATCATGAAAACGAACATTTATTGGAAATATGCATCTTTTCATTTCAAAAATCATATTATAATCATAAGAAATATATTCAACAACTTACGAACATATAAGGAAACATTTAAACAACAAATCATAATTTTTTACCCACTTAACAGTGAGGTACATTCACTGTACAGTGACTAAATTCACTGTTACAGTGAATTGCTTAAACTTCACTTTAGAAACCTTTTAGCATGTAATCTTCCCACTCAAAGCTATCCTAATACTAACTTAAGCAACACAAAGAGAGACCGCCCATACACCCTCTCTAGGCATGGCCTAACTGATCCTCAAGACTACTTATAATGATTCACATACACACTTCAAGATATCAAGCATATCAACATATAAATAATATGACATTCTCCATCCAAAGGCTATCAAAAGACCTACTTAAGTAAATCAAAATAACGTCCATAGCGACCTCTTCAAGTTACCTAAATAGTCCTTAAGACTACCTAAGGCTTAGATCATGTCCACAAAATCAACCAACTTCCCTAACTAGAGTCATCCCCAAGACTTCCAAAGATAAGACATGAAGAGATCATCCTTTATGTCCTCTTCACACTTTAGCTAAGGAATGCTTATGTCACTTTAGATTAGGTGCTCAGTTATTTATATAATTCATAACATAAGTCATTATTTCATTAATTCATTAAGACTCATACATCACACAAAGAACATTCAAGTAATGGTCTTAGAAAAGACCTAGGAACTCCAAGTAACACCTTCAAAGCCTATTGTGCAATGTCTAGATAGCGTCCCATACCACCACCTAAACCTCATAAACTTCTCCAATGCTAATAGGTATTCCACATGATGAGAATAGGCAATAACCGATATAGACTATGATAGCAAGACATGGAATCCGGAGGTCTATCCTACTCCAATGAGGTTGTTCTACTTACCAATGGTAGAACTTGGACACATCCCATGTAGGCACATGGTTAAGGAATATGAAGGGCTTATTTGTATTCTAGTCTCATACTTAACTAGAATTAATTCCCCTTACCATCCTCACTCGGTGCTATCCTTCTTTCTCATAGAGTAATTTACACATTAGGTTCACATAAAAGGTTTCCATAACAATTTCATAACCCGATCACATTTACCCTATCAAGGAAAGGTCCACTAGGGTTACCTCACAATGGAGACAAGAAACTCATGATGACTTTCCTAAGGATTAATATGATGTTACAGCCAACTAACCTTAAGTCCATCATTCCTTTACTTTGAAGGATACTATTACGGCTTACAACTTGAACAATCTTAACCTTACCCTTAATTCAAAGTTTTCACATAAAAGACTCTCCTAACATCATTTAAGGTCACATGTCATTCATACATTCAAGACTAAGACTTCTAACACCCTAAATCAAGTCATCCCATATTCATAATCATATATACATCAAGCAAGAGATACAAGTCAACCAAGACAAGACATCACATACTTCACTTTTAACTCATAATGCAAGTCATTCTAGAAGCACCTAGAAATAACCCTAACATCTTCAAGTCATCTTATACTATCATAATATCATCAATGTAATCAACATAGACTCATACATCCAAGTAAGAATAACCAAGACTTAACCCTAACACTATACTCATAATGTCAAAGTCATAGTCTAACATAATCAACTAAGACAACATTAATAGAAGAATACATATATGACTTCACATGTAGATAGATATTGTCATGATTCACATAATCAAACTACACAAATAGTCATAATACTTCAAGTAGTTGCCAACAAGGCCAAGATCATCATATTGCATAAAGTAACGCCGACAAGGCCACATCAATCGCAAGTAAAACACATAACAACGAAATCATAAGTGGACCATACCAATCACAATAGAATTCCAGTATAAACAACATCAAAAATAAGTGAAATAGGGAAGCATACCCCCACATCATCCTCAACACTTCAATTCAAAGTCAACCTACTCAATTCGATAATACAAGACCCTTACCCAAGGCCATAACCAACAATTAAACATAAAAACTATAATAATCAATGAACTAGGTCAATTATGTAACTTCATCAATCTAACACAACCTAGATATCAATTTACTACAATTGTTACATCATTAGAAAGCCCATAAGAAACTAAATAAGAATTATCAACATTAGATCAATATCAAGTAACCCAAAACTTAGTCAAAATCTAGGGTTCATACAATTCATGGATTCATAGGTAATTTAGATTGAAATCATCAATAAAATATCAATTAGTTCATAATTCAATGTTTAGAAATCATTTATGCAAGAACCCATGGTAGAATCATGAAATTGGACAATTCAACTTTAGAAAACATCTTGAGAGTTGGGATCCTTGATGAAACAAGTTTCAAGGATCAAAATCCATACCTCAAGGATGATAATTCTAAACTTTTATGAAAAATTTCCACTCAAAATGCCACACGAAGCTGTTTCTTAAATTTTGACTTCAATGGAGTCTTTGGGATTTCTTAAGAGATTTTGGGGTTTTGATTTGGAAGAATGAAATATTCTAAGTGGTAAAACACTTATATACTTGTTAAAAATACCCAATATGCCCTTAATAAACCTCCAATACATCCATTTAGATGTGGGTGAATTTAAAATTCACCCCTTGACTTGGCACCAGACTTGCGCGCAGCAACAGCCCTCACTGACGACCCCGTTGACGGAGCGTCAGCCCACTGACGGGCCATGCTGGCAACCGTCGATGGGTCCTAAGACTTGTCATGGATACCTTATTTCCCCAGTATAAGTACCTGAAGACTACACCCATCGACAGGCCGTCGATAGGCCCATGAGCCTTCGATTGCTCCATCGTTTGGGGCCTGCCTGGGGCAGCCTTGACAACAGGTTTGGGTACTTCCTCAAGGACCCTTGGATGGTCCTTGGAGATAATTTATCGGATGTTTTTAATCCATATACTATCTTCTATGAGTTTAACACCTCTCATATGAATTTCATCCAAAACGAACACATAAAACTCGACAAAACACGCCTAGACCCACATGGTTATTTCAAGGCATATCTTTCGAACGTCATGGACGTTCTTGGTCGTTTGACCTCCAAACACCACGAAACTAGACACACTTCCTATAAATGCTATAATAACTCATTTATAGACCTTAAAACCTCATGAATCACACAATAGCACATAAAACCTCATATGAGGCATTTAGGTGACTTAGTCGTCGAACGTCTTGGTCGTCCCTTAACATTTGACTTCCAACACACCTAATACTTTAGCTACTGCCTCAATACCATATATTAGACATACTTAGGACCTTATAAAATCAATACCAACATGTTAGACTCTAGTTCACCTAAGTCATTTTTGGGGTCTTACAATTAATTAAGGTTTAGGGGTGTTTAATTTATTTAGTTAAGGGACTATACAAGGCCTAATCCTCATTAAACTAACCCAACACCCCAATATTACCAAATTCAGATCTTTCCACCTTCTCTCTTCTTTCTCTCTCTTTCCCCAAAGAACACCATTGAAGACTAAGGTTCAAGGGGATTAGGGCTGCAAGATTTCAACTTTCTCTCCATCAATCTTAAAGGACTACTAAGGTATGGAAGCTCTTCACTCTTGAGATCTCATTCCCCAAGAGACTTTTTCAAATTGATTTCCAAATATGTCAAAAACATGGGTTTCCTTCTTATTCCGAAATTGATCTTTCAAATTGAATTGTTATTGGTTTTCTTTGATTATTAATGGTAGAATATGATTGTTTATGAGTTAATTGTTGTAGTTCTTGATCATTGTCTTAGTTTATGATGACATATGTAAATTTGATCATTTACCCTAACCCTAGTTATGCATTGGACTTGAAGATGATTAGTATTATTAGAATTGGTTATGTTATTGTTGAATTCACTACATTATGATGATGATGAGTGAGTATTTGATAATTGCGATGAATTGAGGGTAAGATCTTGAAGAAGGCTTTTGAAGGTAAATTGGTAAGACTTTGTGATCTTGAATCCTTACTTCAATTGTGATGGTTATACTTGATTATGATGTTCACTTGAGGTATTACATGTGATTAGATTAGGTAGGTGATGGAATGATGAATGTAAATGAAATGTCTTGACTATATGAATTGTGATATTATAATTAAGGTATAATGATATAAGGTTGATTGTGAATCACCTGTGTGCCTTACTATGATATGATGATAATGGTGTGTGAATCTCACAAATGAAGGGTTGTAATGAAAGGACATTATCATGCAATATCTAATGAGCTAATGACTATGAATATACAAGGGGTTAGTCTCCTATGGCATATATTAAGTTATGATGATTAAGAATGACTTAAAGAAATTTCAAAAAGGGACTTTAGATTAGCACCGAGTGAACTTGACAATGACAGGTATTGATTCCCCATAGGGGGGAGATTCACCAAGTGTTCTCATGAGATAGTGACTATAATGCAATTGTGCATAAATAAAGTCCAACACATGTCTGTTAGTTCTTGAACTATGTTGCCCTCATAGGAAATACTAGCTAGTGGATCCACCTAGAATGTTATTTAATGTTTTGGTCCTACCTTGGCATGTATACAACCTTCTTCAGTGTAGGGTTTCATGGCACCGGGTTCCATGTTTAGATCACATGGTCTATGTCAGACAAGGCGATTATTACCAAAAGTAAAATGAAAGTAATAAAGTGAACTCTAACTAGGGCGACTTAAGGGGTTCTTCTTTGTGTAGGTAATGGTATGGGATTTTACCTATACATTGCACTAGTTGGCCTTGAAGGAAGTCCTAAGAGGTTGTTCTTATGCTCTTATAAATTAAATGATATGCGTGTGTTGACTTTTCATGTTGATAATCCTATATGATGTTAGTTTCACTTATGAACATGTTATTGGTTCATATTGCTATGTATGATGATAACTACTCATGATGCTATGTTAAATGAAGTTAGGCATTACTTATTATCTATTTCCTTGCTTACTTGATTATGTGGGGTTATGGGACTTCACATGAACATTGCACTTGTAGGCTTGGGATGGGATTGTTGGTAAGGGTCTTATAAGTCATGATGATAGGAATTCTTGTACATACTTTGTTGTTGTGACATTATGTTGGAGTTGCTTTGGTTATATGCTCTTGATATGCTACTATTCATGTTGATATGAACTTATGTTGGTAATGACTATGTTGACTTGACTTTATTAATGATGTTGGTCTTGTATTGCATATGGACTTTGTCACGCCCCGAGCTTGCACCCTAAACGTGGCCGGCACTTGGAGACCATTGCTGGCTCCCAAGCGAACCATTGGCCTGACTTACATAACTCAGCGGAAGACTAAACTCAGCTTACTTATGAAATAAAGCATGTTCAAAACCAAAACTTCATATAATAATTGGCCAAAATGGAACTTAAATCTCAACAAGTGAAACGACTTCAAACTGAATCACTAACTGTCTACGAATCCTCTAAACTGACTAAGAGGGATGTTGGGACAGACCCCACAACATCCTACAACTAAAATACTAAGCAAATGAAATAGATGTCCTCCGGAATGCAAGGAGGTTCACCACTGACTCTGGAGCTCAATCTGGATCAATGGGGCGTTGTGTGTTGATCCTGGTTATATGCTTCTGTATCATAAAATGATGCAGGCCAACTGGCATCAGTACATTGAATGTACGAGTATGCGAGCTGGAATGCTAAGTACAACTATAAAGCTTGAAATGGAGTAAGGATGAACTTACGTTGGCTCTGCTCAACTCAAAAGATAACAACTCAATATAAAGCAATAATAATATATGATATATATATATATATATATATATATATATATATATGTATATGTATATATATATATATAACAATAATAAACTCGAATTTACTTATATATGAAAGTAATATAGTTTTATGTGGGAGTTTCTCTAACCGACAACCACCACTATGAGCGTAAGTGGTGATACAGCGTCTAATCCACGCTGCCAAAACTGTCCTATACTTTGTCGTCGCATAGAATATCGTCTACCTAGTGGATACACTAGCTAACCTTACGTGATCATCTAAAAAGTATGATACGTTAATACTCATGATGGCTACATGGTTTACATAGGGACTTGAGTTTCTGAACTCTCATTACCACATCGGTGCTTAATAATACTCCCAAAACATACTTTAGCTCATAGTTTTTAAATAAAAACTTCCTTCCTTTGGGTTGAGATAATTTACTAAACCCTTTTGCTTTATAAAGCTCCTTTTTGGAATTGATGTTCCCCTTTTTAGTTACAAACTCCTTTGGAAATCATAGTTTCCTTAAATGTGAAACGTTTATCAACCTTTTGGGAATACTTAGTCCCCCTTTTATTAACTTTAGAGAAATGAACTCAACTCTTGTTCTTTACTTAACTTGAAACTTTAACTCTTAGGAAATACTTAATCCCCTTATACCTTTTTGAGAAATGAACTCAACTTTTAATTTTTTTCCTTAACTCAAACTTGAGCCTTAAAAGGAATTACAAACGTTTAAGTAAGACTATAAGAACTTTGAAAACTTTACATTTATTCAGTTCATAGCTTTAAACTTGGCTTTTTACTTTCTTGACTTTGATTCTAACTATCCTTGAATTTGGATTATGGATTCAAGGATCATGATATCATGTTTATGGATGATTTCATGATGTTTATATATACTTTAGAGTGTTGAAATCAATTAGGAATGAAGGGTACATCAATTAGGAACTAGTACAAAAAGATAGGGAAAGAACGGAGTATCCAGGGAGTCGGGCTCTCTGAGAGGCGCGGGGCGCTAGGGCCTGTCAAACAGACCCTGGTCTGGGGAGCTCTGGCTAGCGCGCCGCGTCACGTCCTGTCAAACAGAGCCTACCTTGAGGCACTCTGTCAGGCGCGGCGCCCCAAGGGGTGTCCGATGAAATTTTCAACTTTTATTCTCCAATTTTCACTTCTAACTCTTGTAAACTCCCATGCATCCCACCCCAAACACTAGGGATCACCAAATACTTCATTACCCAACAGATTAGACCCAAAAATAGTCCAAAAACATGGATTATAACTACAAGATATGAAATAGGATTCAATCAACGGGATTCCCCAATATTTCGATAAAAACTTCCATGTTCATCATTCACTAACTCAAACCTTATTAGAATATAAAAATTTTGAATATAAGTGAAAGGACCCATCACCGAATGATCTCACATACCTGACGACGAAATCCTCGACGAATTATTGGCGTTCTTGTGTGTTCTCCTTCTTTCTCCTCTTTTCTCCTTTTTTTTCAAAGCCCTAACTTATTTTCTAAATGTGCAAAATGATTGGGATCAGCTTAGACCCCAAAGTAATACCCCAAAAACGAAATTAATAATTGATTTAGGAAAAGACCAAAACGCCCTTAACAAATCCGGATTGGAAATTCCTCTGCTGAACAACCCAACTTCCGAAGAGCATATCTCCCTCGTACGAACTTAGACTTTAGAAAACTTGGCATTGTTAGAAAGATATTCCGATGAGCTTTCCATACATATAAAGAACTCATCCAAACTTTTCCTGAGCTGGAAAATTAAGACCGTTTTAAAATGACCAAAACTCACTTTTGAAATCTGGAAATTTTCCAAATTTCCTTACGTATTTCAAAATTTGATTATTTTTGTTTTTTTCTTAGCTTAACCTTAGTTATTTCTAGAAACGAGATGTTACAGACTTGTCTTAATGAATATGTGGTCATTGGCCTATATGTGTTCTTATTTGTGCATAAGGCTTTCAAAAGTGAACAAAATATCCCTTTAAGCATGATTTTTAAAGATTATGTGTGTATATGTTTTCGTACTTAGTACAAATGGATGTAATAACCCATATTCTTTCCCTTTTCCCCAATCAATGTAGGTTTAGGCCGTTGAGGTATCAAGGTCAATTGGAAGAAGACTTGAACATCTTTCCCAAGTTGATTGGTGAGTCCTCAATGTTCTAAGATGGTGCCTTCTATCTAGCTTAGTCGCATTCGCTATAGTCTTAAGACATTCTTTCTTTCCTATTGTTGAAAATATTGTTGCAATCCCTATGTGGCAATTATAGATTTGCTGAGGGCTATGCCCGAATGTTCTACTTCTTTTTAGATGATTCAATGTGAGACGGTATTATTAGACTAAATCCTTATATGTTGATTATATTGTCTAAACAAGAAGTCTATGTAAGTAACCTATGCGATGAGTCTAAGTAAACTCTATAAGTAATATGTGAGAGGTCTATGTAAACCTCAATATATAAAAGTTCTATTTTTTTGCATTTTTACCGATGATATGTTATAACGATTGCTAAGAGGCTAGTCTTAGTCCTCTCCAAGGACGATGACGCCGGTTACGTCTAGGGGGTGCTCCCCGGTTGTAACAATTATATTATATTGCAAAGCTTAAGAGATTACTTGTCGTAAACCAATCAATTATTCACTCCAAGAGTTGAGTCTTCCACTTCCAAATCACTTCTGAAGCCACAAAATCTATATACAAGCAAGTATTCACAATAAATTTCAGGAAATAACAATACCCACATCAATTTCCTTTTTTTTAAAATGGGCAACAACTCAAAATCAGATTTCAAAAAGAAGGTTTGAACCACAAATTTAATACTTAAAAATCATGTTCAAGGCCTTATGAACTCATTGGTGAAGACCATTTCGAAATAGGGACGAAAATTAGTTTATAACCTTCATATTTGTTTAAAACTTGAGTTATTGAAAAACCTTATCATTTACCAATCAAAATCTCATATGTAGATGTTAAAATCCATAAATAATCAAAGGGAAATGAAGTTTTAGGATCATAAATGTTTACCCAAATAATTTAGTACAAGAAATCCTTTCAAAGATCGCAACCAAGGATTTCCCAAACTCAAAAATGAACAATGGGTCTTAAACCCCAAAATTTGCAGGTTTAAGCCCCTTTTGATGTCGCTTTTGTGAACTAGGTTACGCTTCAACAAACCCCGCAAAAGTTGGAGGTCTCATTTTCGCAACCCTGCCCAAAAGGTCAGTCTCGCTTTTTAGAATCAGGTTCGACTTAAGCGACCATCGCTAAAGCGAGACCGCTCCCCCCCCCCCTCACAAGGCCAATCTAGCTCACTTTTGCGAACCAAGTTCCGCTTAAGCGAGGACTGCAACACCAAAAACATCAGCCAATAAAAAACATCGAAAAGATTCTTGGAATTCGTTCGGAGCCCATAAACACAAACCACATATGCAAATTTTTTATGCTCAATGTTCCGAACTCAATGGACTATCGAAACACGAATTTGAGATCTCCTTGACCCGACATCCGTGAAAATCACAAGAAACTAACATAATGCTTAAAAGGATAAAAACAAGCTCTGGACCTCTTAAAAATCAACCAAGACCTCACCTAAGCCTTAATCATCCCCCTAATCTAATGGAACTCTCGTAATCCTTATTCAAGCATCTGAACCCCGAATTTTGACCAAAGTCAACCTAAAGGCTAAAATCTCAATAATTTTCAACACTTAGGACCTCAAATCCTCAAAGTGACTCCCAATCTGAAACTAATAACTTTACTAGACCATATTTTGTATTACATGATCGATAAAATCGACAGACTTCCATTTTGATACTCGAAACTCCAAAAGACTCCAAAAAAAAAAATTTTAAGGCAAATTTAGCCTTTCAAAATCAGATTTTACTAGATTATCAATTTTTTCCTCAAAGATTAGAAAACAACTTTAGAACTCAAACATAAGAGACTTGGGGTCGATATCGAGAGGGCAAAAGTAATTTTACAAGGATTACCAAAAAAATGACCGATCTATCATGAATATGACTCTTAATTATTTAGAGGTTATATAATGAAAATTCATAAGAATAATGAAAAGAAAGACCATAAACTTTACATTAAAGAAAATTTAAAAGTGACATTTTAGCAATTTCACACCAAGTTTTTGATATAAATTTTGCTTAACTTGAATTTCTTGTCAAGTCCTTACGATAAAATCAAGTAATAAGAAGAACGACTTACATGTAAATAAAATTTTATTTAGCTATGCTATTTGGTATATTCCATCTTTTCCTAAACCAATGTGCCAAATCTAGAGAAGTTATCAATTTAGCTATACTATTTGGTATATTCCATCTTTTTTTCTTTTTTTTTGGGGGGGGGAGGGGTGATGGGGCGAGGTGAAGTGGTAAGTATGATATTTTGGTTACATATCATTCAAATAAAATTGGTACTCTATTGGATTTACGTTGATTTTGAATTTTTAAAAATTAATAATATTTAATGTGATAAAAATAAATCAAATCGACAAATTATATTATAAAGTAAATTAAAATTAAAATAAATAAACAACTATGAACTTTGCTTATTTTTTAAAATATCTTTTATAAACTTTTTTCACCTGATTAAAACTTATAGTTCTCAAGATCAAGATAATCATAACCCTCATTTAATAAAAATCGATAGTAAAGAATTATAAATTAGCATAAAATGAAATATCCTTTTCAATTGTAGAAAAATAGAAGAAGAGAGAAATACCGTAAAAAAATTTGAATCAAATCAAATTTATAAATATATTAATTATATTTATATTTTATAATTAAAAAGTTAATAAAAATTTATTTCAAATCAAATCACGAATCGAATAAAAATAATGATTGAGTTAGGGATGAAGAAAGAAAAGGTAGGCGTGGAGAAAGATAGAGCATAGAGTTTAGTAAGTGGTATAAGAAAGAGGTTCGTGGCTTTCAAACTTGCCAAGGGAACAATATAACACCTACACACTTTTTGACTCATTTTAGAGCTTTTCCATGTTACTATGTCCATTTTTTCATGCCAACTCAGCTGATTCTTTTATTAAATTTTAATATTTATATTCTTAAAATTAATTTAATCTAAATCTTTCTAGTATATAATATAATAAAATAAATAGAAATATTACTCATGTACTCTACTCGAAGAATTGAAAGAATGTGTAATGAAAAGAACTCAAATTTGAGGAGAAATGAGTCCCTTTAAAATGGACACTTTTTAATGCTATCAATTAAAAGGGACATTCTTTAGAAATATAGATCAAAACGGATATTTCGCCTATTTGTGGGGTAATATAAGATAAATAAAAAGTTAACTTTCATTAGTTCATTCCAAAGCTCAAAATATATCACAAAAATTTTAAAGGTAGTTCGTTCAAAATATCTTCAAATTTTTTGTGATGTTTTTTGAGTTTTGAATTGAACTAACGAAAGTTAACTTTATTTATCATATATTGCCCCCACAAATGGGCGAAAGGTATGTTTGGATCTCTTTTTTAGTGAGAGACCCTCTAGATATGTAGTGTTCAAAAAGTATCTGTCTCGAGGTCAGACCATCTATGTTGTTATTGCTTCTAATAAAAATCCATAGTGTGTACATTCATTAATTTCTAGTTATACGTGTATCTCGTATTAATAAGTACATTTTCATATATATTATTAAATAATGTTTTTATATATGAAATAAAATCGAATATGTATGGGGGTTTTTTTGCGGAAAATGGCCTAAAATACCTTCAAAGTATTGAAAATGGTACAAAATTACCCTCCATCCACCTATTGGCTCCAAAATACCCTTTTCACCCAACTATTGGCTCCAAAATACCCTTGTCATCCACCTTTGGGTTCAAAATAGACCATTTATTTAACGGTTTCAAATTTAAACTATTTAAATATTTTGAAAATACTTGGCGCTCAACTATTGGATAAAATTTTATTTATTAATATAATTTATAAATCAACCCACTACCCACCTATTACTAATTAAGTTCCACCCGATTAATATATCATTTCTAATATCAAAATCGCTTTAAACACTACTAAAGCACAAAGAAATTACTGATTCGTGAAAATGACATTCAAAATTATTTGAGTCCGAATTGAAACCCCAATTAAATTTAGATTGAGCCGTTTATTTAGGAGGACACTTCCAATAGGATCCTTTTTCAAGCTTGAATTCGAAATTTATAATTAAAGGTAAAGAAGTAGCACCTCTCGAATTAATTCATGCACTTTTTTAAATATAATTTTATAGATATTTATTCTTTATTTTAAATATTAAAATTTTAATATATTATTTTTTAAAAAAAAAATATCTATTAAGTAACATCACATAATTGGGGTGAATGAATAATTAAGATGAACATAGTCAGACTTTTAAGTTTGTCGGTAATTTTTGTTTAGACACTTGAATTATAATATGTTTTTGACTGAGGACTTGAATGTATGATAATGTACTTTTATAGGCATTTTCACCTTAAATTTTTAGAAACATTCATTGGTAGTAGTTTTTCTGTTGTGCATGAGTAATGGGGCGGGTTTATTAATTGGGTTTGATTTGATTAGTAATGGGTGGGTAATAGATTGGTTAATAAATTATATTAATAAGTTAATTATAACAAATAGTTGAGCGTCGTGTATTAAAAAAAATATTTAAATAGTTTAAATTTAAAATCGTTAAACAAGTGGTTAATTTTGAATCCATAGGTGGATGAGAAGGGTATGTTGGAGTAAATAGGTGGATGAGAAGGGTATTTTGGAGTCAATATGTGGATGAGAATGGTATTTTGGAATCAATAGGTGGATGGGGGTAATTTTGTATCATTTCTGATACTTTAAGGGTATTTTAGGCCCTATTCCTTTATTGTTTCTAATAAAAATCCATAGTGTGTACATTCATTAATTTCTAGTTACACGTGTATCTCGTATTAATAAGTATATTTTCATTTATATTTTTAAATAATGTTTTTATATTATGATATGAACTCGAATATGTATGGGTTTTTTTGGTAATTGTTCTAAACTTGTCTGCATATTTTTTTCACGTTACGAGTTTCACAAGTTTTCATAAGTAGTACACTTAACCTTTTTTAATTGAAAAACTTCTTTTAATTTTTTATTATATTTTTCGTTTTCAGACTATCTAACTACACAAATATATGTCATATATACTAATTCAATTTATAATCACAGATTAATTATAACCAAATTCAAATTAAATTTATATATTTGATACTAGATTCATGCATATATATATTTGATACTAGATTCATGCATATATCAATTCAAATCAACATGCTTTGAATTAAATAAAATATGAAAAATATTTTATTTTGTTACCAAATCCAAAGACACATGGAATTTATAGATATTTGTGTGCGTGCCAATTTGTCTGTCTGCCCATACATACAAGATATTTTTGAAAAATCTAAAAAAAGGTATGATACTTTTGCTCGTATCAAATTATAATTATTTCTCTTTTTAAAATAACAAACCTTTTTCATTAATTAATAAAAAATATAAAAATATATGGATAGGATGCCAAACACCGATGCTTTTGCTCCTATGAAACACAAAAAAACAAAAAACAAAATGATTAGAAATGCTAATTGGATGGCTATATGTATCCTTCTAACTAACATTTATTTTCTCTCTCTTTCCTGTACACAAATGGCCAGTTTATAGTTCAATTTCTTTGAATTTTGCCAAGAGCAGAGGTGAGTTCACTTTCAAGTATATTTAATTCTGGTTTCATCTAAGTACAAAATCAGTCTATGATTTTGGTATTTACAGAAGTGGCAGAAATTGTTGAGTAATTCTTTATAAGTTTAATCTGTTTTTAATCATTGAGCCAAATCATGATTTTGGTCCTGATGTAACTAGTAGCGGAGCTTAGATTTTTACTAAAAGGGTGAAAAGATAAAGAACTGCACTTGTTATGGAGTAGAAATTGTTTCTCGTATTTGGTTGGATAAAATTTTTGAAAAATATTTTTGTAGTTGCTCAAAAATGACTTGCTTAATCAAAGACTTAAAACTTTTTTGTATTACCATCCAAAAAAACTACCATATTGAATCCATAATTTAGAGACAATGAGGATAGGCACCTTCTTTGGACACTGTAGCAAAATTGACTGGACATTATCCTCGCATTTCTAAATTATGGAAGATTTTATTACGAGATAATTTTCAATTTTCTCATGTTTGATTGGCCAAATGTTCTGGAGAACATATTCTCTAGGAAAACAAGTTCCTTGAAAAATAGCAAGTGTATCTCAATTACACTATTGGAAATGGTACCATTACTTGCCCGTTTGACCCTTTCAATTTAATCTCAAGTAATAGTAAGTGTGTCTGAATTTTGACCATTTGGTATTGCTGGTATCTTGCAGGTGAGTGGAATGGACCTAAATATACCTGCTCTTCAAGCACTTGACTGTCTCGACAAAGAAGTTGGACATAAATTGCCTGACTTAAACTTGGAGCTTCCATCTTTGACGGATAAGTTGGAACCAACTTCTTCCACAACTCATAGTTTGGATTTAAGATTGTTCCTTGGCCATAATGAGCAGCCAAGTCCATTGAAAACTGATTTTTCCCTTGCGACCCTGCTCGAAGACAAGCCTGGTAGCAGATGGGTCAAGCGCCTGAAATTGAGTGCTTCATCTAATGTGAAAGCAAACAAGTCCCATTGCAAAAATTCTAAAGTTACCATAACAGGCTCAGTACTCACAGCTGGTAAACTTCATTGTGAAGAATTGATGGATCATGATAGAACTCTGGCCTTAGCAAGGAACTCGGACTCTTCTCCTATGTACGTTATGAAGAAACAACATGAGTTGTTGACTTCACTGTCTTGGGTTCAAAGGTGGCTTCATAAGAGATCAGCCACTGCACAAAATAGGCCTAAGTCAGTGGTGGTTTGTGAGCCTTGTGACTCAAAGTCGGAACTTGGTGATTTCCAAAAGAAGCAGGTGCCAAGCATTGCTGCCATGGCGCTCATGGGAAAGGCAATAACCGGTTTTCAACCATGTGAATTCCAAATAAGAGGCCCCTGTCTAGTTTGGAATACCGTAGTTTCTGAAATACGTAGCAGCAACAGTTACTTTGCTTCAGGTTAGTCCTCCAGACATTGCTGATTACCTTGTTGGTCAGTGAATGCATGATGAGGAGAAGAGTGCTCTGGCATATTAAGTGATCATGCAAGCAATTGCATTTTGGAGCGCAGTGTTGATTTTGATGGTGCTAGCAAGTACATAGCTTGTTTTAGATTTGGCTTCTTGTATTTGCTTAGATAGGATTAGCTTTGTGTCTAACCACTATGATGAGAATGCCAGACACCTTGTTTCTTGAACAGGCCAATCATCTGGCAGCTTTCGTCAATGCGTGAGAGGGATCTAGATGCTGCTGGCTGCTGCAGTAAGTTCTAAAGCAGTTTGGTATTTTCTATTTGCCTAGCAGGCGATGAGATCACTGTACAATGTTTGTAGTAGTGGCTGAGATTCAGTTCATTGGACAGTTGAACCATGCGATCTTTACTTTGTTGTTGAAGACACTGTGACTTCCTCCTCCTTCACCTCGTAGAAAGGTCTTCCTCGATTAAAAATTAACCAATAATGAGCTAAATGTGTTATATTCCTAGCCTATTCCGGTGTTTGGCTGGGTGGAGCTACGAGTCAGTTGGATTATTAGTTTTTGGTTTCGAGTTCTTGATTATAATCTGTGATTTACTGTATTTAGGTGACTGCACCTTGTTGATTTTACAGTTTCTTGCATCATGTCCTGCACAACTTTGCTATTAGCTGTTATTGTTTTCTTTGATTTGTTTGAGCCAAGGTCTTTCAGAAATAGTCCCCTCTATCTCTAAAAGGACTGCGTACACTCCACCCTCCCCACCTTAAGGGATTTCACTGGGTTTGTTTTTATTATTGATGTTTTGGCTGTCATCTGCATGCTGACTTTACTCTAGTCAGTCTGCTTCTTGGACACCCTGAGTTTCAACGAGAAGTGTGCTACTAAGAACGTAACTGGAATGTCTCTAGACCTGATACAGTCCATCTTATTTGCGATGTCTATTTTTCCTAAGCAATCTTAGGCTGTGTAGTAATAGTCTATTCCCATCATTAAAGCATCCTACGACTCAGGTCTTTGTCATTCTTTTTTTTTGTACAAGAAACAAACGAGTGCAAAGTTGCAGCATATGGTTCATCAACGCATTCATAAAAAGAAAACTCGGAGAGTTAAGTCTTAACAATATAGAGACCTTCAATGATAATGTCAAATGCTTTTTGGTTAAAAATTACCCATGGGGCATTGTTCGATTCACCCACTACACACTCTTTAGAGGATCTCTGTGCATGAGATAATTAAAAGAAAGCTGTGCGCCCCCTGGCCTATGAACTTTCCAAGGCTCAGCACTGAAATCGACTCAAAAGCTACCATATCAATGAAAAGCATACTGTAGATCATTTCATTACTTGGTCACAGGGGAGGGAACTCATTTGGACTTCTAGACACCCAAGGGAAGAGCATCTACTTTCAACATCAAAAGACAAGCAGAGATAAATAACTCAATTAAATAGCCAGCATAGTCAAAATAGCAACTGCGATCAAAACTATTGCTCAAAATAGCTGTGTAGCTCATATGTTCTGATATTTTCCAAAATAAGCTTAGAAATTTCTAAAACAAGTAGTAGCCCCTGCAAGAGCTAGGTAAACAAATGAATAACGCATATTAAGTGTTGGTAGCCCTGGTGTAGATCTGCTGGCTTGCATGAGCAGATACCATCCTGATTGAACCTCTAGCCATCAAATCTCTAATTGCCTTCCTAGCAAGTGATCCACTAATCTGGACATTCATTCAAATCCAACATTAGCAAAATTACAATGACATATTAGCATACAAACAAATGTGATGTGACTCAATATTGCTGCCAATGCCAAACAAATACTGATAACATTATCATAATCAAACAACTTTATAATCAAAATTTAGCATCATGATATTCATGAGCATAAACATAATGAGACAAACTACACTCGACAACAAGAACAGATCATTAAATATTAGTTCATCCTTCTATTAAGGCTTTGATGGTTCTCCTAATTTTGACACATCATACAGCCAAATAAACACAGGCAAAATGGCAACCACCATCACACACAACGCCCTCCAAAAAACATCCATAAGCCTCGACTAAATACTTGTAAACCAGACACAAGAAAAACGCTACATCAGATGAACAGGTGATACTGGTGGAATCCATCATGATACTGACTGGGACTCTAGAATCCACGAAGAGGAAGTGCAAATAACAAAGCAATTACAGAAATCCAACATCAAATTGTCATGTTAACTACTTACCCTGTCCCCATACTTGTGCAGAAGTTTGGTATATGACAGTAAAGACACTTGATTTTGACTCAGTTATAGATTCTTCAAATATTTAAATAAATTTTACATATTTGAAGACATATGAAAAGTACTGCAAGTCAAAATAACTAAGAAATTTAAGAAGATTGAGAAAACTATAGTCAATGAAAACTTGTTAGACTCCCATAATAGCAAGACCTTCAGATATAAGGGGACAGAGGAATGGATGGAGTGTTCATTGGAGAAGCATCAAAATTACCACTTTACAATTTCTAAGACAATAGTTTACACTACTATAACATACCATCTTTTAAGCTAATATCAAATATAATAGAATCATTGATAAAGCAATAAACTTTACATACATTTCTCAAGAGAACAATTTCACGCTAATATTAAGGTCCAAATAATTCTCAGGAATCGATGTAGCAGCACCAGGGCAGCTAACTTTACACATAAGGAATAATTAAGAAATATAATGTATATGTGGGCTATGATCACACCATGGACACAAAAGCATTAGTGTGTGCTGTAAGACTCCAGATCACAAACCTAAAATCTACTTTAATAGACAAGATACATAAACACGATCATCGATCTAGTGTGGATTTGACAATGTTCCATAGTAAAACAGATACTCAAATCAATCACCGGAAAAGTAAAAATTGAAATTAAAGAGAAAAAACAATACCCTGAGACGATCGGAGAGGACAGAAGGAGTGATAAGCTTATACTTAGGAGCTTCAGAGAGTAGCTTATCGTATGTAGACTTGTCAAACAACACCATGTTGTTCACCTTTTCCTTTTGCTTTCCCTTGCTCCACTTCTGCATTCATGTATAACAAATCTACATAAGTACCTTCAAAATTCTCATCGGATAACCAAAATTGTATTATTAAGCGAATCAGTAGAAATTAATGACCTTCTTCTTCTGCTTTCCACCGCCGGACTTTGCTGGCTTGGAAGATGGAGGTGGAGCTTGTGCCTTCTTTGGAGCCTACAAAGAATACCAAAATTCAGATATTGAAAAACAAAGTTACATCGAATTAACAGTATTGACGATGATTACTCGGCTTACCATTGATCGGAGAACGATGAACGGAGGAGAGCGGCGGAGTTAGAGGCAGAAATGTGATGGGGAATATGGAAAACCTAATGAGGATTTGTAGTAGGGCTTTTATTTGGCTCAAGATGCGGAATGTTAGATAACTGGGCTTCCTAATGGGCCATTGTAACTCAATCTACAGGTTTATATGTGGTTTACTCATGCAAATTGTTTAAGGAGTCAAATTTCATAACTTAAATTAGTAAAAACTTCATTACTTTAAAAATATTTGTAAAAATATTAAAAATATTATTATTTTGAAAAACAATATATATTCTAATTAAATTTCTATTTTATCTTCTATTGCCTGCATGTTTTTCAACTAATTTTATAAAAAGAAATTACTTTATTTAACTCCGCTGATTTAGGTTTCCCATGTATATCTCATTCATACATGTTACCCAACTATTATTACTTTTTTTAAAATAAAAATCTTAATTTTCATTTATTGATGTTTCCTACGTATCTCTCTTCCAATTTGGCTCATATATAAAAATAAAAGAAAATAGTTTTTCTCTCTCTTTCATATTTTCTATTTCATATTCTCATTCAACTTTAAAATTTCTCATATCTCTCTATCGTAATTTTTGGTGTTTTTTATCTTTAGAAATTGAATTCACACAAATCTCATTAATTAAGGTATTCATCTTCATCTTTTTTTGTTAGATTTATTTTCTGATTTTATTTTTATCTAAATCATTCATAATTGTTGAAAGTAGAATAAATCTCGATTAGACCTCTATAACAATCTTCAATGGATGAATGTAAGAGACTTACTAGAGTTATTCAACTTAATCGTCAATTTTCTAGTGATTTTTCATCCTTTAATCTATGTATAAGAAATAGCGGATAATGTAGGATCCACTTCTAAAATGAGGGAAAAGAAACGATCAGAACAAATTCTTCCTCAAATTCAGATAAAAATGTAGTATCTTCATCTACTCGTGGAGTACTTAAAAGAGACGGAGAAAATCAAATAGTTGATGAAGAGGTATTTAATTATTTTTGCATGTTTAGTATTTTGCATATTGAGTTGAAGTTAAAGAATAATTTTTTTTCCAACAATGTAGTTTGATTTTATTTTTTTTTATGTATCCAAAATCAATTTAGTATGTGTATTGAATATATTTACAAATTTCTTATGTAGACCTTGCAATTTTTGTTAGTTTGTATTTGTATTCCTTTTTTATTTTATTCTTGTATTTTGGCGACAATTATTGTTATTTTTTATAATGTACCAAATTTTTAATCATTCCTTTATTTATTTTTTACATTGGTAGATATTCAATAATTTAAGAATATATTTTGCATGAATATGATATTTCAAATTTATTAATGAATTCTAATTGGATGATTTTGTATTCGCTGTGGTGTATTTATTGTATTTGTGTTGTATGCTATGTAATTTTCATGTATTTGTGTTATATGATATTTATTAATGAATTCATTTTGGTGATTTTGTATTCTGATGTGTTTGTATTAATTATGCTTTGTGAGAGTCTTGTTGTATCAGTAAAGTAAACATACATATAAAATTTATACATTTTTTAACAAATACTTAATGATATTTGAATGTTTTTAAAGTTACATTATTATCTAAATTGTTTTTATGTGATGTAGTTTCTAAGTTATATTACGTATACTTATTATATTTTTATGCTTGCCAAGTTGAATATTTTTTCTTACATATATCATTTACTCAGGGAACTGCATTTGCATGCAAAGATCCCAGTTTTTTGTATCCAAGCAACAAATGTATGTATTCACAATAGTACTTGCATCGTGTTATGAACAAAATTGTATCCAAGTAACAAATGTATGAATTCATAATAGTATTTGCATCATGTTATGAACAAAACTGTATTTTTCATATTTCAATGTAGTCTGTCAACATATATGTATACTAAATAAATATTGAAATTATATTCAGAATAATCACTTACAAAATACATTAAATTGATCATATCTATTTCAATAAGGGTTACAACATATTTAAATAAACTGAAATAAGAAAAACTAAATAAATGAAATTGAAGATTGTCATAAAAAATTATATTTGCTCCTATTCGTATTTTGTTACTGATACAATTTATTTCAAAACATTAAAAACAAACATCCAATTAACAAAATCATGTCTTCAAACAAAACATAAACAACCAAAATAAAAAGTCAACAAATCAAATATTCATACGTTGTTCATAATTCTTAGAATTTACAACGAAAACAGAATACAGACGAAAACAAATTACGTTTTACAATTATTTTTGAAATTTCATATCAAAATTATAAGCAATTAGAAAAAAATATGAAACAGCAATTACCTTGTTAAATTTGTATTCAAACAATTTGATCGAACTTGTAGTAGAAAAATCTTTCTCCAAACATTGTTATCAGGTTTGATCTAAAATTGTTCCTAGCGAACAGAAACTAAAAAGAAGTTTTCAATTGTATGAGAATCTTGAAAATCAAAGTTTGAAAGAATATCAGCTATGGGGATGTCGATTGATTATTTTTATTTTTGAATTTTTGTAACTGATGAAAGTTTTAGTCAATCATTTATCTTTAGTATTTTTCTCTCCCCTCGAGTAACATTTAATTCTCTCAATTAAAACAAATAAAAAATAAATAAATGAGATACATAATAAACTAAAACTTTGACATTTTTACCAAATAATGAAAGTATTGACAATGGATCTTATTAAATGTCAAAATATTAACATTTTGAAAAAATTCCCTTTTTAATTAGTCAAATTGTGTAAAATGTGGTTTACTTATGCAAAGTGATAACTCGACTTTTTACTTTACCATCAAATTATATTAATATAGAATGAGTCATAATATATTATTACTTTTTAGAGGTATTATTTAATTGTAAATTAATTTTTATTAATTTTAAAAGTGTTTTAACACTGCAAAATTCATAAAGAGGATGAAATCTTAGAGAATTAAAATGAATCAACTTGGGAAAACATTATTTGTAAATTTAAGGTCATGGTTAATGATCTTGGTTACTACAATAAAATACACATTAATAACATGTTGGATTATTCGGGTGAAAATGATATGTTCAGAGGCCTAGAGCTTAGAAGAAACTGTGGATACGATTAGATAAATAAATGTTGATGATAAAACTGAAGATACATTTGGAACAAGTTGCATGTAAGAAGCACTTATAACATCTAAAACTCTTCACAAATTCATGGTATGGTTTGAAAAGACAACACAAGAATTTTTGAATTTATTAAGAAAAGTTAAAAATGAGTTTCAACCAGATTTAAATTTTAACAAAAAAAGAAAACACAAGGAAATTATGTTTCACTAAATTGTCTTAGATAAATTTGTACTTGTAAAAAAATATAATTTATATATTAATAGGACCATATATTTGTATAGAGATTTTTTTAAAATATTATATGTCATTATCTTATCGAAATGAGTGATTATTTTCATTGCCCCAAGTCGAAATCGGAGAAAATATTATCTTAGAGAAATTATTAAATCAATCGAGTATCAATCTAGTGAGATTTTGTGTAGCTCAATTTTCAAAATTATCAAAATTGGCCAAATATGTTCTTCCTCCTTTCAATTCGGCTATCAATGGCTTCTTCTTACTACTTTCAATTTTGCCATTAATGATTTAGTACTGCTTTTCTTCGTGTTTTTTTTTTGTCATTCTTCTTCTTCGTCATCTTTTGCTTCATCATTCTTCTTCGTCTTCTTCTTTTTGTGCATCATCGATCTTCTTTGTCCTCTCTTTTTAAAAAAATAATAGTAAATTTAACGTATCAAAAGTTTAAGTTATTCCCGTGAATTAAATATTAAAAGATTCGAAACATCGCGAAGATTTCACATCTAAATTTTGGAATGATTTAGAGACAATTTTAAGGTAATCGAAATTAAATCATTATTATATACTTCATGCATAGATGTATCATAATGTATATATAGCTAATGCATAGGAAAGCAAAAATATTTTTTGGTAACAAATGTAAATGTTACCATTAACAACCAAATCAATACATCTAAAGAGAATTTAACTTTACAACTACCTCCAAAGAAGGACTGTTTGAGTTAAACCTCCAACATATTTCTAATTACATTGTAAAATGTTGAAATAACAAACCCACATTTTTTGCCTTTTCTATTGTTTCTAACTCTATCTGATCTAACACTAAAACTTAGTTTTATTTGTGTGATTGTAGTTTCCATAGTGACAACAGTTCCCCTGTGCAGTTTCCAATTCCTTACCTTCCACACATGATATACTATTGAACTCCAAAGTGCTGCAATTATTTTCTTATTAATTTGCTTCCAATGCCTCCTTCTGATTCGACTCAACACATGTTTGACATTCCCCGATGAAAATTGCACTCCAACCCATTGATTCATTGTTGTAATGAGTCCTTTAGTCCATTTACATTCAGAGAAAGGTGATGTTGTGTCTCTATAGCGTGGTCATCACACAAGCTGCATATTATATCATCTACTGCTATATTCATCCTTTGTAGTTTATCTTTTGTCAACAATCTACCATGTACAGCTAACCATATTATAAATCCGTGCCTTGGTTAAGAGATCTTGTTCCATATCAGGTCTGATATCCTCATCTTACTCTGTACACCTATCAATAATGCATAACTGGCTCTTATTGAGTAATTTCAGTTGATGTTAGGACATAAGCTCCTTGAGAGTACCACTCCAACATATCAGGCTTCAGTGCATTCAACTTTCTCCAGTACCAACTGCTATCTTGCGGTGGTGTGTGCTCCCAGATATCCTGGTTATCCTTCATATACTCCCCATGTACCCACTTGACCAATAATACATCCTTATTGACTATTAATTGTCATAAAAGTTTTTCTACCGACGCCACATTCCACAACTTGCTCCCCTTAATATTTAGTCCACCAAACTTCTTAGGCACACTCACTTTGTCCCAAGATACTAATGGTGTCTTCCTCTTATCCTCCGTACTGTCCCACAGGTATTCTCTGCATTTTTTATCAACTTCTTTTAACACACTTTGTGGTAGAATAAACACAGAAGCCCAAAAGTTGTGAATAGCAAATAATACTGATATTATCACCTGTAGTCTTCCAGTATAAGATAACTGTTTTGAGTAGACCTTTGTTATTCTACTCGTGATCTTTTCTATCAGTTGTTGACACTCCATTTTACTCCATTTCTTAGAAGATAATGGCAGCCCGAGATATCTAATAGGAAAAGAGCCCTGCGAAAATCCCGTTTTCAGCAACAATTGCCTTTTGGTGATATCATCTACCCCTGCCATGAATATGTTTGACTTCTCCATATTTGCAACTAAACCAGTGACACTACTGAAATGCTGCAAAGCCTCCATTGTTCTGCTTGCTGATTAAACATCCCCTTTGCAAAAGATCATCAAATCATCTGCAAATATTAAATGCGTCTACTTGAGTTTTTTACACATTGGGTGAAACTGAAAATCAGGGAGCTCACTCATACACTTCAAAGTTCTGGACATGTATTCCATTACAAGCACAAACAACAAAGGAGACATAGGATCCCCTTGCCTTAATCCCCGTTTACCAGCAAAAAACATTCCCTTCTCCATTTACCTTAACTGTAAACACAGGGGATGTGATACATGTCATGACAAGTTCTGTGAACCTACTTGGAAACTCATATCCTTGTAATGCTTCCTATACGAATTTTCAGTTGACCATATCATATGCCTTCCTCAGATCAATTTTCATCAAACATCTAGGAGATGTCTTCCTTTTATAATGTCTTAATAGGTCATGACATATTAAGACATTATGCAACATCGATTTCCCCTGCATAAATGCAGACTAGTTATCAGCCACTATATGCTTTACTGCCTCTTTAAGTCCTGTGAAGATCATTTTTGTAATGCACTTTTACAACACATTATAACAGGAAATAGGTCTGTATTGGCTGGAAAATTCTGGAACAAGAACTTTAGGAATCAAGGCAATATATGGGGTTTCCTCCAATTCTATCTTCAGCATGTAGCACAGAATTAAAACCACCCAATAATATCCATGGCTCTAAACAATTTGAACTTTGGTCTTCTATTTCCTTACACAGTTCTCTTCTATCCTCTCTATTATTGTATGCATAAACAATTGACACCATAAACGTTAATTGCAAAGGTATATAACAGACCTTGCAAGTCAACATTTGGGTTAAGCTTCCCACCAGCTCCACTTTATAGTAATCTGGTCTCCATACTAGTAAAATTCTACCATTGTAGTGTGATTCTAGGTTGGTTAGGAATTGCAAACCTCCAAACATTTTATTTACCACTTTCTCCATATTTTGACTTTTTATTTTCGTTTCAACTAACCCTACCAATCCCATCTTTTCTTTATTGCAGAGGAATACCACTTCCTTCTACTTATTCTAAACATTAAGCCCTCTCACATTCCAGCATATTATACTAACCATTCCCTTCTAGGAAAATGGTTCCACCACCCACTGTTCGCCCAGACCTTGGAGTTGGGCTATTCACCTCATTGGATTTGTTCAACATTTGGAATGAATCATCACTAACAATTTTTACTTGATTCAGACCTTGGCTCCTTCAGGTTTTAAATGGTGTTATCCGACCCATCGAAGATAATTCCCCATGGTCAACCTGATGTTGCCCACCTTGCACTTTTGTCCTCGCAGAAGTTCTTAGTTCAACGTGTTCATCCTCTTGTTTTTCACTACTCTGGCCGGCTTTTGTTGGTGGTTGTCCATGTTTCTCTTGTTCCTTAGTAACCCCCTTCTTCTTTGCTGGATTCTTCCTTCGATATTCATCAGTAGTGTGCCCATACTTGTCACAAAATGGGTTTCCAATCATACACTACTTGTTGTTCTATCACCTGTCCTTTCACATTCTTGAAATACACTTTTTCTGGAAGATTAACCCCCAACTCTACCTAAATCATGATTCTAGCAAAATTAAGACCCTGCTTCCTTTCAGTATTCTGATCAGCCATTAATGGTTTCCCCATCAAACTCCTGGACTGCAATACTTGAAGTCCAATCCTGGAAGTTTTATCCAAATCGGAACAGAATTCAGTTCTTCCTTTGTGAATTCCATATCCATTGACCATGCCTTGACAATAAATGGCTTATTGCCAAAATGGTAAATTCCTCCGTTTAGTACTTTCTCTTTCCCCTCAACTGAATCAAACCTTACTATTATGACTCCATTTTTCAGCATAGCCACTTTGTTCCACCTATACTTCGCCCAAATTCTTTGGATGCATTCGTTGATTACAGTGAATGGAGGGTGTGCACCCAATACATAATAGACCAGTACATTATTCCAATAATTGACTTTAGACTCAATATCTTCTAAATTTATGCCGATTATTGACCCTTTACCATGTTTCTTTGAAGCCACGTAATCTAGCTTGAATCCAACTTTGGCTAGTTTAGAAATGTCAAATGTATCCCACAGTGTTCCCGCCTTTGGTTTCTGCAACATTACCTCTTCCTCTTCATCTGCCCATGTTGCCGATCCATTTTTAGTTAGAGAACCCATTTTCGAAAATTGTGGTTGTGTGATTCCTGCCTCATATTTTTGTGCTATTGCCCTATTCTCCTTCTCTACATACTTAGCATTTTGTTCCGCCAATTAGTGCTCTTTCTCTACCTCCAACTTACTATGTACCACTTCCCTAGATTCAGACCAATTTCTATTTCTTCTTCGAGTTCAAGCTGCTGTACTTTTTTCCCTTTATGTAGATTTCCTTTTGTTGCTGCTTCTTGTGCCATTAGAGCTTTCTGCGATGGAGCACGATCTCTTTTCCCCATGGCCAGTGCACGTTAGTAACCTATGCCGAGAGAGGACACATCATTACAATAACAATAATATAAGTATTACCATTGAAATTAATATTCATATCAAAATTAATTAATAGGTATTCTACCATCAAAATATCCAAATAAGCAACGAAGACAAGTCAATGTTTAACTTGATATTTAAAAATATCATTTTTAATTACTTTTATTGAAAAGAGGGGTTATACACCAGTTGAATAAAATCGGAATGTGATGAAAAAATATAAGACAAATCACAAGTAACAACCATTTTAGTCAATTCTTTATGATTTTTCTTATTATATGTGCACTATGCTTGGACCAACCGGATTACCATATTAGAATATCCTATGTATCCTTTAAACAGGAGTGTCCCATATTTTTTTAGTCCTATCAATAGTTTCTAGATGAGCAAATTATTCATTACATGATCTCAAATGTTTTCGTAGTCATTTGATCTTGTAGTTAAATAATTCATGACTTTCTTACATTTTACGCAAGTAGTCATTTTTTTTAATTTTATTTAAAAAATTATCAAACTAAAGATCTTTTAGGACATACTATCTTTACGATACCCTTAAAAGTATAGGTAAAAATGGGAGATCGCTTTATTGTGGTAATTTCATTGCCGGACTAGTAGAGGTATCATCTAGTTCTTGGTCTTAAATTTCTACTTCTTCCTCTTACTCTACCTCAAAATTAAACAAATATCTATTTAGTGTCTCATGGCCAAAGTCATTTTTGAAATTGAGTTTTATAGCATCTGGATGTGAAATAAAAAAAGATTCACCAACATGAATAAAACTGTCGAGATTAATTCTAAATTTATGAGACAATAATTTAGAACTATTTTCTCCCGCCCAACTACTAAAACATTTTTTAAGGACATTGATTTTTATCACTATTATTTTGTACGCGATATATGTTTAAAATTCAAAATAATCAAGGTATTAAAAAACAAGCAAGACAAATTTGGCAAGATGAAACACTTGTTTTGAACATAAATTGAACTTTTAAATTAGTAAGAAAGGCATAATTAATACTTAAAATTATATGTTAAATATACAAGAAACTTATATAAATTTCATTAGTTTATGAACCAATTACTTGGATAGTCTATAGTTTGCAATATTATGTATCTTATCAAATTTTGGTGCGTCGGATACGTTCCGATACATGTATCTCAGGAAATCTTGGATCGAATTTGTTCAAGATACATTGCATCCAAGTGGATTCACATGTATTTGAGATACATAACAAATCTCGATTACCTCTCTCACATCTCGCTGACCACTCCTATATGTATCTGGTATCCCAGATACATGCAAATCACATCAAATACATCTAAATACATGTACATAGTGTGATTCTCATGCATTTGAGATACATAACGAAATCTCGCTCGTCTCCCTCCTGATCTTGCTCGTCTCTCTCCCTATTTTAGTGTATTTTTCTCAATATATAGTAGAAAACTCTTAATTAGTGGTAGATACATAAAATTTTAAAAGTACATGTAGTAATAATATATATGATATTGAAATTTGTCTAATAATATAATTTCTCTCAAATATATCTAATATATATTGGGATATTATGCCTTAAAAGTGACAAAATAAAGTCAAAATGATTTTAAATATATTTTTGACTTTTATAAATACTTATTCAAGAAGTTTGACCAATTAATTAAAATTGTAATTGTCCAAAATTGAATGTCAAATAACTTATACAAAGGATCTAAAGATGGAATGTAATAATTTACTATACATAAATTTAGGCTATAATTCTTAAGTTTCATAATTGAAAATAATAATTAATCCAAGCTATTCAACTATCGCTTATGGATACATAATTATTGTAAATGAGCTCATTTTACCAAACAATGTGATGATATTTTGCTTTAAATACACTCATGGTGTTGCTATCCTACATCACATTTTCTTATTTTCTCAAAGTAGGTTTTTAACCATGAAAAAAAAGACGGAGCTTAGCAACACTAAAAAGATGCTAAAAAACCCCATTGAAGAACTGGGGATGCTTGAACTTGAACAATTGAGCAAGATCTTGGAAGAAAAAATGGAGAAACTTGAGCTTGTGCTGATGCAACTACTGGAGTGTAAGATTATGCTCCTATATCAAATTCTTGGAAGTGCATTGGCAACTTCTAAGGATGAGTAAAAATTTCTCACCAAATTTTGACATTGGACCAACTAGGTCTTGCTGATATTTTCATATTTATAATATTAATTTTACATTTTAGTATGTTATCGTATTATTAAATGAAATAAAAGGTTATATCTTTTATTTAGTATGTGGTAATTCTTCGTTCATTGATATGGAAATTGATATGCGTTGAATTTACAAGTAATAAAAGATAAAATTTAAATAACACAAAATTAAAAATTATATTATTTAGCTTGATATAAAGTTGAACTAATTTAAAAGAAAAAAAATTAAGAAAGATTCATGATTTGACACTAATAATTTTTTATTAACTTGTTGGATTATATAAATTACTTTATTCTTTTTGGACTTTACTTTTGAAAATATAGCGCATTGTATAAAATGGCCATTTCTTAAAGGTGGGTCAAAAGAAAATCAGTGGGTGCTAATTCTACAAGTACTGACATATTTTAGGTGTAACGACCTGTTTAGTCGTTTTGAGCAGTAGAGTTATTCTGGCAATAACTGTCTGGATCGACGGATCCCACGACGGACCGTCATGGGCACGACGGACCGTCGAGGGGGTCTCGTTCCAAAACACTTTAGATTCGGAAAAATTGGGTACTGAGAACAACTCTCTGAACTTCGCGACGGCATGGCAGGACGGAACATCGTGGGCACGACGGACCGTCACAGACCCTTTAGTGAAATTTAGTCTCTGAACTTTGTGACGAAAGCAGCAGGACGGACCGTCGCAGGCACGACGGGCCGTCACAG